>NC_055685.1:19515375-19822161 GCF_017639745.1 Melanotaenia boesemani
ATAGCTGACTTTTATTCCATTATTTTTCCATTTAGTGAAGTTTAGAAGTTTAGCATCTTTTTGTTTTTAAGGATGTCAGTGTTCTTACAGATAGGTGTAAGTTTATACGGAATAAGTGAAGACTTAGTTATTTTTAGAAATCCTACTAAGCCATTAAAGTGGAGCTGATGTTAGTGCTTTTAAAACACTTTTGAAGTTTGATGGTTGAACTGATGAATGAATCAGTGATCCTCAAACAATGCTTTATTTTGTGAATATTATCAGTCAGACAAAGAGACTTGTCTTCCCTCTGGGAGCTTCAGGTGTATAAGAAAGCAAAGACCATCATTAGTGATCCTCACCATGTGTTTTTCAATGAATTTGCGTAGATGCCGTGAGGCCAGCACTACCATACTCCTCAAATGAGAAGTAATAGATATTCAAAATCTTTTATTCCTTCAGCTGTCACACTTCTTAATTCTGAAAGCAGTCATTTTAAATTACATTTATTCTGTAATTGCTTTATTTTAGCGGAGCTAACAGATGTGTTAGCCTGTATTGGTATTTATTGTTTTATTGTTTTATTATTTAATGTATTCATTTGTTGTGTCTTCCTGTGACGTTATGTAATAATAATGTATGACTCACTTACATACACTTTGAATGCTGACTGGTGTCTCTGGTAAGATGCAAATAAATTGCCAAATAGGATAAATAAAGTTTTTTATCAGAATCTGCTTGCCCTATATTCAGCCATTGTTCATCTAGATCTCTAGGTTTGACCCATTTGTAGATATATTGCAGCCTCTTAGCAAGAAAATAGTGACTAAAGTTGGGTGGATCCAATGCACCTCTGTCTTTAGTCTGCAAATGATAGTTTTTCATAGTTAACTGGGTAAAATGAAATAATAATAAAAAAAACAAACAAACAAAAAAAAAAAAAACTGTATTTTAATGGTGGTCACCCTCCCCATGAGTGATATGGGTAAGCACCTCCACTGTGAGAAATCATCCTCCATTGTTTTTAATAGTTCTAATAATCTGGAAGAAATGTTTATGAATGAAATGAAAAACATTTTATTAATCCAAAAGGGAAAATGCAATGTTGTAGTAGTTTTATTTTTCTTTTTTCATACCTAAACTTACCAGTTGTTTACCAAATTTCCCTGAGGGCTCTCCGAAGTGATTAATAAAGTATTTCTATTCTATTCTAAATATCTAATGTTTACTAAATGTATTGTAGTATTGGGTATAGGCTGAACTCAAAGATTCAAGACTTTGTCTATGTGTGACCAGCCCATAGGCTGTTTAGTTTCTGTGAAACCCTAGCTGCCTAGGCAGCCATCTTAACTGAATCCATAGGTCTGCATTTTAGGAACACATGTGGCAAAGGATGGGCAGAGACAAAGTAGTCCCTCAGGATAATAACATTTATTAGCAACCTAAAATAAAACACAATCCAAACCAGTTCAGGAACTCCAGTGATAACAGCAAAAAGTGAAAAGAAAAGGCAGGGGGAGAAAGATTTGGGTAGAGTCAGACCTGACCCAAACTTTGTCCCATTAAAATACGGTAACTTAAAACATGCAATAAAGAAAAAAAGGTAGCTATAAATAAAGATAAAAACTTGCACTCCAGTGCACATGGGTTGATACAAAAAGATGGGGATAAGCAGAAAGAGTGACGGCCTGCACCACCCCACACTTAGCCCTGCCAGCTGTCACCACTGCAAGGCTTCTACCAAAATCTACTGGTCTGGCAGCTAAAACCAAAGTTCTGAGGGAGGAAAAATAAGAGGTAATAATTTAAAAAGAATTAGAGTACAAATAATGCTAAAAAACAAAACACTAAAAAAGAAATAATAAAAACCAAGCAGAACAAAACAGTAATGGCAAGAAGGCTAGTGTCTTCTTGTACAAAACAGGAGGCAGAAACCAACACCTGACCCTCCTGGTGCACCAACCTTTACAGCCAGAAAAAAACAAAAAAATAGAAAAAAACAAAAATAACAGATAGAGGTTTAAACTGTTGTATAGATTGACTGCCCGGGTCCTAAAGCAGTACCTACACCAACAAAAAAAAGGAGGCAATTTAGCATGCTAACCAACCACTTCAAGACAGTACAGCAAAAAGACCGATCACCTTTTTTTTTTACCAGTTGTTGCTATCTTTCTTCTTCTACTTTTTTTTTTACCAGTTGTTGCTATGGTTCTTCTTCTAAGTTTTTCTTTTCTTTTTTTTTTTTTTTTACCAGTTGTTGCTATGTTTCTTCTTTGTTTTTTGTTTGTTTTTTTTGTTTGTTTTTTTTACCAGTTGATTTTTTTTTACCGATTGTTGCTATGTTTGTTCTTTGTTTTGTTTTGTTTTGTTTTGTTTTTTTTACCAGTTGTTGCTATGTTTTTTTTTTTGTTTGCTTTTTTGTTTTGTTTTTTTAAATCGGTTGTTGCTATGTTTCTTCTTTGTTTTTTTTTGTTTGTTTTTTTTACCAGTTGATTTTTTTTACCGATTGTTGCTATGTTTGTTTTTTGTTTTGTTTTGTTTTTTTTTTTACCAGTTGTTGCTATCGTTCTTCTTTTATGTTTTTTTTTTTCTTTTTTTTTTTACCCGTTGTTGCTATGTTTCTTCTTTGTTTTTTGTTTGTTTTTTTACGAGTTGTTGCTATGTTTCTTTGTTTCTTCTTCTTTTTTGTAACCGGTTGTTGCTGTGGTTCTTTTTCTATGGTTTTTTGTTTTTGTTTGTTCGTTTGTTTTTTTTTACTAGTTGTTGCTATGTTTCTTCTTTGTTTTTTGTTTTTTGTTTGTTTGTTTTTTTTTTTTTTTTTAACCGGTTGTTGCTATCGTTCTTCTTCTATGGTTTTTTTTTTTTTTACCAGTTGTTGCTATGGTTCCTCTTCTACGTTTTCTACCATTTGTTGCTATAGTTCTTCTGCGTTTTTGTTAGATCATGTTTGGTCAGAAGATTTCTGGCTCAGAGGACTAGATTGTAGATCTGTTGCAGGACAGCATTGTTATGTGTGTGTTGTTTTGTGATGAGATTATCTGCGCACACCACACACAGTATGATCAAAACTTTTACATGCCTGAATTTTGCTCCTGACCCATGAGGTCTCGACCAGATGTAAAATCTCCACAGATAAAAAAAAACTTTATGTGTACACCAGGTCTAACACAGATTTTGACACATCTGAGAACAATACTTGAGAGAAATAGGCTTTATGTGTCCATAGATCTTTGAGTTCAGCCCATTAAAAAATGAACAAAAACGTTTGTGTTTATATTTTTGTTCAGTGTATATATATATATAGCACTTTAATATAAGTTGTCAGTGTCACGCTTTTTTCTTTTCTTACAATAACTTGTAGATGTTTTTTTTGTATAACATTATATCTTAGTCTTTTCATTTGAGTTAAAACGTTAACAGCATAAAAGCTAAATTGTTTTAATGTTGTTTTCTTTGTGCTGCAGTGTGTGTGTGTGCGCTTAAGGATGGGTCATCTCAGGTTTTGTTACACCACTTCACCCCTCTCTGTTATTCTTTTCATGAAAGCAGTTGCCACTGATTGTTGCCACAGAAACAGGCAGCCAATAATGTGGTCTGAACAGCAGGGTGTGGGGGTCAGACCACCTCGAGCCACAGGAAAACAATACCTCTGACTCCTCCCACCCCGCTGTGTGGCATGTTTTGGGTGCTGGAGACTGTAGGTGCGCATGCATTCAGACAGCTTTGTAGGTCAGATCTTGGGTACTTAGTGAAGTGGTGAGCTGTGTTTTGATGTTTTATTATGACATTCTGACATGCAGCCCCTACCCTGTTCAAATTGACAAAGGCTTCATGAAGTACAGACAGTGGTTCATGTTGATGATGTAGGGGGTCTGTTCTTCAGTGAAGATTACACACCACTTGTATAAGTAAAAAACCAATACACTAAAAGATAAATGGGTTCAAAGTTGATCAATAATTTGATGAACCTGGTGTACTTTGTTGATGTTGGCAAAAAGCCAACCTGTGTTTTACTTGGTGTGACATGTAACAAACTGAGGAATGCAGGATGTGTTGACAAAGAAAAGGCGTGATTAAAGTTCCCGGATCAGGAGAAAAGCCTTTGGATGCTGTGTCTGCAGTCTGCTTGTAACAGACTGTAAAACATCACACATTGTATCAGCCTTAGCTTACCACTCTTCTTCGTCCTGTCCGCTTGTAGATGTGTAAATTTGTCCAGTGAGATGTGCAGTGTTAGGTCTGTAGCCACATCTCCATACAAAAACTAAAACTGAAGAGGGGTGCACTGAAGTTTGTTAAATTCAAGTTGCTCCTTGATGAGCAGTTGATAATTACTTCTCAAGTAGAAATCAGTAGTAACAGTGAAGATGACTTCATATTAACCCTTTAAAACTCGACCCAAGTAAAAATGGGGAGAAAATTCAGATTTTTTTCCATCTGAATCTTTATTTGAACCTTAACTAAATCTGATATTTTATATGCTTTATATTACATCTTTCTATAGCTTTTATTACTGTGTGATATGTCACAATTATTGTAGTGCATTATTGTGTTATTATTGTTTTTACTGGGGGCAGAAGACAAGATTGTGCAGCCTACAACAGAGTTTTGAGCCGAGTTTTTATTCTAAAGTGGTGCAAAAAGGTCACAAAAACTGTACATATCTAATATGACACATAGCCTACAGCATTAAAGGGTATTAGTGTTTCCCATGTATGGAATTCCAACCCGATGTCCATTGTAGTAGACACACATTATCTTTAAAATATATATGTTTTTTAATGTTTTAGTATTTTCATTACCCTCCAAACAATTGGGGAATTTAAAAAAATTGTGATTGTGCAACTTTTTCCCCCTCGTAGTCAGTAACCTTAAGCCAAGTCTGATGTATCCAAATACATCCAACACAAAAATGATTTTGGGAAAAATTACCAATTATTACCTCACACTACAGTACATTCAGTTACTATTTGTTTTTAAGTAATAGTGAGCTAATCTATGTAAGCCCTAAACATTCAGAACATTCTTTTTTTTCTTACCAGTTGTGCTTACAGTTTAGGCTTGGAAAGCTTAAAGGAGGAATGTTAACATGAAAAAGACCAAAAGAAATCTTTAGAAACATGCTTTCAACAGTCTAAGGGAAAAGGTCAGGAAGGCCATTGTGCACACATGAACTGACTCAAGTGATGATGGGAAACTTTGTAAAACCTCAACGATATTTTCTTTCTTTCTTTCTTTTCTTTTTTTTTTTTATTTGTCTTAAAGTTGTCAAAGGTCAGTGCTTTCAAATGTGCTTATATGTTTTTTTTTTTTTTAAAAAAACATAGGCACTACCTGTTTCAGTGAGAAGGAAACAAGATAAGGCATGCCCCGGTATGGCAGATGTTAGAGATATGAGTTGATAATTATTGGCAATAATGAGTTTCCTTCAAGTTCTTCTTCACAGTGTTAAGACATTAAATAGGTTGTTGACCTTTTGAGTGTATTTGGTTTGACAGGACCACTATTGTGCTGCATGTAGAGGCTTTACACTTCACCGAAAACTGTAAAACGCCTGATTTAAGGGGCACTCTTGGAATTTTACATGTCAAAGTCAATTCATTAGTCATTGGGAGAAGACACAGTCTAAGGGAGAATTTGTCTGCTTTTTATTTGATGGATCTGGAGAGAGCTTAGAAAAGCAAGACATAAACATGACATAATTTCATTAATCTTCAAAAGTTAAGTAAAATTCACTTTTAATAGAGTAAGCAGGTAGCAAGGAACTCAACTAATACTGGCAGAAATGGGTTTAGGAAAAAGCAGATATACATCTCTGGCATTACTTAATCAACTCAAGAAAAACAAAGTCTACAGACAATAAAAAGTATGCAGTAAGAATTTTTATAGATCTCAATTTTTTTTATATATTGTTGATCATAATATTGTTTAATAAATGGGAAAGGTTTGTAGTCAGAGGGGTAGGGCTGAACGGAGCGACGAACTACTTCAGAAACAGGCAGCAATTTGTAGAAATAGGGGAATATAAATCAGACTGCATCAACATATCTTGTGGTGTTCCTCAGGGGTCAGTACTTAGGCTAAAAGTGTTCATACTGTACATGAATGGCTTATGGATCGTATCAAGAAAACTAAAATTAATATTTGCAAATGAGACAAAAATCTTTTGCCTCAGAGAGTTTATAGCAGCTTGTTCAGGCAATCACTGTGCCCTTCCTCTCCGTCCTTCTGTTTGGACGCATTGCCGCTCCTCTGGTGGGCTGTCTCAAGTCTGTTGCCCAGGACTTCTGTCCCTCTCGGTCTGCTTCTGATCATTCAAGAGAGCACAGTTGCATTTACATGATCACTTAGCACAACTCACCCCTAATGCTTAGTACACACACCTACATACACATCCACAACCCTACGCACAGACAAATACACACTTTCAGACACACGCATATACTTATTGCTGTTGTGTTCATTGCTGTTCATGGTTTTTACAGTTTTTCTTGTCACAGGTGCCCCTATAGATTGTCTGCTGTGTTCTCTTAGTGTTTCTTTATAGGTGTAGCAGCTGTTTAGTTTCTCTGTTCAGCTTTGATTGCAGTTGTTGTGGTTTGTTTTCTACCTTTTGCTTTGTTCTCCCCTCTTTCTATCTTTTTTCTTCCTATTTCTCCTCTATCCACCTTTTTCTTTCTGTTTCTCTGGTCCGGTCCAGCAGTTTTAAGCAAAAAAATATTTTGAAATAATAATAAAGAATAACATTTAAGATTCAAAGGATGCCCCATATCCATAAGGTTCCTCTTGGCCTCTTGGCAGAGTACATTTGTTCAGCACAATATGGCAGGCAGACCATCTGCTGTCATGACGCTGGACAGGACAGGTTAAAAATAAATAAATAAAATAAACTCCTCACCTATTGTATATATCAGAGTTGCTTTACTAAAGCAGCATCTGTCTCATCCAAAGCAAAATTTACCTGAAGTAGTTTGCAGTTTCCTGGTTTTCCTAACTCAACTTAACAAAGCAGCAGCCAATAAACTTGTCACGATCATGGGCTGTGTGGGGGTGATCTTCTTTTTCTGGTTGTAGTTTTTTGTTTGTGGTTCTGGTTTTTTGTCATTTGTTTCTGTTAAGATCATGTTTGGGTTTTAGTTAGTTTTTCCCTTGTGTGCTCTGTGGTTTCTCTTTCTGCCTCGTTAGAACACCTGGTCTAATTACTCATCCACTTCACCTGTTCCCCATTACTCCCTCCGTGTATATATGTCCTTGGTTTTCAGTCACTCCTTGTCAGATCCTCATATGTCTTCTTATGTGGTCATATGTGGTACATGTTATGGTTTATCCCCTGTCTTGTTTGGTTCCCTGTCTTGAGTTTTGGGAAATAAACCCTGTTACTTGCACCGAGTTCTGCCTCCTGCCCTGACTGCCTGCACTTGGGTCCTCACCTCCACTGCAGACTGTGACAAAACTAGACTATTTTGTGGCACATTTGTAAGCATAGGGGTGCATGTGGTAGTGGGATCGGAAGGGATGGGGGGTGGCTTGACGGTATTGATGTTGATGAAAAGGGGGACCTGGAGAAAAAGTTTGGGAACCACTGTGCTACAGCAACAATACCAGAAAACTCATAATCAGTGATTTGTTAGAGTTGGGCAGTATTATTTCTGGCTGAAGATTTGTTGTGTGTGTCTAAGCCTGTATGCACAGATATGTGTTGAGTTGATGTCAAACTTACAGTACGTGGGGGCCCAAGCCAGTTCACTGAAAAGACCTATTATCAGAAATGGGAAAGTTCCCCCACACACATACTTTACTACTACTAAAGCCTGTTGACTTGCATGTCAGACACAAACCATGAAATTGTGGACTGGAAATCACCCAAAATCACACCCAACAACTGGATCCAGTAACATCACCTGGGCTGGATTTTTAAGTAAATTTTTAAAGTAAATTAAGCTGATTAAATCTGAGTGTTTGCTTTTTTATTTTATTTTAAATTTATACTATTAAATTGTGATTTCATAATTATGAAATCACACCAGCTGCAGTAAAAGAGATGGTACGGCGGCTACAAGCAAGGACAAAGGGTTTTGCTGGAGCTGAAGGAGTTGTGAAGTCAAGTTTAATGAGAAGGTAGTCTAAAACTGAAAATTGGCTGTTTAACTTCAGTCGCCACATCTGGTGTTTTTATGACAGGAATTACCACCATGAAGATGGTTGGTGAGATGATGCCGTATGAGTTCTGCATTATGATCTAGAACATGGTAGGAATGATGCAGAACAATATATAGAAGAATATTACATGATGCATTTACTGACCCTTGGACATCTGGGGCCGGTTTCCCGTACAGGGATTAGGCCTAATTCTAGACTAAATCACATTTTAAACCAGGACTTATTGAAATGGCTTTCCTAGATATGGATTAGGATAGTCTTAGACTTGTCCTAGTCCTGGGTTAGATAATCCACTTTCTTGAAAAAAGACTAGAGCTAATCCAGGTATAAATGAAGACTTAAATTAAACCTGGTCAGGGGCAGGTTTAACTTCAGATTAAAGGCTGTTTGCTTCACCCTGCATGTCAAAATGGATTACCTTGACTACATCAATGATGCTGGAAGACCACCACCAAGACCAGAAAGAAGATTGCTCAGAGACAGAAGTAACCTGCTTAATGAATTTGATGATATGGAATTCCGTGACCGTTTCCGTATGTACAAAGACAATGCAGCTGAAATCATTTGTTTGCTTCAGACAACGGTTTCATGTGACTCTGTAAGAGGAACTCCTGTACCTCCTTCCCTTCAAATACTTGTCACCTTGAGGTTTCTGGCATGTGGAACATTCCACCGTGAAACAGCAGATTTGTTTGGTGTGAGTGAATCAACTGTCTGCAAAATAGTGCACAAAGTCTGCAAAGCTATATGCGGACTGAGAAAGGATTACATCAAGTTCCCAGCTGCTGTTGATCAGACCACATACAAGCTGCAGTTCTATGAATATGGGAACTTTCCTGGAGTAGTTGGCTGTATCGATGGATGTCAGATTCCCATCAAGTGCCCTTCGACAGAAGATGCTGAGCTGTACAGGAATCGTAAAAACTGGTTTTCAATAAATGTACAGGGTGTCTGTACTCCCACTATGCAGTTCTCAAACATTGTTGCACGTTGGAGCGGTTCAACACACGACTCAAGGATTTTCCAAAACTCCTCCTTGTGTGCTCAGTTTGAAGCTGGACAGCACAGTGGAATCCTACTTGGTGATAGTGGTTATGCACAGACGCATTACTTGTTTACTCCTTATCTACATCCAACTAGTCCTGAGCAGCAACGCTACAATCGAGCCCATATCCACACCAGAGGACTAGTAGAGCGCATGTTTGGCATTTGGAAGAATCGTTTCCAGTGTCTCAGGTATACGTTACGTTTTCAACCAAGAAGATGCTGTACTGTTATCGTGGCAACGGCGGTGCTTCATAATTACCTCAGACAGCATGGCTGCGTAGACCCACCGACTGAGTATTACAGAGACCCTCATGTTCCCATGGCAGAGGTAGTCAATGACAACACTGGACATGCTTATAGAAATAGCTTTGCTGTGCAGCACTTTTCATAGAGAAAAGAAAATGGATACTGTTGGATGAACCACAAGTGATCAGTTTTATTTTGTACCATATTTTGAGAGTACTTGAGATGAACAGATTAGATTGGCTCAATAATGAATACATTTTGTTTTGGAATAAGATTGTGCTGGAAAATTTTTATTTCACAAATGCACAAGATCAACAGGGGCACTGTTACAATAAACACTGACATGTTGCTGCTGCCGTTGTATCATGTCTCTCTCCATCTCTTTGACAGACAACTCCACTTGGAGGATTTTCATCTTGAGCTCATGTTCGTCTTTTAAATATTGCATTTTTCGTTCATGGAACTCTACAGCAAGTTTCTCATGAATAGTCAGCCTTTTCACTCTTGACGTGCTTCCGGGGTTGCAGATACTGGCTGCTGCCACAGGTGCAGAGGTCAGCTTTTTCTGACCCGGTTCTGGCTCCTCTGACATCTGATTCACGCTCAGGTCATCATGTTCTAGAATGGATTTCTATATTAGACATAGGATTTCAGTAGTAGAAGCCTTGACATTTCTTTTTCCAGGATGCAAATAATTTTACCATTTACCTTAGAAGAGCAAGGGACAAAAAAAACCCACACATACATTGTAGCAAATGAGTATTGAGTTACCCCACCTGAACTGTCCAGATGATCATCATCTGGGATACCTTCCAAGGGTTGTTGCCTGTCGATCATCCCAGTCAACATGTCTCCCAGGTCATCTGTCTGGGGTTTAACGGGAGGTCCCCCACCTGTCTTGAAACGCTCCCTAAGAGCAATGGCTGTTTTTTTCTTCAGCTGTATTTTGATGTTTTTCCACAGGACCTTTACAAGGCAAATATGATATGAACATCTGTGAGTGTGCCTCATATGAATGGAAATACTTTCTATATGTTCGTAATTAGTACAAATCAAGCCACCATGAATAAAATAATTACATCTCACCTGAAGTTGATGGATGGTCCTGTTGGTTACTGTTTCATTTGAGTTGAATTCATTCACAATTGCAGTCCATGCATTTCGTTTTTTGGTTTCTGTGGTTGAATCATGATGCTTGACTTCAATTATAGGGTATCTTGGAATTATGTCCTTGAACAGCTCCTTCTCAGTTTCACTGAAGTTTTTTGACCGCTTCCTTTTCTCTTTCTCCATGTTCAATCAGCGCTCATACTCCTGTTCCAGACATGTGGACTGCAATTATTTATAGTAAGAAAATTCCAGCCCAGGTTTTCATGGCAACCTCACTTTTGCACCATGTGCACATTGTTAACCTGATCCAGCTTCCAACACATGATCTGACTAGTCCTTGATTACCTTAGTCAGAGACTCTGTAGTCTAGAACTACTTAATCTGAGGTTAAATAACAACTCAGAAAGCCACAAGATTAGCATGGATTAAGTTACAACAAGATTAGCTTAGTCCTGGCTTAATTTAAACCCTGAACGTGAAACCAGCCCCTGATGATTACCCAAGGAAAGGTCAGTTAACACTAAATATTTGTAAGCATTGGCTCTTTCTGTTGATACAATATGGTAAAAACAGGCATATTTCAGTCATAATCATTGTGACAGAGTCAGCTGTCACCCTAGTGTTGGGTCCAATTTAGCTACGGCCCACACATAAACATACCTACCTGTTTGGAGGGAAATGGTTAGTGTTTCTACTTGTGTTGTATATTTACCTGTTCACTTACCTGTGCGTTTGGTGATGATGTAATCAATGTAATTACTTACCTGATGAGTAGATTGTGTTCAGCTGAATGTCATGAGTAGAGATGTGATGTGATTGGTTGTCCTGCGAGACACACCCTTTTTCCTGTACCCGGGAAGCCCACTTTAGGTGTGGCGGGTCAAGAGATAGGAGAGAGAAAGAGGAAGACGGAAAAAGAGCGAACGAGCGAGAGATATAGAGAATGAGAATGATGCCAAGGGTGGTGGATTAGATGGATTGCGGAAACTAGTGAGAGTGAATGAGTATTGGACGACATCCTCGTCAAACTGTAAATATTGTAAATATCATTGTAAATATCACCAGCGCTGGATCACCTCACCACTTCCTAAGGAGCGCTCACCACAATAAAGCTCCCAGAAAACGCAAGCCTTCGACCACAGTTTTTCTTTCATCTGGTGAGAGAACCTCGGCCCACTGCACTGTGTCTGTGAAAGCCGGCACAGGGTGGAACCCGGAACCCAGTTCCATCACAATCATAAATGGTGATTAATCATGATTAAATGAAAGCAGTTTGTTTCAGTCTCACATTTTTTTATCTCTTCCGTGAACAGTGTGATATAATTTCTGTGACTTTTGAAAGGGGCATTGCATATTAACATACATTTCTGTAATGTGTCAGGGTTAGTCAAGAGTTTTCTTCAACTAAATACTGAGATGACTTTGTTGTGAATTGGTGTTATACAATTAAAGCTGAACTGTACAGAACAGAATTGGACAGATGTTATGCAACCAACAGTGGAAAAAAAGAGAAATACAACTAAAAAGTTGTTTAAATAATTTTCAACAAGTGGAACAAACACAAAGAGATTTAAGAGAACCTCATATTACATTGTGGAAGACATACCCCCCCCCCCAAAAAAAAGACAGTAGTCAATAGAGATGTGAAGAAGTATGGCCACTACACCCGCCACCTACATACTAAAATGGCTTGCACTATCAATAGAAGGCGTACACCTGTCCTTCACAATGAAAGGACAGACAACAAAAGCAAAGCTTGTACACATGCAGGTACTTGAAGCCAACAGCAGCACTGCAAAACAGAACATCCTGTCCTGGACAAATACAGTTTAGCTCTGAAAGAATGAGGATAATAAGGCACAAGTGAGTTTAATGTTGACAGGGCTGTGTACTAGCTAACTATTTCTCTGTGTCCACAACCTGAGTAGGTACTCGGATGGGGCTGAAATCTTGTGCGGTTTTAACCCGTTAAGGCCCGACCAATTAAAGAATGGTAAGAAAAATCCAATTTTTTAAATATGAGATCTTTATTTGGCTGTTTAACAAATTGTAACAAAAAATTTAACATTTTTTGGGGGGATGGGGGATATCTTCTCTTTATTACCATGTGATATGTTAAAAATATTATAATGTGGTTTTTCTGCTTCTGGGTATGTTTTGGGGGACAGAAGACAAGTACCAGATTGTATTCAAAGCAAAGAATTGCATTTTGAGCAAAGTTTATACCATAAATTGAAGCAAAATGTCTCAGAAACTATATGTAACGACTATGTCACATCAGGCTCTTATGGGTTAAGAGAGAACACAGAGTAACTAAACATACTTTTTCTAGGAGGAATAAGACCCTTTATCCTGCACTATTTAAATAATAAGAAAATGTTTTCATCTATCTTCCTCAACTCTTCCTAAAGAAAGTGGTGGATCTTTCTTTGATCTGTACCAGCCAGAAGAGGAGAAAATAAATCCACGACAAGTAAAGAGGACATGCGCACATTTGTATGGTATCCTCATTTCCTTCTTCTCTCTTGACCTTTGGCCTCTAATTACTTCCTCCCTGGCTTTGTGCTGGTGCTGGAATGTGATGTTGAGCTGTGTTGAAGGACTTCCTAGAATAATCTGCCCACAAACACCTTCTTTGTGCTGTTTAAGACGTTTAAAGGTGGAAATAATTCTCCAGTTGTCTGTCTGAGGGGACAAAGGGCAGGTCAGGGGTGATGAAGGTCAAAAACAGACAGGAAAATATTCATTTCCACATCTGGTGTTGCACTTGTTCTGCAATGGATGGCACACACACACACACACACACACCTGCACACACCAAATGATTACTTTTATTTCTCATGCATGAATACATGCCTGGAAACAGGTTGATAGTCCAAGGCTGCTGAGAAAGTAATGAGACTGGAAACAGAAGAGCATGCCACATACAATCAACCCACTTGTGTGTTTGACAGACTTTCATGAGTGTGTGCTGTTTTATCCTGGGGGCATTTCAATGCTGTTGTGTAAATTTAAAAAAAAATTGTTTAATTAGTGTGTCTTAGGATCTTGATCTAAATATATCTGGCCTAGATAGAAACATTAGTAGCCCTCATAAGGCATGAACAAATCACACGTAAGCCCTTAGGTTTTTTTTCTTACTTTGGCTCATCAGATGTGTGTGTGTTTTCCACATAAATATCCTGTGAGAAGACATGGAGTCTTCCACTGACAAGTAGATCTTAACAGGATGTTTTAATGAAATAGAAATAATCTATATAAAAGAAAAAAAAACAGATAGAAATAGCTTATGTTTAAACATATTTCATATTATTTGAAACAAAAAACAAATAGAGATTGTAACAATAGAAAATGTTTATTTATGTTTCATTCATAAATGTTCATCTTTATTAAAGTATTTTATTGATCACCAGAGGTTAAGAAGCATTCAGATCCTGTACTGACATAAAAACAGCAGTGTTGTTATTTAGGAATACTCCTTTAGAAGTAAAAATGTTCCCAGTGCAGGATGTTCTTAGATCCAAGAACTTTGACACCCAAACAGAGATGCTTTATTAAAATGCAGGAAGCTGATTTTCCATGTAGCATATAAACTGAACATCATTCATGAACTGTGAACATAATGTCTGTATAAATAGAGAAGTTAAAAAGTCAAAATAGAATAATTACTGGAACAGTTTAAAAGCAGCATAAAGCAGCATCAGAGCTACTTTACAGTGTTTGACTTGTTACAATAAATCATATCTTTTGGTTTGGCTTCACATTTTAATCAGAAAATAAACAGCAACTAGTGGAGGAAAATATGACCTATATTGTTTACTCTTAAAGAATAGCTACACTGTTAGACTTTGATGTAAATTTACAGTCAAATTCTAGCAGTAACTTGCTGTATTAGGATTGTACAGTACATTGCTGTAAAAAACAATGCATTGTGGGAGTTATCATGATTGCTCAGGCATTCAAACGGTCAAAATTGTATCATACAGTAATTTACTGTTTACAGCTGAGCATGCTGGGAAAATCAAGCAGATATTTTTGAAAAGAAGAAAAGTTTCCTCATTCTTTTTTGTCTGGGCAGAAATAATCACAACTGTATTGACTTTGAGTAATCCTGAAATAAAAGTTGTATGTATTCGGCGTAACATAATTTAGAAAATATAGTTAAACATTTAAACTTCGCGCTACTTTTTTTCGTTAGGAGACGAATAACCGCCAGATCCCACAGCTCGCTCGTTAAGTCCTGCACAGCCAGCAGCAGCCAGTCTGCGAGCGGAGAGAAGAAGCCAGAAGAAACTCTGTCTGCAGGAGGGTTGGAGAGTCAATGCTGTTGGATGTTACTAGCTGGACAACATTTTTATTTTTTATCTGTGGAACCGAAGCGAATTTGTTTACTTCACTTTTCATCGAGTTGCAGACCCACGGCTTCTGGGAGCTGTGGACCGAATTAGTGAAATTGGTAAGTCATTATTATTCAACTACCGTTCATAGTTTTTAAGCTAACGCATTTTGCTAACAGACATGTTTGAATTAGCTAGCGGTTAGTTGAGTTGTTAGCTGAAAGCTGCACCTTTTTCTAGAGGAGTACAGTGCAAATGTGAAATTACAAATATAGCACAACCTGGGTCTTATCTTGAAAACACGTTGTGCATTACATCGGTGCATAAAAACTAAATCGGTAAAAACACAGTGCTTGTTTAGATTATATATCAAACGTCAGTCTGAAAGGTGAGAAAAAAAAGTAGTATGAGTTCGGTGGAACTGAACGAAAAAAGGAATAACCAGCTGTGGATTGTGGCACCTGTAGAAGGCTGTTTGATATAAACTCAAATTCATTCACGAGTAAATAAGTTTTCCAGTCAGCATATATCTGCTGTATTTTGAGACAGACGCTGAGTAGAGCCCTTCCTTAGCCGTGCATATTAATAAAAAAATAAATAAATAAACACCAGTATTGGTATTAGTAAGACAAAGTAACATCAATTGGGAGACAGCATTCTAGGTTGTGTTTGCAGAATGTTCAGCTGTCAATTTTGCGGCCATGAGTGTGGTACAAAGTATGCCTTTGTAAGGCATATGAAAATTCATCAAAACACTCCCCACATCAGATTTAAATGTGCTTTTCGTGATTGTCATCGAACATTTGGCAAAGTGTTAGCTTTAAAAGGCCATGTGTACAGAGATCACCAAGATCATAGAAAAAGACCACATGTGAGGAAAGGATGCTCTGGCACTTTGGATTTTCAGTTGCCTTGCCATTTAGATCTCTGTACTGTCAAATGTGACAGTTTGTCACATTTATTTTCTCACTTGAAGACTCACATTAAAGAGGGTAAACCAGTTTCATGTCCATTCACAAGCTGTGGTAAAGTTTTTACTGTGATATCCACTTTTTCTTCACACATGTCAAGATCACATAAAAGCTGTGGAGTTAGGAAGCTTTTGAGTCAAACAGCATCAGGTGGAGGTCATGGAAGTACAGAATGCATGGAGAACACTGGGCAAACAGGGAGCTTGGATGAGCAAGAAGTTTTGCCATCTAATGCTGATGAAGAGGGAGACCAGGCAGATGTGTTTCCAGAAAGCACAGAAGAACCACTTTTCCTAAAGAATTTGGCTTTGTTTTATCTTAAACTTCAAGCTAAATTTTTGCTCCCATCTACAGTTATACAGAGCATTGTTGAAGATTTGCAGGCAGTGCATGATATAAGTCAGTCTCATCTGCTTCATAAACTGACTGAAAAATTAGCAACCTTAGGGGTTCCTGACAGTGATGTTAATAATGTGATAGATGCCTTGAAAACAGAGGATCTATTCCGGGCCTGCAACATGGGTACTTTAAAAACGGATAAAAAAAGAAGAACGTTTTTCAAAAACGAGTTTAGATATGTTGAGCCAGTGCGTTTGTACCTTGGTCAAAATGAATCTGGTAAAGAATGCTTTGTTCAGTATGTGCCACTTAAAGAAACATGCCAGACACTTTTTCAGTGTGATTCAGTTAGACAGCAAGTTCATTCACACAAGCAGCAACTGCATTCTTGTGATAGACCAAAAGAAATCTTGGAGGATGTATGGGATGGTAGCATAATGGCTGGTAATCTGTTGTTTCAGTCAGACGATAAGGCCTTTGGTTTGATATTGTATCAAGATGCATTTGAAGTGGCAAATCCACTCGGTTCAGGCAAAAAAAAGCATAAAGTTCTTGCAGTGTATGCAACTCTTGCAGATATAGCACCTCATAACAGGTCTAATATTGAGCAAATGCAGCTAGTTCTGCTATGTCGAGAACAGGATTTCAAATACTTTGGCCAGGAAAAGGTCTTTGGTACACTTGTTGCTGATATCAAAGATCTAGAAGAAAATGGCATAGCCACCCCTGATGGGCAGCTGAAAGGCACATTGTGTGCAATTGCTGGCGATAACCTTGGTTCCCACAATATTGGTGGTTTTGTTGAAAATTTTAGCAAGAGCACTTACTTTTGCAGGTATTGTGAAATAGATCGTGAAACATTCATTTCCATGCCATTGACAAGGTCTTCCACCAGGACAGTGGAGTCCTATAAAAATAATATTCAGCAGATGATTGCAAATGAGTCACACTCACATGTTGGTGTTAAATATGATTCCAAATTTAATGAACTTGCATACTTTCATGTTTGTAATCCGGGCTTACCTCCTTGTTTAGGCCATGACATTTTTGAAGGCATTGTAGCAAATGATCTGGCACTGTACATCAGCCATCTCGTCAAACAGAAGCAGTTCACTTACATGCAGTTAAATCAGCGCATGAATCATTTCAGATATCTTGGCAATGATGCCAATAACAAACCATGCGAGGTTAATCCTGGAAGTGAGAAGTTAAGTGGGCACGCTGTCCAGAATTGGTCACTGCTCAGACTTCTGCCAGTCTTGATAGGGGACAGGATTCATAATCCAGTGGAAAATGAAGTGTGGCAACTCATATTGCAGCTCAGACAAATCGTTGAGCTAATATGTGCACCCACCATCACAACAAGCCAGATAGCGTACTTGAAAGTACTGATTGAAGAGTATACAGTCAGTAGAAAAGACACTTTTCCCAGTCACCCTTTGAAACCAAAGCACCATTATTTGTTGCACTATCCAGACCTCATTATTCGCTTTGGGCCACTTATTCGCTTATGGACCCTACGTTTTGAAAGTAAGCACACATATTTTAAACAGTGTGCTCGAAAACTGCACAATTTCAAGAACTTGTGCTCCACTCTAAGTGAAAGGCACCAACTTCTACAAGCTTACTTAAGTGCTGGTGCTTTGTTCCCACCATCTGTAGTTGTTGAAAGAAGCACAGATTTCTATGTAGATGACTACAATGACAAGATAAAACAGTCTGTTGCCCATCTTAGTTTGCTTCCAGGAAACACAGTCTCTGCACATGAGGTTCAAGTAAAAGGTACACTTTACAAAAAAAATATGTGGGTTGTGCTGGAGAAAAATGATGAGGGGCTGGTCTTTGGTAATATAAAATTAATTGTCATTCACAAAAGCACACTGGTATATTTTGTCACTGAAAAATGCCAATCTATCTGTCTAGTTGATCAAGGAGTTCATTATCTGTCAAGCACAGAAAAAACAATGGCACAGTACTTTTGTGTTGAACAGGGAGAGCTGACAGACTATTACCCTTTGCCAGAATACAGTATGCTGGGCTTGTCTGTAATTGCATTGCACCACTCTGTTCCATTCACAGCATGATGTGTGATGATACCAGTGCTTGGATCAGGGAGATCATCCAGGCCACACTCCCAAGTCTCCCAGAAGAAAAGATATATTTGTTGGTAGAAAAGCTGAGAATGCAGGGAGTGGAAAGCAGAGAAGACTTGATGTATGTTCAAGAGGAGGACATGGTGGACTTCATCAGGCCCATCCAGTGCAGGAAGCTCCTTGATTGCTGGAAATTAAAAGGTCATTAATTAATATAATTCTCTCGAAGCTAGTCATGTAAATTTAAAAAATGAAAAGGATAGACTTGACCAGTGTAAAACTTATTGCTCTTCCTTTTTTTTCAGATTCAGTGAGCAGTGTTGAAACCCCACCCAGGCAGCTGTCCACAAGTGCCACACCTGTTACAAGCCCTTCCAGCTCAAGTAGTCCCATGTCTTCTCCTCTAGCATCTCCACACACAAATGTTAAAAATAACTGGCCAGAAACCTTCCAGGTGAACTGGAACAAAATGCCACCTGGGTTGCTTTCAACAATTACAAGTGGCAAGAGGCCCTCACCATCTGACAGACGGCAGTTTGTGAGAGTACTTGTGGATGATATGAGAAAATATGAAGCGAACCCCACAAGGGCACAGTGTCTCATAATTACCAGAAACATTACAAGACAATATCCACAATCCTTTGCTGATACCTTGGACGATGTAAAGACAATGATAGGTGGGGGCTATGAATCACTTCTGAGCCAGGTTAAAGTGCGCGTGGAGCATTTGAACAGGAACAACACTCTTGCTCGACATAGAGTATCAAAGATTGCTACAGGGGCTACACCAGCCCGAGGACCGGCAGACAGCTATGGGTGCACAAGATGGCAACCAGAGTTGCCTCCTGAGAAAACCGAAGAAAGCCTTGAAGGTCTAAGACAGAAGATGACAGATATCTATACACATGATGGTTTGGCAGGTGCAGAAAGGGGAGAAATACAAAAATTGATGAAAGCAACTTATTATCTGCAACGCAAAATGATCAATTCTACACCAGCTGTCCCTCTTGAGGACATTAAAAGTCAGTGGCCGTACTTATTTTTGCCAAGGAGCATGTGTGCTCACTTTGAGCTCCTCACAGACATTCAGATTCTGAGAGTAATGGAGGCATTTCCTGAAGACAAGGGCAGAATCATCATAGAATACTTCAAGGCAAATCCCAGCAATGATGAAGTGAAGAAGGTCCTCTCCCTGGAAAAAACTTCAACATTTCCCTACCTTCTGGACCTACTGATGGCGCACTTCAAAGAGAGGAGAGATGCCCTTATCTTGCATGCAGATGTGAGTATAACTGTGATCGAAATCGAAATAGGATAAATGAAGCTTAATGTATTTCTATACAATTTCTTTAAGTTAATGTAAGTCATTGTTAAAACATTGTGGAATTATACTGGTATGAGCTTTCTCCATTGTTTTTTGTCTCGATATGTAGGTGTCAGTTACAGCAGCAACTGCGAAGGCATCACTTGCTCTGCCTGACAGTCCGCACTTGATCCTTCTAGGTAAGCACAAAGTTCTGTGTCTATACTTGCACTATACCAGTGTTTTCCAGATGATTTGAACCTCCTGGGGCTGTCCATGAGCATGCTGCATAGTTGGAAAATTTTTGGACATGTTGAAGTTAAATGCATCAATCTGGTGCATTTTGAGATGAACCTAGATCCATGATGAATTTAGGGTTTTTATGAAAATAAATTTGTGACAATAAATAAAATGTCCAGGAGATGGCATCGTCTTGGCCAACAATAACTTTTGATAAACTGAAAAAAAGAAAAATTATTAATCCAAAAGACTTCTTGTTAGTTGAGTTTCCTCACAACATTCTGTTTGTTGTATACTTTATTGTTTTCCAGATCCATTGACTTCTGACCAACGTTGGATGGTCAGCATTGAAGGTCAGGTGGTTTGTGAAGGAGCATCATTTGTGATGGGGCTTGCTGTTGTCTTCACATGCTTCTACAATTTCAACCTTCAGTATCAGGATGAGGCAGCCTGTATTCTTGAATTCATACAGAGGTAAGTTTAAATTTAATATAAAGTAATTCGTCTCAGGTGTTTGGGCTTTATAGTAATCTGTCCATTCATCTATATTCAGATGACACTCGGCTCTACGTGTCACTGGCAGCAGGTGAACATGAATCTGTAGATAACTCTGTTACTGCCTTGAACAGATCAGTGTGTGGATGCTAAATGAGGCTGAAGTTAGCTTCCGATTGGCTCTGTGCACCAATAAAAGAAGTCCCCCACTACTCCTGAACTTATGTAAGCTCCTTTGTTTCCTGCCTTTCATTATTGGATGACCTGATTAATCCAGGTGTGTCTGGCCATTTACTGTGTTCAGACACACCTGGATTAATCAGGTCATCCAATAATGAAAGGCAGGAAACAAAGGAGCTCA
The DNA here is from genome assembly GCF_017639745.1 of Melanotaenia boesemani. Classification (NCBI taxonomy): domain Eukaryota; kingdom Metazoa; phylum Chordata; class Actinopteri; order Atheriniformes; family Melanotaeniidae; genus Melanotaenia; species Melanotaenia boesemani. Next base: position 19,536,057 of record NC_055685.1, read on the forward strand.
CACAAGTTCAGGAAGTGGTGGAGCTGTGCAATCAGCCCATTCGCTGCCTACGATTCGCCATATCCGTAAAGGGCTATTCCACAGAATTTTGGAGACTCAGCCCACTTAAAATCTAGTCCAATTGAAAAACTTCAATACTTTTAACTATTCAAATCTGGACTCAAATTATCTACACAGAACATAAATTCATAAAAATAGTCTCTGATTTGTGAAATCTTTATTCTATTTGTGAAAATGCAAATTATCCTAATTTCCATTTATTTTCCTGCATCTAGATCACATTAGACCTGGTCCTGTTGAAAAACTACAAAACATAGTCTCTTCAAATCTGGACTTAAATCTTCTACACAGCACATAGATTCATTAAAACACAGTTAAATCACAATTTGTGAAAGTGCAAATTAGCCTTGTTTATTTTTATTTTCCTGCATCTAGACCACATCAGACCTGCTCCTGCTAAAAAACTACAACACTTAGACTCTTCAAATCTGGACTCAAATTATCTACACAGGAAAATAAAAAGAAATTAGGCTAATTTGCATTTTCACAAATAGAATAAAGATTTCACAAATCAGAGACTCTGAACTCCATACTGTGTAGAACATTTAAGTCCAGGTTTGAATAGTTTAAGTATTGCAGTTTATCAATAGGACCAGGTGTAAAGCAGGCTGAGTCTCCAAAATTCAGTGGAATTGCCCTTTACGGATATGGCGAATCGGAGGCTGGCAATCGGAAGCTAACTTCAACTTCGTGGATGCTGAACAATTTTCTCCAGCTAAACTCAGAGCTGACACCATTTTCTGTGGCCCACAGAAACAAAGAGAAAGTGTTATCATTCACCTTGATACTCTCTCAAGAGCTTAACTTATCCACCGCCAGCCGTTTTCAGAGCGGAGTGCTGCATATTGCCGGAGTGTTTAAACAATTTCACTAATTTTTTTTTTTTTTTTAATATTTACTTTTTATTGAAGAAATGCAATCTACAATTTGAAAACAGATCCACTTCTCTCACAGTTTTTTTTTTTTTTTAAATATATAAAAAAAAGAAAAACAAGTAAATAAAAGTTTACAAACAGGAACAATTGGCATGAGGAGGCACTATTCTAATTCACATCATATCGTTGTTAGTATTCTCTCTATGGCAACGTCACAACTTTATATAAAGTCTGATCTTGTTGGTTTGACATATTCTGTCCATTTTGACCAGGTTTTATAGAATGAGTCCATCAGTAGTTTCAACCGAGATGACACTTTCTCCATTTTAAAAATTTCTTGAGTAATGTTTATCCAGTCTTCACTTGTTGGTTGTTCAGGTTTGAGCCACTTTCGGGTGATGGCCTTTTTGCTTGCTGCTAGTAGTATGTAGAGCAGTTTTTTGTCACTGCTGTTGAGTCCATCTATATTACAGAGGTATAACGTCTCAAAAGAAAAGGGGAAGACAATAGAAAATACATTCTGTACATGCTGATGAATCTCCAACCAGTATTTTTGAACAGTGGAGCAGCTCCAGAAAACATGAAAATGATTTGCCCTCTCAGAACCACACCTCCAACAGGTATCTCCCAATCCCCGGTATTTCTTTTGGGCTGGTGTGATAAAAAATCTAATGATATTTTTCCAGCAGAATTCACGCCAAGTATTTGACCCAGTGGACATCCATTGAATTTTACAAATGTATTCCCAGTCATCTCCAGTTATTGTGAAATTTCCTTCTCTCTCCCATTTTTCTTTCACATAATATGTGTTGTCCTGTTTATTTTGCAACATGTTGTTATATAATTTAGAAACAATTTTTGAAGGGGACATCAATTTTGTTAATAAAATAAATGTTGGTATTAGTCCTTGGTTGGATGGGAGTATCTTAATGTTGTGATTAAAGTAGTGTCTAATCTGCAGGTATCTAAAGAAATCATGAGAGTCTAGGTCGTGTTTATGTTTAAGAGCTTCAAATGTTTGGAAAGCACCCTTGTGGACAAATGAATTATAGTCAAACAATCCCTTAGAGATCCATGCTTTGAAGCGGTGATCATGTCTGTTAGGGGTGAAATCTGAGTCATATGCACACCAACGGAGGACTTTAGATTCCATCTCTAAGTTCAATAGTTTGGTTACTTCCTGCCAAGCCATTAAAGTTGTGTGGGTTATGGATTCAGTTGGAAAGTTGACCTCAGATTGCAATTTGGCATCCGCCATCAGGGCAGCAAGTGGTGTATCTTTAAATAGTTCCCCTTCAATATCCTTCCATCCAGCCTTGTAGACTGGGGAGCACATACAGACCAGTGGCCTCAGTTGGGCAGCATAGTAATATTCTCGTAAGCAGGGGAGGCTTGCACCACCCCGTTCCTTCTTTATTTGTAGGGTTTTGAATTTCACTCTGGGTTTACTATCTTTCCATATAAATCTTGAAAAAGTTTTATTCCATTCTGAGAATTGTTTTTGGGGAATAGGAGATGGCAAACACTGAAATAGGTATAACAGCTGGGGAAGGATGTTCATTCTAATAGACACAACTCGGGAGTGCAGATCTAAGAAGGGCAGGGCCTTCCACCTCTCTATGTCAGATTTGATTTTCAGATTTAATGGTCCATAATTAACATCGTACATCTTTGTAAAGTCTTTATGCAGTAGAACTCCCAAATATTTAATAGAGTCTGCATCCCATTTCCAATTGTAGTGGTCTCTTATATTTGGAGAGGGTTCATAATTTAGAGGTAGTACTTGGGTTTTATTCACATTGATTTTGTAACCTGAAAAAGAACCGTAATCCTCCAGCAGCTGTATAATTTTTGGTAGGGTCTGAGTTGGGTTAGATATGGTTAGTAATAAATCATCAGCAAATAAGGCCAATTTCTGTTCCTTCCCAGCAATAGTTACCCCTGAAATATCTTGTCTCTGCCTGATCCATTGACTTAGTGGTTCAATATATAAAACGAAAAGGAGAGCTGATAAATTGCATCCTTGTCTCACACCTCTTTCTGGGGTGAACGGCCCAGTGAGGTCCCCATTAATCTTAATTCTGGCCACTGGTTTGGTGTATAATCCTGCAATAACCTCTATCATAGAGTCATTGAAGCCAAATTTCTTTAGTACTTTAAATAAGAAAGACCACCTCACAGAGTCAAACGCCTTTTCTGCATCCAAACTCATCATCAAGGTCTCTTGTTTTTCCCGTGTAGCATATTGCATTATATGAAGGACCCTCCTTATACTGTCTTGTGTCTGCCTCTGTTTAATGAATCCGGTCTGGTCATTATGGATCAGTAATGGTAAGATGGCCTCCATTCTTCTTGATATAATAGACGTAAATAATTTGTAATCAATATTCAGGACACTGATTGGGCGATAGTTGTGACATTCCAGTCTGTCCCTACCTTCTTTTGGAATGACAGAAATTATTGCTTCACTCCACGAGGCAGGGACCACTTTTTTTTTCCATCACCCAATTAAATGTCTTCAGCAAGGAAGGGGTCAGATAATTCTCCATTGTTTTGTACCACTCTGGGCTAAATCCATCTGTTCCTGCCATCTTTCCTTTCTTCAATCTTTTAATTGCTACATGGATTTCTTCTTTGGTTATTGGTGAAGTGAGCTTATCGTTTTGCTCATCTGTCAATGTCGGTAAATTTAGCTGCAGGAGAAATGCGTCTATGTCTCGGTCGTTGTCTATATAAGTCTGAGAGTAAAGGTTTCGATAATAATTTTGGAAGCACTGTTTAATTTTATCATGCTCATTTTCAACATTATTGTTCAAAGGGTTCTTAATTTTGTGAATGGTTCTTTCTGCTTGTTGTTTCCTTAATTTATAGGAAAGTAATTTAAGAGATTTCCCTCCAGAGTCATAATGTAGTTGTTTAGTAAAAATTAGTTTTTTTTGTACATCCAATGTGTTAATGTCATCTATTTCTCTTTTCAGTTGTTTTATTTCAGATTTAGTCTCTTCTTTCATATGTTTGGAATGTTCTCGTTCAAGTTTCAACAATTTTTCCTCTAAATTCACAGTTTTGCGAGCAGCAGCTTTTTTTTGGTGGGAAGAAATACTAATTATTTTACCTCTGATTACAGCCTTAAATGCATCCCAGAGGATTCCTGGGTTAACTTCATCATTATCATTGTGTTCAAAATATTCCCTGATAGCCACTGCTAAGTTTTCTTTCACAGGCGAATAATTTAAGATGTTTGTGTTCAACCTCCAAAGAGTGGATCTCTTATTTTTCATAAGGGAAACTTGCACATAAACAGGGTTATGGTCAGAGATTGTACATGGTCCGATTTCACATTTCTGAATTTTAAACAGGTCATTTTTGAACATAAAAAAATAATCTAAACGGGAGTATACGTTATGAGCATGGGAATAATGGGTGTATTCTCTTTTGGTTGCATTACTATCTCTCCACACATCAAATAGACCTGTTTCCTCCATGAAGTGGGTCATCCTTTTCCCTATATTTCTTAAGTCACCTTTCCCATTAGAAGAATCTACTCTTGCATCTAGTGTAACATTGAAATCCCCACCGCATATTAAGGTTCCTTGACTTTTAGTCGTCATCATTTCTAGTATTTGTTTATAAGTGGACCAGTTGCTGCCAGGAGGAACATAAACATTTAGTATGGTTATAAGAGAACCCTCAAGGTTGCCTGTGATCATTATAAATCGCCCCTCTTTGTCTACACATTTGGATAAATGTTCATAAGTTAGTGATCCAGCTATCAATATTGCCACTCCTCTACGCCTCCCTGAGCTGTGGGATGAATAAAACACATGCTTAAAACCAAGCTTGTTCAACTTTGAGTGCTCTTCATCTGAAAGATGTGTTTCTTGGATCATGGCAATTTGTACTTTATCTCTTTTGAGTTTAGATAGGGTTTTCCATCTTTTAACTGGGTTATGCAAACCGTTAATATTAACTGTTACCAATTTCACTGAATCAACAGACATTTATATAGGACTTTTTGCTGCTTGATTTGTGCCTCACTCTCCACAATGAACACTGAACACAGAACAAATGTAGAACCTAACAGAAAAAAATGACTATATATAAACTTGAAAAATGAGAACTTCCAAGGCTGGGGTCTTTTAGATAGACCCTGCGAAGCCTCCAGGGGCAGCGTCCACATCAGTACAATGAAGGGGGGGGCCCTTAATGGCTAGGGCTTCACTTGGGGGAGAAAAAAAAATCCCTCAGGACCATATTTTACCTGTTTATATTCAGAGAAACGTCTATAGTATAAAACAAGTGAGCCTCTAAAAACAAGTGGAGTAAGACCTTAATTTCCTGTAGCTTCAGCTGCAGTTCTTCTGAATGCACGGAGCTTTTCTTTGTAGCCTGGGTCATTTCCCGGGTTCACCGCGCTGCCGGCACCTCTTCTGGTCACTCTCGTCCAGGTTTGTTGTTTGAGTCGCTCCAGGATCGTTTCGGGGTGTTTGATGATCTTGACGCTGTAGCCTCTTCTAGACATATCTTCAGTCGCTTCGGCCGCGGTGGCGTAAGTTTTGTCCCCATCCGAGTATTTCACTTTAAGCCTCGCCGGGAAGAGTGTTTGAAACGCTATCTGGTTTTCTTTTAAGACTTTGCGCACCTCTGCGTATTCTCTTCGTTTCTTCAGAATAAGGGGAGGGTAGTCATTATCCAACGTTATCTGTTTACCGTTCCAGGTGAACCCCTTCTTCTGCCATGCTTTACGGAGTATCTGTTCCTTAATCTTGAAACTCAGGAACTTCACCACGATAGAGCGGGCCGGGGCTTCTTTCGGGGGTGCGGGGCCAAGGGAGCGATGAGCTCGTTCGATATTGATGCCTTCGCCGTCCAGGTCCAAGCCTTCGCGTAGTAGCGTCTCAACAAAAGCACACATGGATGGAGCTTCTCGTTCGGACAACTCTGGAACGCCGTAAATTCGGATGTTCTCACGCCTAGATCGACTCTCCATATCCATAATCTTCTCATCGAAGGTTGCGTGCAGCTGTACAAGTACGGAAACAGCTTCTTCCGTGTTCTGAATTCTCTCTTCTGCTTTTGTAATCCTCTCCTCCGCTTCTTCTAATCTTTCGTTCACCTTGGCCAACTCTTCTTTGATTCCTCCAAGTTGCTCTTTATTTTCTTGTCGGAATTCTCTTAGTTCTTGTAAAATGACTTCGTAGTCGGCCATGGTCCGATGTTTCGCTTCACTTGTTGCTATTAGCTTGAGTCGGTATTAGTTATAACTGCTAATGCTAACACGCAGTTTCCACTCAAGTCTCTCAGTTAACTCACTTTATGTCCGGTCTCTGGCGTAGATTTCTCTCGTGTATTTAACTTCCCCGTTTCTTGTTTCACGGTTATCACATTATTTACATAGTTTAAACGGGGTAGTCTGTCGATTACGCTGGTCCTTTTGGGAGCTCCCTCACAGTGCAGCCAATTTCACTAATTTTTGAAGAGCGACATTGTGTGTTATGCAGGGTAGATTACTGTAATGGCCTGCTCTTTGGATTTTCTAGACTATTTTAAGACAGCTGCAGTACATCCAGAATGCTGTTGCTTGCATCCTGACTAGAAATATGACCATATTAGCCCAGTGCTCAGGTCTCTCCACTGGCTTTCTGTTGTTCAGAGAATAGACTTGAAAATGGCTCTGCTTGTGTACAAGTCTCTTTATGGCCTAGCACCATGGTACTGGGGCTGTCAAAATTGCTCTAAAATTAGCACATAATTTGAACATATTCGAAAATCCAATTGAGCATTATGCTAACAGGAGGACAAACTAATACAAGAAATAACTACTTGAATAAGCATTTTTTTAATTTCAATAAAAATGAAATAAAATCTTTAACAATGCCAAGGAATGAGCTACAATTCAACCGCCCCAACATCTCCCTCACCTGTGCAAGCAGTTAAAGGTCCCGACAAATTAAAATTAGAATGCAATCTGTTAGCAATGCGAGCAAGCTGTAATAAACATGGAACTTGAAACAGTCGGCCTATAATCAAACAAGTGTCACAAATGTAGGCCTAATGTAAGACTAAATATTCAGTCATATTCAGTGACTCGCCGTCATGTAGTTCACCCACTTGCAATGCAGCCCCTGTTTCATTTTGATCTTTTTCTTCGTTTTTTTCCCCACTCAGTTTTTTCACACAGTTTATTTAATATTCGAACATTAATTTTCACGTTCGAATCTCAGGTTTTTATTAATATCCGAATATATATTTGAATTTAGAATATTCATTGACAGCCCTACAGGGTGCATCTCTAACATTTTAAAGCTGTATGAACCATGTTCTGCTCTGAGAACGTCAGGGAGGTGGATCCTGGTGGTACCCAGAGTCAGGACTGAACATTATGAGGCTGCCCTCCAGCTTCATGCTACTAACATCTGAAACAGTCTTTCAGAAGATGTGAGACAGGCCCGAGCTCTGACTATGTTTAAATCCAGGTTGAAAACGGTTCTATTTAGTTATGCACACCACAACTGGAAGTATATTATTTGTATTTTTTGTCTTTTAATTTATTTGATAAGTACTTTGTTTTTTGTTATGATTTTATCTGCCTTCTTGTTTTTTTGTTGTTTTTTGTATTTATAAATCACTTTGAATTACCCTGCAAATGAACTGTGCTCTAAATATAAACCTGATTGCTATTTGTGTATTGCTGTACACTAAGGTCCCTCTCAGCTTAATCTCAAAGTAAGTTGGTAGCTAATCAAAAAATTCTGCAGTAGGAAAAATATTAATTTTAACAAGATTAATGTTATGCATTTGCTTTATGATGATGTAGAACACAATTTAATCATTTTTTTCTTTTTGTTTCACTTTGCCATGTCTCGTAGAAGCTGTGTAGGAATCAACCCAGAGAGAGGGACAAAGGCACGACATGGTAAAGTGACAAGCAAGAAAAGTGGGAAAATGGTCCAGAAGAAAGTGACATCCCTGAATCCGCACGTGTGCACTCTCTTGAGGAAGCTTATGGATTTTGAGTGGGACTTTGTGTGAGTTTGATACTAACTCCTTCTGTTGAGTTGACCAGCAAACGTATACACACACCCCTAGACATCAGCTTTTAGTTGTTGTGACTGTTGCCTCACTCACACTCATTCATAACTATCGTTATCGTAAAGTTGTATTTTTTCAAAAAATCTACACGTGTATATTTTAGTTCTGTTTATTATGCTCAACCTAATCCTAGATATTGACAGTATTTGGGCAGCATACCAGAGAGTTAAACTTTCTTTCTGTTTAGTGAATATACCCAAAGTTTGATGGGTGCTGGTTTTTCAGGTGCAACAGATAAATCTGCATGTGTCCCTGGGGACACACACACACACACAAAGTGTCTCCAAACTACTTAGTCACACAAGCATAGTCCGACCTGACATTGTTTAATTGTTTGGTATCTGGCCAGCATACTGTATTTTTCAATGTTAAACAGTATTGTTGTGTTTAGTGAACCCCTATAGTTTCAGGGGAAAGGTGTTCTCTCTTTGAACAGAAATTAGAGAAGTACAGTATATGCTGTCTGTATGATTAAAAATGTTTTCAGCCCTTAGCTCACTCTGTAACTCAGCTATACCCAAATTCACTGTCACCCAGATACACACTCTAGTGCAAATTCACACACATACAGTCACTTGCTTAGAACCACAGCCAAACAAAGTTGTTCCTTGTAAGCGTTTTGAGTATTTGACTCTAATAAACAACAATAATATGTATATATATCCTTTTGTCTTGTTTTTTACACTTGAGTTACTTTCAGTATACAGATGCTTCCAAAATGTTGTTTGAATTACTTTATGTTTATACTGTACTTATATTGTAAGTTTTTTACAGCACATCATGGGATATTTAATTACAAGTTCAGATATTTCTTGAATACAGTAGAGCTACTTTGTTTTACAGTAATTTGACAAACCTGCTGCAAGTAGTTTACAGAAATTTTGACTTTGTACAGCAAAAAAACATTAATTGTAATTACAAGAATTTACTGTATTTTTGGGATACAGTAGATCTACTGTAAATTTTACAGAAACTTACGCTGCTGCCAGTAACTTACTGTAATTCTGGATTTCTACAGCAATTTACTGTACATTTAAATTACAATAATTTACTGTATTTCTGTAATACAGTAAGGGTACTGTAGATTTTACAGTAACCTACTGGCGAAACTGCTGCCAGTAATTTACTGTAATTTTACAGTAAAAAGTTTTACAGTGTACATATAGGCTAAGCAGCCTCAGTTTTAGTGACAATTGTATTAAAATTGTAGTTTAACGTGACAGCTTTCCAATACTGCCCGTAAAGTATTACATTTCATGGAAAATGACAATAAAAATCTGAATAGACTTGCTGAGAAACAACAAACTCCTGAAAAATGAACACACTTGAGCACGGAATTAGTGAAAAATGACCATTTCTATAAAATGCATATCTCAGGCTATTATTTCTCTCTGAAGCTAGCAGTCATCACTCTGCAGCATGGAGAGGAAGAAAGAACACACACTGGCCCACGAGCTACTGCAGTACTCCTCAGCAGTTTTCCGGTGGTCCGCGCGCTTTGTGCAGGGCGTCGGTCCAACGGTGGTGAGGCGGGATGGTAGCGGAGGAGGCGTGTGAGTACCTGGACCTTCGGACTGAGGGGAGATAATAATAGTATTGACATCCAGCTTGAAGTGCGCACCCGACGTGCGCTTACACATCCCAGTCTTCACCAGAGCCAACTTATTCCGGCACACTTGGTTCTGCATCTTCTTGAGCGCGCGCCCCACTTGTTTCCAGAAACCTTTGGTTTCGGATTGGTAGCCCGGGCAGCTCTGAGGTTTGGCGTTGTATTCACATTCCAGATTAGTAACATCGCTTGCGGTCCGCGCCTCTGGGTTTTTGCACGTGACCCAAAGCTTCACCGCTTCCTTGTCCTCTCTGCCGTTCCATGAGCACTGAAGCTTGTCACTGGTGGAGAACCTTCCTCGGGCGGTTGCCGGAATCTTGTCTCCATTCCTCTGCGCTCTGCTGGACGTCTTGTTTGCCGCGCGCCCAGCAGAAGTCATGGCAACTTGCTGCTCAAGGAAACCGAGCAACAACCAGAGAGTGAAAGACTTCAGCAGCACCATCCCTTCTTTAAAAAGAAAAATATTGACCTGGGAAAAACAGATGGTAGTAGGGGAGGGGATCAGTGCCCTATAAAGACGTCACGCACAAAAACGAATTTATGCAGTATAGCAGGTCTATGGCAACACAGAGGCAGTGGCAAATGCGTCCAGATAAAATGTTTGAACAGTGTTTCCCAGAAACAGTTTAAAAGTATTCTAACCTGGTAACGCCATTAAGCATCCAATTATGTTCAGCTATACTGTGAAAAATAATAAAACTATACAACTGGATCTTATTTTTGTTGTATTAAAAAAATATCACAAATACTGAGTCTTACTTACCGAAATGAAATGTGGTATTCGGTGCGTAAAACTGCGTTTTGTGACCCTCTGCGGTCTGACACATGGCTTTCATATATAGATACCCAGCACGCCCACCATTTAACGGACGCAATCTTACGTACGCACGTCCATGCAAATCCATTGAGAAAAAACTTTGGCATAAGGTTTTTATGGGAATGCTGTTTGTGTGGCCTGACACAACGTGTCCAAATCTGAATTCGCACCTTTGATATTGAGTTGAGCTGAAGATCAAAAGAGAAAGAAAACTGATGATGCGTCTGAGTGTCTGAACAAGTTTATGGGACTAAAATGATTTTTTTTTTTTTTTTTTTTTTTTTCAGAAGCGTGTGAAAATAAAATTGTCTGAGCCATCTGTACCATTTGAATTAGGCACGTAATGCCAAACGAAAATTTTTGTTATATCATTACTGTTTCAAGTTTGAACCACGTTGCTGTTTTCAGGTCGTGGTTCTTCAGTCCTGCAATCACCCTTAATCTGTTTCTCTCTTACCAATGAGCAAGCAGTCTTTTAGTGAAAAAAAATTCAGCTTACTCCTTGCACTCCAGCAAGTATATTTATGTTGCCTTCGAATGGGTTTGCGTTCCCAGTGCATTTGAACACAGCTGTACATTTTTATTTTCACAAAATGAATGTTTATGGCTTATGTATACAACTTTCTCTGATGAATCCACATGTCACAAGCTCCATTTGAACTTGTGACATGTGGATTCATGTCAGTGTAAAGACTGTTTTTGAGTTTTAGCTTCTTAACATGCAAATGTTTCTCCTTGGATTTGGGAGAAAAATGGAACTAAAAGTTCATATAAGAGTATTTTAGTCAAAATTCCTATTGGAAAAAAAACAATAATAATAACTGCAAGTTTAAATGGCATTTAATACTGCACTCTCAGAAAGAATGTGGGTTTTTCACACAACCTATGTAAAATTCTATCACATCAGTGGGTGAGTTTTGGGACAGCACATGTTTGACACACACTGTCTTTATGATTTTAATACAGTGAATGTGTCATGAAGGGTAAACACTAAATTGTCTTGAGAATTCTACAGTAGCACACCTTTGTTTAACTTACACATGTTGTGTTAAGATGCTCCTTGAAAAGAATAGTCAGTCCCCATAATACTAACAGTCCTCATTTCATTGTTATTACATACAAGAGTTAAACTATCAAAATTTGTCAAGCAGATTTTAAACATTTCTGTATAATGATTTTCTGGAATGTCTCCCAAATTGAACAACTGAGCAGACTCTCAGCTTACAGTAGTATATTGTTTGCAGTTGTGCACCACTCTACTGAGGGTTAATACTTACTTTAAGTTTGTTGTATATAAGTGACTGAAGTGTATGTTTTTTTTGCATAATGTTGTGCACAAATTACTGTAAGATGGCAAACAGCGTATGAAGTGAAAATGTAAAAAAAAAAATAATAATAATCCTGTGTCATGTATTCATTACACTACTAACAACAGTAACGTGTAACTCTGCCAGTTTTCAAATACCTGTACATCTAGTGTGTAATGCTGCCCTGGGCATTTTCAGCTAGTGTCTCAGAGATCAAAAACAGTTAGAGATTAGACTGTCATAACAAATTCCTGTTATTCCTAAGCCATTTGAGTATCTAGTTTGTACTCAATGTTGACAGGACTTTTCATTATGACACCCGATTGGGACGTTATCATCCGATTAATGTCCATTCAATCGGATGATAACATCCGAATCAGGTGCATTATGATGGCTCTGACAGTTTCATTGGCATAAAAACTTGCTTTTAAGGAATGAACTGTCTATTTTTAGCAAGTGACATGCTGTTGCAGGTTATCCACAATGTTCTGCAGTTTGTACTAATTGTTTTGAGAAACACACTAACTGCTGTATAAATGTTGATTCTGATGTGGGATATGAACCAAAGCGACTGAAATAAAACTATAAGTGGCAAAGAGGAAATGGTACACTATCCTCACCAGCCATAGTTTATTTGATATTTATACTGAAACTTTCATAAGATAAAACAATGAATACTGTTGTACCAGGACAGTCTCTGCTTTGGTATTTATTGTCATGTGAAATGCACTAACCTCCTTTGTTCTTCTTTTAGCACCAATACAGATTAATTAATAACACGTTTACCATGTCAGTTCCTTTTCCATTTGGGCCCCATAAAGGCTCGGCCCTGCCCTGGAAATGAATATGTATAGATGTGTATAAGTCATAGTCAAATAAGCAAACTATTTAATTACATAATCAACTTGTTTATCTCATAGTTACATCTCTGTGTGTATGTGATATGGTATTGACCAATCTGATATTGATTCACAAGGGTAAATGAATGAGTCCACTCCACCCTCACATTTTGTTCTACAGATGCAGTAAGAAGGAACAAACACTTCAGTTAAACAAGAAAGGAACCTTACAACTATCACATGGGCACCTGTCCAATAATCTGTCAATTTACAGTAGTTTATTACTATGAGTCACTGTGTGAGAGGACTGTGTGTGAGTAAACGATAGCAAGAAAGTTGTGTACATTACCAACAACTGAAACCCAATCCTGGGACAAAAAAAATCAGTACTTATAATTAATTCAATACATTTGATTGTGTAAAACATTTTATTAAAGTGCAGGTTTAGACTAAAAATAAAAACAAAAAATGAAAAAAAAAACTTTTCTCAGTTTAATGTCTTAATCTGATGAATGCGTTTTTTAGCACAAAAATTTGGTTTAATTTTGATACTGAGGTTGTTTAGCTTCATGAAGACATTTTGTTTGGTCTTTAAATGTAAAAAAGCTGCGTGAGAGTTTATAATCACTCATTTTACCAACGAGATTCTCAACTTATTCTGCTCCCTCGACTTTCTTATTTTTTTTCTCTGTTCAGTATCACCATCTTGTGTTCAGAAGAAGCTCTGCAGTCTATGTTCTGATAAGTGATCAAACTACTGTCATAATGCCCTTTTTTAATGTGATGCTAATTGTTAAGCTTTTGCATTAAAATAATTATGATATTAATGATAAAATAGCACAAAGATAAACATAAATAAATGATTTAAAAATCTTTTTGTCATGTGAGTTGACACTAAAAGGCTTTAGGGCATGTTTCAGGTGCCTATTTATTATTTAAGCTACCACGATAAAGAAATTTCCCCTCAAAATTAGATCAGTTTAGACTTACACAGGTAAGTAAAGTAATCTTTTAATTCATTAATAAGCAAAGGTTAGAGAAATTAAATTTATTTTCTTCTCGGTTAATCATGTTATCAAAGACTTACATTGTTCAGAGGGAGCCCAGAACAGCTAAACTATTACAGCTTGTAGTAAAAACATTAAAACTAGACATTAAAACTACATCCATATATAAGGCTACACTAGTACGACATTTAAAAATGTCTGTATCAGGAATAACAGGAATTTCATAAAAATATCTACTATAATGTCATCAACTGGTAATTGTGGGGCTTTAAATTTGGGGTAAATGATCTTTTTGCATATTGATAATGAAATTTAATTTCTCTTTAGCCTTGTTTCACATTTCAGTTGACGATTGACCGTGTTTAATCCTAACTATTCTTTTATGGCTTTATCTTTTAATTAAACAAATTATTCATAATGTCACCTCTTTAATTTCCACACATCCTTCCAAATTTAGCTTAATATATTTCTTATCTTTTTATATTTGGGTTCCTTTTTTGGGTTTTAACTTTACAACAGAAGCTCATAATGCCTAAAAAATTTCCCTCATCAGCTCTCGAAAAGAAAAGGAATATGTGATTAGCAGCCAGCATCCTCATCCTATATGTGTGTTTGTGTGCGTTAACAGCACCGGTGCTGCAGCCCACACTCATTTCCAGTCTTCTGTGGCCTCCACACAGACCACCTCTGTTCCTGCAGCAGCTCTTAAGACTCAATTCATCAGCTCATACAAAGAAGTGTTTGGCAATGCTCAGACACCTTCTGTGACTGATTGTGTCTGCACGGTAACAACTTCCTCAGCCAGGCAGCAGACATGTTGTTATAGGCAGTGATGAGTGGAAACAAAGACTCCTTTTGATACTAGAGTGTGAAAGCTTGTTTTCTGCTCAGCGGGAGAAACAGAGCAACACAGAAGAAGAGAGCTCACCACTTTGACTTTATTTTCTTCATGTTTTCTTCCTTGGAAATACATGCTGTTGAAACATTTACAATACATGTTGAATGACTTTTACATCATATACAAACAGCAACACATGCCTGCCATGTTTTTCTTTGCCTTGCTGTGTTTTACAGTGTTAGAAATGGCATGGAAATATCTTATACCTGTATACAAAGGAGTAGGATGAGTATTTTTCAAGCATAAGGAGTCACCCTTTGCTGAACGATGAATGACTTCAGATGCTTCCATACAGATTCTGAAGAGTCCAGAATGGAAGAGTGTGTTGATTGCTGGTGATTCCAACCTGAAACAACAACATGAGGGTCCTCATGAGTTTATCTATTTAACAAAATTCAAGGAAATTTAGGCTTCTTGTTCCATTGCCCTAACTCTATCTTAACCTTCTCTCTACTTTCTTGTTTTTATTAACATTTTTATCACTCACCTGAGTGTCTGTAGTACTGTCTCAGTTATGGAACCAACTGATAACGTAGCTGCAGATGCCGTGGAAGCTCTTCCAGCAATACTCTGTGGCGAGACGGGAGGCTTTGGAGTCAGTCTGCTCTGTGGGGCGAGTAGTGGTCTTCCCAGGCTTGGGGGTAGTTTTCTTTGTCTGGGGGCCTTTGCCTTGCTGAGGTTTAACAGGCTGAGATTGGGGCTTCACAGGTTTAGGAGTAGCAGCCGGTTTTGGCTGAACTGGCACTGCTAGTTTACGTGGCTCCTGGACAGGCTTAGTGGGCTTTGGGCTGGAGGTCTTAGGCCAAGAGGTCAGGAATGTTATATGAGCCTCATCCGGGTATTTCTTACACATCTGTGGGCGGTAGATTTTAGCTCCCTGGCAGGCGTTCTTTAGCTTCCTCAACTCCCACATCATCTGGGTGAAATAATGGCGAGGGTTGCTGTTGTAGGCACGGCACAAGTTGGGTTTGCCCTGGAAGTCGCAGTAGTAGGACTGCGGTCTGCCTGCAGTCAGGCTTGGACCTTTGCAGGAGACACGCAGGCGAGTATAGTTCCCAGCTCCTGATACCACCATAGTGCACAAGTCTTTGTTCTTGGTGCTGAATTTGATGGGCTCATCCCAGATGCTGCGTTGTTGCTGCTGCTGCAGCTGCTGCTGCTGCTGCTGCTGCTGCTTGCTGTCGTTGCTGGTTTGAGCATTCAATACACAAACAGTTGCTGCTAAAAGCAGCAGCAATAGTTTCATCCTGGTTCTCATGGTGACGAGGTGTATAGGAGTAATGGACTAATGTGGATAAGAGATGATCTCTGTCAAGAGTTGCACTGAGGGTTAAAATGTGCAAGGGCAAAAAGCAAGTGAGTGCCACTTTATAAGGCAGACACTCACAAAGAAGGTATTATTCAGGTAATCTGGCTGTATAGCCAAACTCCTCCTTCAGTTCCTCACACCGCTGGCACGTGCATTAACAACACACGCACGTACACACACACACACACACCGAGGTCACACATAGACACACATAGGTACGAGTGGAACACTCAATACCCAGAAAGTGATTGACGAGATGGTTATAAGGAAGGGGGAACATAAGTGTGGGGAGGAAGAGAAGAAAGGTGGAGACATTTACAGAAGCCAAAGGAGAGCAAAAAGTCTGACAGAGGCACATACATGAGGTTAAATGTTATGAAAAACACAGAACATTATATAATCCCACATAGGAGGTTCATTGACCATTGATGAGGAGGGAGCGCGATGAGGGGTTAGAAGCCACACTGCAGCCTGGGGTTATTTACTGAGGAATTAAAAGCAGCTCTGTGAGTCTGTTAAAGTAAAAACCCCATCATGTTCCTTTACGGTATGAAGTTTGAATAAGTAGTCACATTTCTTCTGCAGTGCTGCTATCAAAGCTATAATGTTACAGTTATCATTACCAGAAGAGGTCACACAGTTTGCAAAGAAGACATAATATAAATGACACATGTAAGGCTATTGTGTCATCATGTCCCATCATGATAATGTATTGTTTAATAATGTCATTATCTTGTTATAAAGTAAACTTTTTAGTTGCAGTATTCTTGAAATGTTAGTCCTTTGAATTGTGCCTAAATTTTTTTTCATATGGATGGTTGAAGGAGTTCAGGAGGGTCCAACAGAGGTCCATCTGGAGGGACAGCTGGACCCTTAATGGGATGTTTTAACCTCCTGGAAACAATCAGAGTCGAGTGTTTAAATTAGCTTCCTGGTGTGGGTGGTCTGATAATTATTCTTCAAGTCAACTGACCCTTTATACTCTGGTGGCTTTGCATGTGACCACAGAGATCACATCATTTTAAGTGGTTTAAGAAATGTTTTTTTTTAATTGTTATTTTTTTAGGGAGGACATTTTTACATTGCTTGGCATACAGGAAATACTAGAGCGAAAGTGGGATGGCAAACAAATTCTACTAGGAATAAAACTATAGAGTTCATCATGTACATTCACTAAGTTTTCTGAATTGTATGTGTCTGACCCATATTATGGACTAAATGTTTCATTTTTCCAATGATGTACACACAATTTTGTACACTGTGACAAAACACAAAGTGTTGAGTGTGTTGTAACTATCAAATAAAAAAATCACAGAAAGAGACACAAATGCCATTAACTGTCTTAAATCTTCTCTGATACAGCTTTCTTTTCAAGGAGTTTTCCATTTTACTTTGCAGAAACATCTAAGCTTTACCAGATTGAAGAGGGAGCATCAGTGCAAAGCCATTTTCAGGTCTTTCTTGAGATACTCCACAGCAGTGTTCTTGATCTTTGATCCACAGGTGCCACTGCCATGCAGGTTTTTGATGTTTAATTGCTCAAACACGAAAACTAAATGGATCTCCTCAACAGCCAAGTGAGCTGGAACAGGAAAACATCTAAAACCTGCTGGGCAGGACCAGAACATTATCTGAATTACTCCATAAGTTCCCAAAACATTACCAAACCCTGTCCTGCATTCTCCTTATGGCATGTTGTAGGTAGTTTTCTTCTTAAAAATAGTCCCTGTCAAGATGAACTTCCCCACACAATGATGCTGCTATCACCATGTTTGATTGCAGATGTTGCAAGATGTTGGGAATTGTGGTCAAATAGTTCAAACTTGGATTCACCAGATCACAGAATTTTAATTGCAATGGTTCTCAAAGTCATTTATTTGCCTTTTTTCAAACTCCCAGTAGGCTGTCTTGTGACTTTTGGTGATAAATGGCTTCTGGCTGGCTAACCTTTCAGAAAATGTCTCACTCATGACATGTCATTTTCCCCTAATTATTAAAGTATTACTGAGATAAAAACATTTTAATTAATTGACATTAGTCAGTTAAAATAAATTTTTCGTGCTTCTGTTTAATAGATGCTTGAATGAATTAACAGACTCCAGATTTAAGTTCCTGTTGCATTTTTTAGAAATGTCCTTACTTGTCTAGACCCTTTGTTTTGTACATTGAAAAAAAAACAAATATTGTTAGTTCAAAGAAAAAAGCCTGACAATAAATATACTTAGAAAAATATGGATCTGTAGCGCTACGCTCAAAACCAGACAACCAGGCATTGATGTGAGTTTCCAGCCCCTGAAATTAAACAGAAAAACAGACGTTGGCTTTAAAGAGACTGAAATACTCCAGGAGCTGCTGAGTTTGGGCACAGAACAGAATTTAACCTCCTGAGACCCGAGCCTAAATTTGATTTGCGTTAGAGATTTCTTCTAGCTATTTGGGGTTAGGACAAACCAATAAATAGATCTTTATGATTTATGATTATACATATTTTATTAAATATGATGTGGATTAAATTGTAATTTTAAATTGAACAACAAAATCTCTTCTGACACCACCAAATGGCAGTGTAAGTGTTCACCAGGTTCCAGTAACCCAGGCTTTAGTATTATAAAACAGACAACCAACTATGTGACGTCCTCGTAAAGGACACTAGGTGTCAGGAGGGTAAGTGTACATCCTGCAAGGCCTCAGAAGATTTAGGGGGCTTTATTTTTATAAGTCAGTCTGGTGAGGAAGAAAAAGTTCTTCTGTTAGAGACACCAGGAAGGCACACATGTAGTGTGTGTGTGTGTGTATGTTGTCAAACCATAAATATCATAAATATACTGTAGTCCTCTTATGATAGGGTACAAAAGTATCATGCCACCTCAGTCCCACTCCCCCGTTCCAGTCACGTCTCTACTTGCTGATCTGTCAGCCTCCAGCTGCTCCGTGCACGTATTAGGCCCTGCCTGTTATACAAATATTCTCCGTTTGCAGGCATGCTGTTTTTGTTTTTTTTTTATTTTATTTCTGATAACCAGTTTTGCTGCTTTGAGATTGCAGATTCTCTCATCTGCATCTTTTATTGCTTCACAAGCAAATTATTTGTAAATGATTTTAGTGGTTTTGATGGTTTATGGCAAAAAGCATCTTTCTGTTTCAGTCTGTGTGGCCCAGAAATCAATCGTTATGATTTATGATTAATAAATTCCTGCCAATGGAAAAAAATAAAGCAAAAACTTTGTTGAACTGAAATTTTTATTGACAAATCTCCAGAAACGTCACAATCTCTTTGTCTTTCTTTAGATTTCCATCATCACAGCTATTAAGCCCTCAGTCAGAGTCTGTTGAAAAAAGTCTGTGCATGTTTAGTGTTAGCTGTCTTAAAAACCACTTATTGATACTGAATAGCTTGTGACACTTTAGCTTTTGAAGTAGCAAGGACCAGAATAAACTCTGGACTCTCCATGTTTCATGATACAAATACAGAGCCAAACTGAGCTGCCAGTTTACTAGTTCAACTTTTAAAGAAATAGTTTGACATTTTGGAAAATATAATTTTTTGTTTAATTTCAAAGTAAGACTTGAGTATAGCAACAAGACCAGATTTACTCTATTTAAAACCAGACCTTGTAAAAACTTAGACGTCTGTCCACCATTTGGTCCAAGTAGAAATATCTTAAATGCTGGATGGCTGTTGAAAAGATATTTAAGAGGATGAGTTGCACTGACTGTATTCAGCCTCCTTTTCCTCTTAGCAGCATCAGGGTTGCATTTCAGTTTGTTTGGTAAAATATGTGGATGACTATTTGTTATGAATTTTCAATGCTGCTTAGATTAAATGTTGATCATAATTTGGAATAAAATTCTGACTTTTTTTGTGAGACAAATAAATCTAATCTGTGTTTGCTGAGCTTCAAAGTTAGTTTTCCTGAAATGTCAAACTATGCCCTGAAAATCTATCTGATCAATGCATCTGTTGAACCAAAACAATGAAAGCTATGATACAAATATTCACAGAAAGAAAACAAAAAAAGAGCTACTACTTAAAAAAAAAAAAAAAACTACTAATATGTTATAAAACAAAGATTAACAAAAATATATAAAACTTTCAAAAGTTTTGAAAGTGTAAAAAATGTTCACATGGTCAAACTGAGAATGCACATACAAATTCATTCTTTACATGTCAATCTAAATATGCTGTGACTGGATGCTGGAAAGGAGATTTTACAGGTTTTCAGTTGACTGGTATCACAATTTCTTGTCAAAAGGGCTAAAAGTAGGAGTGAGGGGTTCCTGTTTGCTGTTCTTCCCTTTTGTCCTTGGAAGTGTTGAAGGATCTGAGAACTGAAAAGTCCAGAGATTCTGCGAAAGAGAGAGGCCATTTTATTGGTCAGTCTGCCTCCTTCTTCTTTATTACTGAGGTAAGAATCAGTCAAGAGCTGACCACTTACCTTAAAAAGCAGATCAGTTCCAGTTCTCCTGCCCACTGTGGAGAAAAATAACAGAAAGAGAAACTAAATCAGCTCTGGGTGAGATGTTTGGGTATCATATGACTGTACGTACACTACCTTTCAAAAGTTTGGGGTGACTTCCCTGTTGAAACCCATGGCAAAGTGACCCCAAACTTTTGAACCGTAGTGTACATCTTATATAGATAAGCTTCTACTTCATTAGCTTATATAGAGTAGAATGGACAGCTGTTCATACAGTTCAGTTACAAGCGACACATAGTGGCATCCGACTCAAAATTTCTGCTTGTGCACACTACAGCATACAAATCAATGCAACGCATTAAAACTCAGTGGTGGGCAGGCCTGACGTCTGAAACTATAGCATCAGGTGATTTAAATGTACAGCCCCAGTGTTACTGCTTGATGAATAAAACTTTACTTTTTCGTTGTGCAACACAGCGGCAAATCACTGAGGTCAACACATTTTACCTTTTGCAGACAACACCTTCTGAGTACTGAACAAAACAAATATGACGAGTGGCAGCTGCCTGAATATGTAACTGTATAACTAACTGAACTAGCTTTTTGTTAGTTCAAGTATTTAAATGTTCACAGGCAAATGTTTGATGAAGAAGAAAAAAGTAAGAGTACTGGTGAGGAAAAAGAGGGATGACCATGAAACTTCAGTCTCAGGAGGAAGATGAAGTGAAGCCGATGGTGGTGTGATGGTTGGTCTCACTGTTAGTTGACAGTTAATGGATGGTTATCAGTGATCATCAATACCTTTTTAAATGAGAGTGATCCCGTTGGTCACCAGTCACATGGTGGAGCAGAAGCCCGGGGGAATCGAGTCAGAGAGTCATAATAAGGAGAGCTAAAACTACACACACACACACACACATAAGGGAAATTCTTTATGAATTTGTGGAAAATACGACTTACTAAAGTTCGGCCTCTCTACGGACACAGATTTCCCTCCACCAAATACACGCAGCATGCAAGCGAGCAAATTAGGACAGGCCAGGCTCGTACCTGACCACAGCGATGTTTCCATGGATTTCACACACTTGTTCATGATGATTACCTGTGTTAGCCATACTGCAACATAAGATTGATGGAGGAAAGATGAGAAAGATAATGGGAAGGTTCCTCTGAAAGTCCAAAGGGTGGAGTGATCCACAGAGAGCGATGCTCATGATGGAAAAGAAGCCAAGTAGTGATGGGAAAGCCCACACAAATGGATAAGAAACCATGCAACCCTGATTGCAGATTAAAACAAGTGAGAAAAGGCGGAGAGTGATCCAACATGTTCCATAACAAAATGAGTGGATGCATGGAAAAAGGCAACAAGGTGCACGAATAGCTGACAAACATCAAAGTGCAACAAGCCATGGGTAAGAGTAGCTGAAGAGGGAATCACAAGAGGTCAGAACGTGAGGAGAATCAGCGAGCACAGTGAGGAAAACAGGATTGATTAATTAATTCAGCTTTGATCTACATCTGAAAATATTCAGAAAATTTAGGAGAAAATAAGTTGTTCTATTGAAGATAGATAGATAGATATTGATACAAAGTGTGTGTTTGTTCTCACTCTTCAAAGACGTCCTCTGTGTCCATCCGTCTGTAGTACTTGGCCAGTTTGACAGAGAAAATGATGCTGGGGATCAGGAGGATGCAGCAACCTCCCAGACCAAACCAGAATGTGTTCTGATAAAAAAAAAAAAAAAAAAACAAAAGAAAAGAATAATGGTCACTCCAGCTTCTTAAAACAGTTCTACAGGTAGTTTTCACACCTTTTGTTTACATAAAATTAGAGAGGCACGATATTGGATTTTTGGCCTATATGAGGAAAAATATGCAGCATATTGGCAAATGCAGATGTAAAAAAAAAAAGCTTAAAATGTTGTAATATTCACTCCTTGTGGAAACTAAGGAAAATATTTCAACTTGCATTATGTACAACATTGTTTTTAAACAAAACAAGTCAGATCTGTGCCTCCTATCCTAATTAAAACAGACTTGGATTATGTTCTCCCATCACCTGTTATAGGTTAATTATATTGGTGGAACGACCGATATCCGATATTTAATTTTTAAGCCGATATCGGCCGATATCGTGCTAATAATATAGTGCATCTCTACATAAAATAATATTAATATATATATTAATATATATATATATATATATATATATATATATAAATAATTTACATTCATTGGGTTAATTTTGTATGCATCTTCATTTGCTGTTGTTCTAACATGTGATCTTTGTGTCTTTCATAGTGTGAACTTAACAGAAAACTGAATTCAAATATAAACCTTTGTCTTCTTGCTATGCCATCTGACCAAATCCAACCATAACAATGTAATTCTTGCATGACTGTTGTACTTGTCTTTTAGACTATGTTATAATTGCTATAATAAATTCTACCTGAAACACTGGCAAATAGCTGCAACAGTGCTGCTGATTGTTGTGATGAAAATACAAGAAATGTACGTTACACATTACATGCACTACACAAATGCTGTGTTGATTTCTAAAACCCTCTTCTTATATTCCCAACTTAGTTAAATTCACAATAAACTCTCTCAAATTGGAGTGCATGATATATAATTGATATATAAACATAAACTTTACAACTCAGTGGGGCTCCGAGTGAAAACAGTGAACAATCTATGTGCATGTGATGCCCCGCCTCGCCTCAAAACAGAGTCTGTCCCATCTCAAGAATGTGTGTGCAGATTCAGAACATCCTGTTCTCGTACATGTGGCCGAATGCTTTCGGTCCCAAAACCCAGATTTCCCCTAAACTGTTAAAGAGCCATTTAAATTTTCAGTTACCATCCACATATGAAGGTACATGTACTGTGCATACAGCTGTAAAATGAATAAGTACACCTCAGCAGCCTCTCTGCTAGAGACACATACACACAATTAGAGTGACGTCTTACCACCGAGTCGACGATGAAGCTGCAACCTACAATCTCCATGCTGTCCACAATGTTGCTAATGGGTTTACACTGAGCCACCTCTGCAGTTAGCTGTAGGAGAAACAAACACACAATCATGCACGAGTAAAGAATGCCGTTACTTTGCTGAGTATTCATTGATATTTGTCATTGATCATGTCTTTAATCTCTGACTTCAAATAAACTGTTAAAAAGTCTGTTAAGGAAATCTAAGCCACTGCAATTCACTAAAACCTAAACAGCTTGTTAAACTCAGCTGAATCAAGGTCAGGAAGTCCACTGCAGCTGGTCAGAGAAACCATACAGTAAATTTACCACTGCATTAACACTAGTTCCTTGTGTACTTTTCTTGATCTGGCTCCATCTACTGAAAAGGGACCCAAGACTTTCCAAAGGGAGAAAAAATCTTGATGAAACTCACCGAGTTTTTAACCCATTCTGTGTACTGTTTGAAGTATCCCACCAAGCTCTGCACGAAGCCTTTTGTTTCCTAAAAAACCAACAGAGAAAAAGGTAATTAAAGTGACTGCAGAATGATCAGGGAGAAGGTTTCAAGGGTTAGCAATTTTTCTTCTTTTTTTTTTTTTTTACTGTATAATTCTTCTGAATTTGTCTTTTTCTTCAACCAAAAGTTTGCAAGAAGGCTTATAATGATTTCATTTATATGCACATGAAGTGATTCTAATAGGCCAAAGAAACAATAAATTTAATCTTCCTTTTAATGTGAAGTAACAAAAATACAAAGTAACAGAACAGGATGAAACAACTGTCGAGCTGTCTTCTTAAAACAACTGGAACATTATAAAACTCTGGACTTTATTTGAATAGAAATTAGTTTAGTTTTACTGCACAAATGGTGTGTTGGTTTGGATTAAATTCATCTCTTGCTTTCTCTGATTTATTTCAAGATGTGTTAATGCCCTCTACTTTCATTATGTTAGTGCTTCGTTCACTTCAGTTAGTTTTACTATTGCTCAGAAACACATAGTCCTTGTTTTTAACGGTACTGAACTAAGAGAAATAATATAGAAGTAAATGTGTAGCAGACATAATTGAAGCTTTTTAAATTCTGTATATATGAGGAAAAAGACTTTTAATGCTTTCTCTAAGACTTCTTTTACCATAAGATATAATGGAGCCCCCTTATGAAAGAAAGGAGATAACTGTGATGTGTGTGGATAAATATGTGGATGGTGAGTTAACTTCACTGTCTTTTTCCTCCCTGTTTTACTTTAACTTTGATGATAACTGTGATGTAATATTTTATATAATTTAATGTGCATATGATCTTCAGACGATATAACCTTTGTCTAACAATGTGATAAGACTGCATTAGACAAAGTATCGTAAAAACTTTTTATAGATTGTTAATTGAACATCTGTAATGTTAGTGCTGCAGACCCACATTAAAGCTTAGTGGAAATGTAGTTGGGGTTTTTTTCAAGTGCGGCCATCTTTTTATCTTTGTGAATTTTTCCTACCATCTTTTCTTGCGTTCATGAGATTTTCCAAGGAGATTAAGGAGAAGAGCTTAGGAAAAGACCCACCGCCCACCTGTTCTGTGCTACTCATGATCTCCTCTCTCAGAATACATTCTCCCTGAGCTCCTTTGTGTTTGCCTAATCATTGTCATTTCCCCTGGTTCATCTGCATAGTCTGGATTGTTGTGTTACTCAATTGAAATATTATTGGATTTTCGGCTTCAGCAGAACTTTTAAATTTTTGTTCTCAATCCACTTGTCAATAAAGTTGTATTAGCTCATCATCTGCTATTCCTGGTTGCAAGGTCTGCATTTAAGTCATCTACTGTCACATTGCACCTTGACAATTAGTCAAAATCTATTTCATTTCCCAGATTTCACTGTTACCCTGGTTACCAGTAAAAACTCCACATACTGTATGTGGACACTTAATAAGAAAAATAAGAAGCTGATTTAACACTTTGAGTGACATAGTCTTGTACCTGCTTCACCACATGGGAGGCATTATGAGTGATGAGATACTCTGCTGCATCAATGGCGCTCAGGATATTAGTGACTTTGACCTGAGACAAAAAGGAAACATTTATTTGGCACAAATGCAACGGAACCAGTTAATATGTAGAAGTCTTTAATGCTTGTTTTTCTTAGTTAACTCACAGGCAGGTCATTGGACGTCCTCTGCAGGAGTTTAATACTCTGACTCAAGGTGCTCTGTGTTAAAAGACAAAAACATAAACTCTTACCATTTATTTAAAAAAGGACCTACCTAATGGTCTGTATCTACTGATGTACAGATACTCCATCAAACATGTCACTGCTGTCACATGAGCACATGGACCACGTTGGCACAGAAAACACCTACAAAAAACACAGTCATGATGCTGCGCTTTGACAGCAGCTTACCCGTGCTCTGACATATTTCTGTCATCATTTAATGAAAGAGAATGAGGAAAAAGAAGGAACAAAGGTAAGAGGAATAAACAAAGACACCCTTTTAACTGACAATAGCAGATAAAAATGTTTTTATTCTTGTGGCTGTGGCATGTATTTGTGAACATGTAACCAAAGGAAGATATAAATCTAGCTTTCTCTGAGAACTGACTGAAGAAATCAAAATAGGTGATCTGCTTCATGTCAGTATATCTCTTTACTGCACCATATAATTCTATTTTGCTTTTAGGTAATGCGGTTATTTATTGTGACAAAAGAATAAAATATATAGCTGATATATATATATATATATATATTAGTGCTGTGAGACATGTTTACCATTGCCTGCTCCAAGGGCACCACCTGTTCTCTGTGAATGGTCCTGATGCTGCTGGCGTGTCCTTTTAGTGCGTTCTCCAGAGCTCCACGTGGCTGTAAAAAAAGTTAGTTTAGTGATTAATCTTTATGATAAAATTAATATTAATTGACCTAATAAAAGATTTTTCATGTCAGGACCTTAGAAAAACAAGCCATCTGGTCATTACCTGGTCTTAAAATTCGGGAAACAGGACATTTGTGCATTACACACCACTGTATATACTTTTTAATTAATAAAAGTCAAAATGCAGAATCAAGTGTGTGAAACCTGATTCAGAATGCGTGATTAAATAGTGTGCACCTAGCATATTAAATGTTAGAGTCAAAGACAGCAGAATGAGAAAAAATGAACAAGTATGGCTTGTTTGGAAGAGCTTTCAGGGAGAAGTCTCTCCACTCAAAAAGAACATAGGACAGCTTAGGTTTGCAAAGTTGCATCTGAACAAAAAAATGTCCTTTGGACAGATGACACCATTGTGTAGGTGTTTGGTCATGATGGTGAAAATCAAATACAGCATATCAGTACAAACTCCTCATACCAACTCTCAAGCATGAAGGAGGAGGGGTGATGATTTGGGCTAGTTTATGAGAACTTGGATATCTTGCAGTTGACCATGAACTCTTCTGAATACCAAAGTATCTTAAAGTCTAATCCAAGTCCTGTATGCCTGACAGCTGAAGCTTGGCTGAAACTGGGTCATGAAGCAGAACAATGAAATAAAAAACACATGAGTAAATCTAAAACAAAATGGCTGAGAAAGAAAAGAATCAAAGCGTTGCAGTGGCGCCTTAGTTAAAGTCCAGACTTCAGCCTGACTGAAACGCTGTAACTGGACCTAAAGAGATCTGTGCAACATTTACTCTCAAAAGTCAAAGAACTGAAGCATCATTGTAAAAGTGGAACAGAGATTCCTCTGCAAAAAGTCTGAAACAATCATACAAAAACATATTAATGCTTTGCTATTAATCACATAGTGTGCTTAAGATTTTTACACACTTCTTCCGCATTTTGACTAAGTTTTGTTAAATAAATATTGACAATGACAATCTGAGGTTGTATTTACTTAAGTTTAAGACTTAGTTTGGACCAGACGATCCTGTGATACATGATACATAACACCTTTGACTCAAATGAGGGTGCACTTTGTTTTTCAGACAGCTGAATGCTGAGTACAGCAACATGCTTTAACAACCAAAGATCCTATACAACTCAAGAACCATAACAGTGTGGGCGTATGTTCAGGGTGAATGGGCAGCTTGTTCAGACCAGACTCTGATCAGTGAGCATGCAGTGGTCTCTAAAGAAGGTTTTCAGCTTTATTTTTGGACTTAGAGATTTTAAAAATTTATGTAGCATTCCCACATTTTAAAATCAGTATCTGTGTTTTAATGGCTTTTCAGATCATATTGACAGATACTACAAACACAAGGGATCAGTGATGACTGATATCTGGATTTCGTCTTATTGTTTCCAGTTATCTTAAACAGCAATCACACACACTTATTTAGCTTGATGCTGCTCTTGTCAAGTAAATTGTTTACACAATAACAAGACGTCTCACCAGCTGGTCAGCCCGATCCTCCAGTTCAGAGCAGAAGGACAGCAGATCGACAAGAGTGACTCCCTTGTTCACCTGAAACAAGGAATCAACTGTCTTCTCATTCATCGTGCCAAAAAAATAGAACTCTATACCATGGAGTGCATACAAAGAAACACATATGAAGCCAATGCATGAATTAATTTTTGAAAACTGGTCTTAATCTCTACCAAATGAAAAACAAAGACTAATAAGCTGATGACAAGCACTTAAACTTGTGTTCTGTGTCCACACAGGAGAGTCATTCAGCTGGACAAATACAAACTCTGGCATTCACAAACAGATTACCTCAGCAAGATAAGCTGGATAGTCGATCTCTCCAATTCCAGAGTTGGCAAAGTTCATGAGGTTGTCTCTACCGGCCTGCTCCAGCAGTGTGATGTCCGTCAGGTCTACCTGCACGCTTTCAAACACTTTGTTCAAATCCTTGTTGTACTGTTGGGAAACAAACGTAATAAACTTTCAAGTTAGAAAGCTAAATATTGCGTTGCTCTAATGAATCTTGAAAAGAGTAGAGTAACACTTACCACAGTTCTGTTGAGGAAGGAGTTGATGTTGAACATGGTTTCCAGCTGTAGAGCATGATACAGGCCGTTGTTATCATGGCACTCCCTGTGAGACAAAGACCCTGAGATCAAAAACTGAACCTGCAAGTGTTTAACATGAGAAACGGATGCGAACAAAAATAAAACTTAAGATAAAACTTAGGTAAAATACATTGCCTATATTTGAAAAGAAAAAAAAGAAAGACTCCAGCAACAATTAGCTTTATGTACCTGTACATGCTGCCCAGTGTCAAGTCAATATTTGGATTCTGAAACAGCATCCCAGGAAGGAAGTTCCTCTTTTCAGGATGAACCAGGAACGGTGTGTCTATGATCTGCATGGAAACAAACACACAAATATGTGGATCTAAAACACTGTACTGTACAGACAAATCTCTTTAAGTTAAACTCAGATAGCAGCAGAGAGGGAAAAGTTTGTCCTCGGCACCTTAAACAGCTGTCGATTAGCCAGAGGTTCACAGATCAGCTTCTCCACGTTGCCCCCAACAACAAACATGGTAGTAACAAGGCCCATCAGCACCCAGGCAAAGATAAACGAGAAGCCCACCCCACTGAAAAAGCAAGAAAGACTGATGGTTAAAGATCACATGAAATATCATTTTGTTTGTTTATTTCCAGCCTTTCTTAATTTATTACAACAAACTACTTTTTAAGTTTTGAGTTTAATTAACCTACCAACCTAATGTATAATCCAGCTGTGACTGGATGTGAAAGAACAAAGAAAGAATATATCTCGAGAAGATTCATTTAGACACTCCTATAAATTGACAGTATTGCATCTGCACCATGCTTAATATATTGCAGGTGATATTCTAACCAAGTTAAGCATAAGCTTTATTTTGGTGACAAAGTCCTGAAGGATGATGTTGCTGAGGGTGCACCAAAATTTGAACTTCTGGGCTGATGTTAAAAATAATACCTAGTCTGATGGTTGACAACCATTTAATAATTAATAAATGCTCCCTTTAATTCTGGACAAACATTGAAATATTTGCTAAAAGAAAAATAGAAAAAACAAACAAAAAAGAAGTGTTTCAATCTTTCAATGTTATTTAATCGAAAAGACAAAAATAATTTTTATTATAACCTTTAATATAAGAAAAATCATTTGTGTAAATATCTAAATATATCTAATGAATTTTTAGTTTGTAAAAAAGACAACTCATGTCTGTACATTGGGGTCAAAATCATAGCAAATAATATCACCAAGAATACAAAGATGAGTAATTATCAGCTTCAACGAGCTTTATCAGTACCGTTATGCATCTTTAATCAATAACAGTATGCAAATGATGGCTAGAACTGGCCAAGGTAAATGGTTCAATGTCAATTTAATGTC
The DNA here is from genome assembly GCF_017639745.1 of Melanotaenia boesemani. Taxonomy (NCBI): domain Eukaryota; kingdom Metazoa; phylum Chordata; class Actinopteri; order Atheriniformes; family Melanotaeniidae; genus Melanotaenia; species Melanotaenia boesemani. The sequence continues at coordinate 19,565,568 of NC_055685.1, forward strand.
AGCACAACATCTACTTTAGTTATTGAGCTTAAGTGTTGCTATGGTAACATACGCCATTAGCAGATTTCCTCCGGTGTTTGACAGGCAGCCGCGGGTTGTGGGGGTAGCTTGCTTGTCATAGCCACAGGTGCCACAAAACAGGCCAAGGATGTTGAAGGCCAGAATCAGGACGACTATGCAGAGAACTGCCACACAGGCGATCCACCTGCAGAGAAAAATGACTTAGATCCATTCCCCAAACATTGGACTAGTTTTACAGCAATGCAGGTTGACGGAAGGATTACAGGATCACACGAGAAATACCAGAACAGCCCTACTTGAAGGTGGAATCAATACCAACATGATTTCGTGAGAATGTTAGTAAACATATTAAGACACAAGCACAAACCTGTAGAAATCCATCTGGTCAATCTGTGGGTAAAAGGATTCAATGGCCTTCTGTCTTTCATTAAGGAAGGTAGTAAAATTGGCAAGTGAGGCTTCCACTGGGAACATCTTGGAGAAAGCAGTGATCTCATTGCCAGTCTTATCCAGCATGCCTTTTACTCCTACACACACACACACACACGCACACACACAAAAAGCTGTTACAAGATATAAAAGTTTTTTTTTATATATTTTTTTATTAGAAGACACACAAAAAAAACATAGTCAAGAAATAAAAATGAAGGATCTTCCAGAAGGATGAGAAAAGGACTTACGAGGCAGAGCTGTGTTTCATCATATACAGGGAAGCATGTGAGAGAAAAAAGAACATAAAGGCTCTACAAGCAGGACTCATTCTGATCTCATATACAAAGCAGACATGACTGGACCACAGACATGCACACATTCATTTTAGTACCTGAAACAATGTTTCTGGTTTGATCTTTTACCAGTCTTGGTGTGTCGTTGAAGGATGCATAACCCTGCAGGGCAAAGGAAAGAGATGAATGGGAAGGATATACATGTTGCTTGAAATATAAAGTCATATGATATACAGCAGGAGACAAACACTAACCTTCTGAACAATGTTGCTGAGATCTATCTTCAGAACAGTCTTGACATTTTCCAAGGCATGATTAACATCACGGAGCTTACATACAGGGGAGAGAAAAAAGGGGAGAGGAGTTAATTGGAGATACTAGTCAAAATTGAAATTCTTGTTTCCATTTATTTTAATTATATTGTTCCCATTTTCAAAACCAACTGACTGTGCTTAAATAGTTTCTCTTTACCTTGGAAAAGTCAGCATTAATTCCAAGCTGAGGCAGCGTGGAACGGATGCCGTTGCAGGTTTGAGACACGGCTCCATTGGTGCAGGCAGGGTCGGACAGAGTGTTGGACAGGGATGCACGCTCTCCGGACAGACTGGCCTGAAGTTTCCCCATTCCCTCCTGAAGAATCTCCAACGAGGAGCTGACATTCTCCAGAGCTTCTTTGGTCTCACGCATGGCTAATGACAACAGAGGAAAGATGAAACTGAAAAATAAGTTGTATTTTGACATAACAGCATGCTGTTTCATATTGCTAAATACTGAGCATTTCATAGCTAAAAATTGACACAGATTTGTAAACCACAAAGAGAAACCACAACAACAGACAGTTTCTGAGATAAAACACTGGCTCAGGACAGACTTCTGTCTCTAACACTGTCACAAACATAAAGTCACAAATACCGAACCAGCTCTGGTTACCTTTGATGGCACTCTCAACTTTTGCTATAGACAAATAGAAATATCAGGAAATCATAAAAACAAAAAAAGTTAAAACCTTGTAAGAATTTGCCCTTGAAGTACACCAAAATTGTGTTGTAATAACAACCACAGTAAATCTGCAACTACATGACGATCATTAGCAAAAAAATTTACAATTCACAAAATTCAGGCTTGTTTTAGATGAGCTGCAACCTCTGTGCAGCAAAATCAAGCAATCTATTGTAGCATCTAAAATTATATCCATCTTATTTTGTTTTGACTTGTGGAGAGGCATTGTGTTTGTTTGTGTAAAGCACATGATAAATTTATTAGCTACTAACAACTTATAATAACACTAATACCTTAAGTGTTGAATTCTAGGTGTGTTGACAGAAAAAAAAGTGACACTGATGGATCTTCATGTTTCAGATACGTAACCTCTACTGAATGTCTTATTAAAAGCTAACATAGTCAGTGTTTTACCTCCTGCCATACGCAGAGCAGTGTCCAGTGTGGGAACAACCTCTTTTTCTAGATGACTATGTATTCTACCACCCAGCAAAGGCCCAATATCTGTAAGAAAGCACAGTTTTGATGTAAAGAGTACAGTTATATAAAGGCAAACATAGTGGGTAAAAACAGTATGTAGACAGCTTGTGTTCTTCTTACTGTCGAGGTCTGACAGGACTTTGTTCTTTGGTGTGGTGTACTGGGCAGTCAGGTACTCAATTTGCTGCAGCAGGGAAAAAACAGTAATATTAGAGATGCTCTACATTTGCATGTTTAACATGGAATAGTTAGTGTACTTGCATGTGTGAGGACATACCGCTGGAGTGTTGTTTGCAAATGTCTTCAGATCTCTCATGTTGGTATTAATGAGTCGTCGAGTGCTTTTGATTTGAGAGCTGATATTATGATTGGCAGCATAGGCGACAAAAACTCCCAGACTGAAACACATGCAGTCACAATCAGTAGAGAACAGACTTGCAATGACCAGAGTTAGCCAGCAAAGGGCAGCATGGTTATGTAAGAAAAACTTCTGCTGTGTGGGGTATCAAATGTCATTCACTACAGATGCACATGTGTCTAAAAATCAAGATGATTTACTACATAAGCAAACTTTGGACAATTAAGGAGAAAAGCAAGATAGATAATGCTGTTGTTTGAACTTCGCTGTTAGTTATTATGATGGCTGAATTATTTGAAACACTGTGGCAAGAAGCATACTGTATTAAATCTATCTTTCAAATTCCTGAACACTGTAAGTCATTAAACAAAGAGTCAAAATCATAAAATACTTTTTTGAATATACAGAATGGGCAATGAATTAAAGAAGCAAAAAATAGGAGAGGAAATCTCCATTGAGATTCATGACAAAATCTGATCTATGTGTGCATTTGTGTGTGCATGAGCATGCATATTTGTGATGTGAAGAGACTCATTCAGACAGAGGGGGGCCTGTCAGACTCTGCCAAGTCATATCAGTAACAACTAACTGTCCCCACACAATTTGGATCTCATTTCTGTGGAGCTAAATCCTCCACATGGCAGGTTCATTTCATGCATGCTTTAGTTTCGAAGAAGGCGAAGGAAATGAATAATTTCTCACCATGTATTTTCAACAGTCCAAAGTGACATTACTGACATCACCACTCTTGCTGCTTTATTGCACCATACTCACAAGCTGTAATGGGTTCCTCCAGATCAGTGATTCCCAACCTGGGGTCCCTGGACCCCCAAGGGGGTTCCTCCAAAGAGCACAGGTGGTCCCTGAGGCTTTGACTCTTCAGAGCCAATATGAGTTAAATTAAAGCCATGTCCACACAGAGACAAGTTGAGGTGTATCCCCTTAAGTTTTTGATTATTTGGGTGTTTCATTAAAATGGAACCAGTGTTTTGGGAGCCCGAAAACACTAACTTTACATGATTAATGAGACATGTCTGAGAAATGTGCAGATGATTTCTCCTTATTTAAAAAAATAAAAAAATTAAAAAACTAAGTCTATGTGTTGGTAATTACTTTAATTTCGGTTTTATCTAAGGAAAGGAGTCATCCAGAACTCATCATTTATGGTGAGAAACAGCTAATAAAAGCATAAAACCAAGCATGGTTTTAACATGGGGCGGATGGGGGGTCCACAGCTTTTTGGTAGTTGCATAAAGGGGGTCCTCATGGAATATAGGCTGGGAACCACTGATCTAGATTATAAACTATTATTACTAATTCAATATTTTTATTTATCTAAACTCATGGTCAGTCTCTAGTTCACGTTACAGCCCAACAAATCTGGTTGTAATATGGTCTTTGTAAGCACATACTGCATACCGGTAGAAGTAACATATACAAAAGCTTATACATATTAAAAGCAGTGAAAGACAGTAGTTTAACTGAAAACAATCTGACATTATCTTTCACCACACAAGACAGAGGAATCAAGGTGTACTCTGATCTGTAAAGTTGTTGTCCATGGTCTATAATTTAACCCCTCAGGTTCAGGTGAAAATTATTATAGTAGGATTAGAATATTGAATGGATTAAAAATCTGGATAATGTAAGTAGACTAGGCTCAGTGATAGTTGTATAGTTTTAGTGTATTTTATGATAAAACCATGTTGAGATGTAGTTGCATATATTCTTGAAAAACCTGCAGGAGCAGAGTCCTGGTTTTTCAACAGTTCACCAGAATACGTAATCTAGGAGGCACACAGCAAAAAGCTTATTACAATTAAAAACCATGTCCATAGAGGGGATAAACTGCTTAACTAAAGCGAAAAGAAGGGGATGACAACTCACATGATGAAGATGGTGGTGGCGATGAGCGAGGCGGTGAAGAAACCTCGGTGACAGTCCACGTTTTTCCTCTGTCTCTGATGCATCTCTCCTCCGCAGTTGTCGCAGCACCGACACATACAGAAACACATGGCAATGATGGGCGTGAGGACCACAAACGTGATACCGATGGTCCCACATATTAAGAATCCTGCCTCGTAGTGGATCCACTGCATGAGAAAAATGTTTGTGCACTCATCAGTCCACTAGCCGACCTTCACACAGTCAGTTTTACTGTTTTGTATTCAGTGTGAGTGACATTCCAGTTATGAGGAGTTTACCTGTAGCAACAAGACGACGTTTTCTGGCTGTAACACCAAATCCCATGTGAACACAAAGCCATCATAAGAGAAAAACAAAGTTAAACAGAACAGGATGAGTGCAACACTGAAACAAAATGTAAAGTTTAAACAATTGCCGATGAATATAAGTCAAATGAGGATCTAAATAAGAAACTTTTTAAGGCCTTTGAGTCCTGAATTGTCATTTCTAGCACACTCAATTGCTGAATTATCAAAACATTTGCATGAACAGTTTAGTCATAAGTTTTTGTTTAAACATGTGAATTTATTAGCATATTATTATAACTCTGCCTCACTTAAATCAAACATACCTTTCTCCATTCTTCTAATTTAATTCCTCCCATGTTTTGCTGGATGACTTTAACAATAAGATCTAGAGAAAAAAAAGATATATAAGTACTTGCAGATGTAAAATTAGAGGTGCTGTCCAGCAACATAACAATCAACAGCTCAGCTGTGATTTACAGACCGTTCAGCTGGATGAAAAGGATGAAAAGCAGCATTGGAGAGAGAAATATATTTTTCATCTGTTCACAAACAGACAACACAGATTACATGGAATCATTTTTTTAATATCCGAAGACAGTTTTGTAGGGGTATTTCCTCAAACATCTAACAGCTGTGTGTTTTTTCGGGATCTGTATCAAGTGTGGAGTTTGCCAATGAGGACGTTAGTTCAGTCCAGCTGTCTGCATGTTTACTGTATGTAGGTCATCCAACACTAAGCCTACCTGCACGATGACTCACCCAAACTGTTACTCAGCAGGTAAAGACTGAATCCTTTACACATAAACTTCCATTAGCACCTGCGCACAGTCTCAAATTACACGTACGTATATTCATCTGCATTACAGTAAGTGTGCAAACATTATGCACCACTTGTAAGTCTCTTCAGCTTCAAAACAAATATAAATTTTTTTTTTGTTTTTATTAAAAAATATACTTGAGATGGTTTTTGCTTGATGACAGACCAAGAGCCTCTTTTTTATTTTGTTGTTTATTATTCCACATCAAACCAAAAGTAAAGATAACAGCGAGCACAGAGGAAGATTTATTTTTCTACTGTCCCACAGCAGGTCTTTGCAAAAAGACAAACACAAAACACAACAAGCAAATGGAGGCCTGTTTAGAAGTTGAATGCCCCCCCCTCCCACATGTTTCACAAACGTGTTTCAATCACCTCAGAGGACACTGCATTTACTTATATTAATTCCCTGGACACTAACCTGACAACAACTTCTTCTTGCCTGACATAAACTCTCACCCTAAAGTTAATCTGCAACCAGCCTAATTCTCTGTTCAAACCACGTTCTAAACTTTTGTTTATAGTACATAGTCGTTCATAGACATTTACAAATTAGAACCAAATGGCAGATTATTCAAATCTCCTGCCTTTTGCTTGCAGGTGAGATGATAAAACAACAATTTACATGTACGTGGATTTGATTAGTCTTTCTATCAAATTTCAATTGAAGTCATCTATACTGTGCTTGTTAAGATACTCTTTAAATTATAGATCAGCTATTTTTTCTTTTAACTGACAGAAAAAAGAGCAAATAGTTGCTATGATATATCATAAAGTCTATGGTCTTTAAACTTCTTCTGGAATTGGACAAAAAAGATCAACAAATCCTGACATTTGATAAGCTTAAAGCAGAGCAGACAAGATCAACTCCATACATAGGAATCACAAAGGACAGTTCATTTAGGGTAAATAATCCATTCTGTTGAGAAAAAGGAAAAGGAACAGTGATTTGGGGTATCCTTCATGATGACCATATGGTTAATCCTCTCAACACTATCCTCCTCTCATGGTGGGAGTTTTGTTTTGTTTTTCTTTGATTGTTGCATCTGTATGAAATGTGAAAAAAAAAAATGGCTGGCCTGGAGAACGTGCCAGACTGACGATATCTATCTCTGTAGCTTACTCTGCAGAGACAGCATATGAGCACATCTGAGTTGTGTCAATGCCACCTGTTGTTGCTCAGCTACTTAGTTAGCATTAGCTACTGAGGGCAGTTAAGCTTAGACGGCTTAGTTCAGTGACCCAGTATAAGAGGTAACTACTGCAAAGGAAGGGAAAAGAGAGGATAAACAACCATCAGAATTAGACCTGAAAGGATCAACAGACCACTGGTTAACATGAACTCATGCAGCCACAGCAGAACAGCCCTTTTTTGAGCTTCAGCTTTCATTAAAAGAAATCCAAGTCTACACATTTGATTCAGGTAAAAGGAGTGAGGCAAATCGAAATTCCAAACTGAAATACACACTAAGCCATTGCAAAAGAAAAAAGAAGAAAACAAAGAAAATTACCAAAAAACTGCAAACACTGCTGCTAAGCATTGTTGTGGTATTTAAATCTGAACCTAAAAACTTTCCAAGGTAACGTGTAATAGGATAACACAATCCTCCACTCTAACCTGTTGTAAGAGATTACTGAAAGATGTGAACACACTCTTATGCAACCCAACGACCATCTCTGCTGCTTTTGACATAGAAAACCTTCAGTAACACCAAGCTGTCTCACACAGCAAAAACAAACTGGTTTAGAAAAAAAAAATTGAATACGTGAGTCCATCAACAGTTTAAATAGCAGGATTATTGAGTCCTCAGAACTCGCCGGAAATGACAATCTAGTTTTTTTGAACGGTGAACTTGTAAATTTCAGAGGACCCTGAGATACCAGATTTAAAGTACCACTTGTAGTCCATTGTCTTTATTAAAATTTTTTATAATATATGTTGTGTCCATTAAGTTTGTAACATAAACAGCAGTGAGTTACTGTTGTTGATAATTACATTATATTTGCAAAAAAATCGCATCAGTATGTGTGGTTTATTAATCATTATCACCAAAGTTGGATGATGTTCCCATGGTGCACATTTTTACAATGGATTTTGTGATTTTTAACTTTATGTGGCTTTTGTAGATGCTCACAAATTGTCTGTTTTGGTGGCGTCCATTTTTTCAGAGTTGGTGCAGCTGGAGCACCAACTACCTGGCAATGACGTCACATAATCTCAGCTGTCGGAATTTCAAGACAACTGAAACGCAGCATTAAAAACTCTATTAGTTCATTTAAATTCAGTATAACTAAAACAAAAACCATCCAAAATGAATGATGTACTACTATAAACACTTAAAATTAAGTGTTAATGAGTTTATTTTTGACTCAAGGGATTGCTATTTGGCCATGTTGTTGCATTTTAAGTCATTTAGTGCTATTAAGTGCTTGTATAATTCAGTACTATGATACTGTATAATCTATGTGAGGGTTGAATATACACACTTCTCGGCTCAGATGCAGTATCTTTTTTTAACCACTAATCCTCCAGTGTCTCCACTACGTGTCTTCGACTGTGAGCAGTATCAGATTTGCTGAAACATAGTTATGCTGCATTTAAGTTCCTTTAAACATATATACAGCATATTATACAAGGTGTTAAAAAACACTATGAGAGCAGGATTTGGTTGCAGAAAGAGTAAAAGAAAATTACACAACCCAATCAGAGCTGAAGCAAAATTACTAAAACAATTATGTGTAATATTTTTCAGCTTTTCACTAGACACTTGTATTTGACACAACACAAAAACAAAAAAGCTCACATTTATCAGTCCATCATGTCTTTGCTCAGCTTATGTTATTTTTGTCTATGAAAACAATCCAAAATAAATCAGAGCATTGTGAAAATGGCCAACTTAGTGTAACGCTTCATGTGACATAATTAGCAAAACTGTTTTCCAGTATTTTGTGTTGATTAATAAGTTGATGGTTGCATCTTAGATAAAAAAAACACTAAAAGCTCTGTATTTGAAAAAAGCCTCATTGAAAAATGTCTACAGTAGAAATTGACTTTTGTTAATTTTATAAGAATACCACCCTCATCGGTGTGTTTTCATTTCACTTGCTACCTGATAAACAACATGTCCACAACCGATCACAGTAATTAAAGCCAACAGACAAACACCAGGATATGACCCACTTTGTGTGTGCCTGGGCATGTGTTTGCACACTCCTGTTTGTCCCTATACCATCTGTAGCACTGGTAGCAGCTCAGTGTTAGCATTAGCCCTGTGGATGCTAATCCTCTAATCCACCCTGTGTGTATCAAAGGGATAAGACACTGCCTCCTCACTGACTAAAAGAATTCAAAATGCCTCTTCAAAAACTAAGCATTGGTCAGGAACCAGTAACGTCTCTCTGAAGAGCACCTTGTGTTCTTGTCTAAATGCAAGCTTGTTAACAACCTATTTAAATAGACATGAACACTGATTATAACTCCAAAATAACAGGGATTTGAAGAGATTTTGACGAAATTCCTGTTAAACTAACAGCTCTTGCACGGCTGCTACATTAACTTTCACTAATGCTGCTCTATCGTAGCCAATGTAGCTTTGTCTTGTAGGTCCCCCCTAAACCCTGACCCATTTTTTTAAATATCCCTTGTTTTCCTAATATTGTATAACCCTAACACACATGAATGTTTAATGAAAATTTTACCACTTTGTTCACTGGAGAAACATTTTAACAGAGGAAAAAATCACACTTGTGTAACATGACTATGGCTGCTGCAGATTTCCAACTTTTTAAAGCCCCTTAAAGATTTTAATGTAGCTTACGATCGATGTGAAGTGGCAACATTTTTTCTAAGGAGAAAGTATTTCTCAGAAATCTGTTATATGATTGCAAAAACCTATTTTATTAATATTTTATTCATTCAACAACAAGAAAACACATTTCATAGATCAAATTCCTGAGTTCACAGTAAAACTTTACTTGTGGTGAGACACTCTTTTTTAAAGAAGTTTGTATGATATAACAAATGATGATATAACTTGTACACATGTGTATTTTATAAAAAAAATTTGTGAAAACTTTTCAAAGCTTTAAAAGGAAGCTGATTTATATGTTATTACCAAAAACAAAAAAACAAAACACTTTGTCCTGCAGCAAAAGAGCACACTTCCTGGGTGACATCGATACAATATTATGGCATATTGGCCATAAGATGCAGAATCCATGCCAAACATTGGATGAGCTCAAGTATTTTGATGAATATATTGGCATCTCAGATAAACACAGTGTCATCATTAGTAAAATAAAGAGCTACTTTTCAGCTGCTTGAAATACAACAGTTAAAATGCAAATGATGTGGGGAAAAGTGAGCATTTTTGCCCTAGAAACATGCTAAGCATTTATGTCATTTTGGTGACATAAATGGACACACAGCTTCTGTCCTTTGCTGTCTGAGTCAAAGGTTTACATATAAGCACTTTTTCTGTCACTATTCATGAAGTCACAGTTTTTCTGTCCCTGATTTACACCCTGAATATCTTTGTCAAAAAATTACCGCCATGTAGATCTGTCTTGTCACAGTACCTAGTCGAACATCCTGCTGGATCAGTTCAATTCAGTTCAGTACTTTATTTATCCCCATAGGGCAAACTAAAAGGCACAAGGAGCAGCATCATTAAAAGGACAGACAGGACATCAGACAACATACACGGTGCTAAAAAGCATGCAGAAAGTGCTAAAATCAGAATACAGCTGTCAATTTCAAAGTGCTCTGTATTCCAGATAAAGTGCTATGTGCATTCAGGATTGTAACATTTGAACAGAGTCAGGTCAGTGCTTAAGAGCTGGACTGCAGTGGGGTCAAAAGTGGACCTGCTCTTCTGTGTTCTGCAGCGTGGACAACGCCGCCTGCAGCCTGAAGGGAGCCGCTTAAAGGAAGACTGTAGAACTTGTGATGGGTCCTGTATAATCTGTGGACTGTGTGCGTTGTTCGTCGGCTACAGAAGGCAACCAAATCTTTGACAGATCATCCAATGATTTTAGAGCAAACGGTAGTGATGCTGCATAAACATGATCAGTCTTGCAGGCTGATTGAGAAAAACCAGGAGATGAAAGAGAAAGTCAGCACGCTCTCAAGGATGGTCCAAGAGAATGTCTTTTTTCACTCTGAAGGAGTTTAGCTTCCTGAGGAGACATTCTTAAGGATCTCCCCTGTGTTTTATGGAAAACATCAGAAGGCTGTCAAAGACTGTACCCAGATATCTGTACTTCCCCACCACCTCCACAGGCTCCCCACAAATGGTGGTGGTAACAGCCTCTGCCAGTTGTCTCTGCTTGCTTGAGAATGTCACAGACACATCTTTAGTCTTAGTTGAATTCAACTGAAGACAGGCACCTTCACACCAGCTGACAAAATCCTGAAGGGTGATACTATGGTGTAGGTTGTGAGCAGAGAGGAGAGAAAGCAAAACGGTGTCATCAGTAAATTTGACCAGGTGACAGTTTGGCTGAATGGACCTGCAGTCATCAGTGTAGAGGATGTAAAGCAGAGGTGACAAGACACAGCCCTGCGCGGACCTGGTGGAGGTGTAAGTCAGAGTAGGGGCCATTAACCAGAACCCACTGTGACTGGTTGGTTAAAAAGTCAATTATCCACGAAGTGTACTGGTGAGCCAAACTAAAGCAGGTAATTAACTTCTCAGTAAGGTGTGAGGCTGCATGGTATTAAATGCAGATGGTAAGTCTGCAAACAGGAGCCAAGCAATGGTGTTGGGGTCTCCAAGTGCATATGGGTGGTCTCCAAGATGAATATCTTGGCATTGTCCACTCCCCTGCCAGCCCTGTACGCAAACTGCAGAGTGTCTGTCAGAGGCTCAACAGATTCGGTGATGAAATCCTTAACAATCCTCTCCATCACCAAGAAGGTCAGGGCCGCAGGCTTAAGGTCATTTAATGTCTTAGTAAGGGCCCTCCTGGGGATGGGAATCACCATGGAATGTTTCCACTTCCAGGGCACTGTGCTGCAGTTTATGGAAGTCTGGAAGAGTTGCTGGAAAACCTTCCCCAACTGCTCAGCAAGGTGCTTTAGGGTCCGCCCACAGAAGTTATTAGGCCCAGCCGCAGTGTTAAATTTTGTCATCCTGATGGCTCTGACCACCTCTTCCCTTCTGGAGGTGATGGTTGAATCTCTAGGTTAAAGTGTGGAGATGATTGTCTGAAGTTCTCCCATTAGAATCTTGAGAAGAAGGAGTTGAGGTCATTGGGTAAAGATGTGCTGCAGTCATCAACCTGAATGGGTTTACGACTGGATGTTGTACACTTCACAGCCGCCATGCTCTTCAGGCCCTGCCAGGCAGAGCGGAAATATCTCTGGGTAAAGGAGACCTCCACTTCATTTTTATAACTAAGCTTGGCCTTTTTAATTGCACATTAAACACTCTCTGGCAGGTAAACACTCTCTGTTTACCTGCTTCTTTTCCTCCTCTGAGCCAGTGAAGAAAATCTTTTTTTTTTCCTGGTAAGTACTTGTTTTAATTCTTTAGTGACCCATGGTTTGTTGTTAGAGAATACTGTAATGATTTTGGCTGAAATTTTACAGTCCACACAAAAAGAAATGTGTGCTAGAGGACAGTAAACAGTTCCAAGTGGTTGTCTCATAACAGCCCTGTAGTCTGTCAATACTGTCTGAAGTCCAGTATTAGATGTTCTTGTTTTTTTTCTGACCTCTTGACTACAGAAAGATAAGCTGGAGCAAACAAAATGCAATTATGGTCTGCAGAGCCTGAAGGTAGAAGGTGGACAGCTCTATATGCATTATGGATAGAACCAAAGCGTTTGTCTTGTGTTTGTCCAGAACGTGTGAAACAGTCAATAAACTATTCAAATCCTTTGAGTGATATGTCAAGTGAACAGTAGTTAAAATCACCCATAATTAATTTGGGAGCATCTGGGGAAACTGATTTGAGCCTATTAAGAGGATCAGCTACCGGGTTAGCTGGTGACTATCATGCTGAGGCCAGCAACCTACTGGACAGGACTAGAAATTCTGTTTTAGATGCTTCTAAATTTGTGAGTATCCATATTATAGTTTCTATAGTAAATACATTTAAATGGCTCTGAGAGAGGTGATTTGCAGAAAAAAAATACTTTCTGAAAGTAAAGAATCTTCAAGAGAGAATATACAAATTTAACTGGACCCAAAGAAATCACAAACCGATGTGTGGGATGTAGCAAAGTTAACATGTATGTTTAAGAAATGTTAACATGAAGTTCTTACACTATAAAATACAATTCATAAACCTGTTTCATCATTTAATAAAAGCAAATCTGGTTAGAATTTGAAAATAATAATGTTTATAAAATAATTCGGCTGTAGGCCATTTTTCTGTAACTACCATGAAGGTTATAATTCGTTGCACTCCCAGCTGGCTCCTGAGTCCTAGCAAGTAGGAGGCAACAGACCCAGCGCTACGGGTGGGCCCCAGGGGGTAAGGCCCACTCGTTCACAAATCAGGCCCTCCCATCAAGCCTTTTTTATTTTAATTTATATACTTTCAAATATCATTTTCTCTTATAATTATTTAACAGTTATTTTATAGTTGTACTAAATCATCAAAGGTATAATCAGTTCCTATATGTACTTTTTTGGCATTGAGAAAACTTTTCTCTTGAGATATCTTTAAGTCTGTGTGTTAGTATATTAGTGTGTAATCAAATCCCGCGATAACTTAAAGAACCTACTGCGTTCTTTAAGTTATCATGATATTTGGCACAAAGCCATTGGTAGTAGCAGAGTGATATCTTTGGACAATGGACATAAGAAAGCGGTCCAGTAATAACGTGAAGAATGGAACATGTCAACTGTCACAAAGAATCAGCCACTTCCAGCAGTTTGGATGATTTCAGCAATGTCAGGAGACCTAGCAAAACAGTAACCATAGCAACCACAGGTGAATGTGTCTCTATCTCCTCTTCCTCTGGAGGCATCATCTGCAGCTGGATTAAACTCAGTCCAGTTAATCCTTTCTTGTAGTAAGTCGCAATTATATGTTTCGTATGTTAGGGTTTGTCTTTGCAGATGTTTCCTGATGTTTTACAGAGTTGAAGTTGCACAACATTAAACAGGATCAGTCTGGTTGAGCTCTAGTTGCCTTTCTCTAAAATGAACTTGTGTATACATGGGGTGGCATGGCTCAGCAAGGTAGAGCAGTCGTCTTGTAACCTGAGGGTTTGATCCTCGGCCAAGTCGAGTTCATGTCGAGGTGTCCTTGGGCAAGACACCGAACCCCTAATTGCTCCTGATGGGTCGTGGTTGAGCACCTTGCATGGCAGCTTCCGCCATCAGTGTGTGAATGTGACGTATGATCTAAAGCACTTTGGGTATCATTCCAGGTACTGTAAAGGGCTATATAAATATGGACCATGTACCATTTTTGTGCATGTTAGTAACTGAGCGTTCCACCACGGTTCCTCTTTGACTGAGATGTAGAAGTTTGTTATGTGGCTACAGCATGATGGAAACATCTGCGTTGTGCTGAGCTTTTGTGTAGTTTTGTGTAACATTTGATCCATGGATCTGAACATATCTCATAATATGGCTGTTTGGGTTTTTTTGATTAACTGACCTCGGCCTCAGACAGTCTGAAATGTTATTATAAAGTCTGATTATTGGTTGAAATTACTAGATTGACTCAGTTACTCATAAATTAAATGTTCCAATTTCTGGTAAATCTGTCCTGTTACAGCTGATATCAGCTCAGATTTTAAGAGCCTGTAAAGTTGTTTGTTTTTTTGTTTTGTTTTTTCCAAATAGTAGAGAAAACACTTCTTCTTAACACTTCTTTTTAATTGTATTCTATAGATAATCTGCTTCGACATGGGTCAAATATTGAATTATTAAACTGGAATTTCTCCTCTTAGAAATTTAAAGTTCACTTGATAAATGGAGACTGCCCACAGCGATCAATTGCCCGTCCTGGTACTATGTCCTGGCACCAGGACTGGGTTGTAACCTCTGTGTATTCTTGCACAGTTGAATCAGTAGCTGATAGTACAGGTGGTTTCTGAGTTAAAGAGTTACAACCTAGGGTAAACGAGTTTTAACTTTCTCATTTCCACCAACACCAGTCTTTTACTTACTGTACCAGCACCAGCCTATGAATGGTCAATAGTGTTACTAGGAGTAGTATTTGCCATAGCTTTGGTAGTAAAATATTTTTTACTTAAATTTTATGTCTGTTCATCATCTTAGTAGAAGACTTTGAAAATCTAAGGATCCTATTAATGACAAGGTATTTTTTCATTAGGCTACACTCACCTGGACATACCTGGGTGTTACTGTAATAAATAAAAAAAAACAGTTGTTTTGTTTTTTTGTCAAAATTGAATTTACTGTGAAAAACTTACTGTAACTCCCTCAGGGCCTTGGAGAAGCTAACTAATCATAAAAACTAACAATCTCATCTGCATTCACAGACAAAATGTTTTTCAAGGATAATTGTAGCACAAGAATGTACTTGTGCTACATTTATTCAGTTACCTGATAACTAATAGCAAATAATAGACTTGCTTGATTATGCTGCTACCCCCTACATATGAGCTTGTTTACTTATTATGGGCTCAGAGGACCTGGGAGTCCAGGTAATAACAAGGTAAGACTGATCTGCCATATTCATTTAACAAATTACACAATGACTGACATGAGTGATTATGAGTGTTTGGTATGTATGTGCGTATTTACATGACTTGGCAGGCATATTCAAGCATATTATATGTGGGTAAAAGTGTATGTGGAATCCAGGTGGTCTCTACCTGTGCGTGTGGGTAACAGTGAATCTCGCTGGAAAATCCATGGCAATAGAAGCATATGGCCCAGTGGATTAAGGTATTATGTGGTGATGCAGGTGATGGAGAAAGCCTCCTCTAATCACTGATTTGCTAATTGATTACCCAGCCAGCATCCCTAGCACTGGGCACAAAAATGGCAGCAACTTAAAACCTTCAATCCTATTGCTCTGTGTCATCCTCCAACGTGACCACTCATAGTTCGACATACAACACACAAATAAACCACTTTTAATGAGATGTAACTCTGTACATTTATTACTGGGCTATTGGACAACATGGAAGCCGCAGTCACCATGAAAATAATGCCCAGGTGACAGGCCAAATCACCTGCCATCTACCTCAGTGTTGCAGCATGGACCAACATATGATCACTTATGACCTATGACAGCTATTGATCCCATTAATCTACTCATAACATTGGCTTATGTGCTCAACAAGCACATATGTTTGCAACATGACATCCCTCTACACTTGTGCCCTTTGCCATAATTGCAGGTATTGATTTTCTTTTTTCATTCAGTGAAATTATGGCACAGTTCCAACAATCAAAGAGGATAAACATTTACACACGTATCATCAGCAGCATTGTGCAAAAATAACTTCAGCCACAGTAGTGTCTTTGAAGTTTTGACTGTTTTTTGGACTTTGCTATGTAATATCTGATCTACAGCAAGCCTTTGAGATTCAGCTATGCTAAAGAGTCAGTTGGGCCAGTAGTATCTAGGCATTTTGAACCTTTATACCAAAGCCAAGTCTAAATGTGTGACTTCAACACTGATCACGACGTCATCTTGGACATGAGTTGTAAGGAGTTCAGAAAGGGGTTTATTTTTAGGATCTGTGGGCATAAAAATATCCACAGGATCACCACAAAAATAGATTAAACTTCAAATATAAATACTTAATAATTCATAATAGTTGTTTTTTTATTACTTTAATTATATTTTAATAATGCTATTACATTTGATACCTCTAGTGTGAGTCTTATCAAAAGTATGTTTGAAAGCACATATATGTAGCTTTAGATGGATGGCTGATGGTTTAACCAGATACTGACATGTGAGGTGTAAATGGTCTCTTGTGTTAGTATGACTGTCAGTGTAACTATAGGCCGCCAACACAAACACTCATAACATTAATAAAAATTATTATTAAAATTATCATTATACCACCGGTGAGGTTCTTGCTGTATAAAAACATCCCCACACATAAAATCAACTCACACACTTTTCCATTCACACAATCATAATGTATGTATGCGACTATGATGCACCTTTAAGAATTCATTGCTTGTAATCCATAAGTAGGCTACAATGAGCTCATCTGAACTTTACACAACCCTCTAATCAAAGCTCTTGTATATATATATATATGGAACACAGCTCCTTATATGTATAGACATCAGCCTTAATTACCTGATTAGAAATGTCAGGCTTATTAGTACTACAGCTGTTTTTTCATCACCATATGTTGCAGTTTGGATCTTATTTTAGCAACAACGTGGCTCTAAAGAAGTAACGTAGAGGTCACATGTAACAATAATAAAACTTAATCCTAAAAGATTTAAGCCTCAGATTGCTCAAAATCTAAAAATATTTAAAATGCATAAACAATCAATTATACAAACACTGACAGGTGATATGTATTTAATATATCTAAGGGAAACTTGATTATTATTATTATTATTAATAATAGGGCTGAGGATGGAGGGAGTAGAGGAGAGATTAAAAGGGGAGGTAGAGGACATCATCTCACCTTTGGGGAAGGAGTTTGGTTGAACCACATAGAGAAACGCATGGACCATATGGAAAAGGATGCCTATGGTCCCTGGCTCGTAGTAGGCATGTGTATCGTAAACCGCCGCCGGTACAAACCCAAAATCCAGTGGCTCCACTTGTGGAGGAGAGCGCTGCCTGCGGGAGTCCGACCGGACCTCAGCCCGGGCTCCGTTCATGTCATCTGCCTGCTGCTCGCTGCTCGTGACCCCGCAGCAGAGCAGCAGAATGAGCCACTTTGTCCACAACATGGCTATGAAAAACAGTCCAGCTCTGTACGCAAAGACAAGATAACAAGTGGGAAACTGCTAGCCCCAGTCGAGCGTCCAGCTGGGGATGGAGAGGGGGTCGGATGACACCTGTCCCACTCTCGGTGGTTTATCCCCAAAGCGCCGAAACAAACGTCCGCAGCAAAACTTTAAAACCAAACATCCAGTGGTCCAGACTGTAGCAGCCGTTAACACGCGGTTTCTCGATACGGACTCATCACTGACATCTTCCCGGAGGACCAGCGGCAGTGAATTTGTTCCTTCTCCCGGTGCCCTCACGCTCAATTGCCGCAAACTAGGAGCAGCCTAATCTCACGTGCACGAAGAGGCTCAAGAAGCTCGTGCCCGCTAAAAGCTCGCCGACGAGGCATCTGTGGCTCGTGACAGCGCACCGACCAACCAACCACCTGTCAAGGTCCTAAGTGGTTGTCAATTTCATATAATCACAGGTGCATCCTGCCAAAGCATCCATGGCACGAGACCTTATGCGCACACATTGATTCGTGAAGGCGGAAAAAGTGCAGGAGGGAATGAGTTGAGCCTGGTCTACAATGTCATATAATTTCCTCTTGAGGATTTTTCAGAATTTTCTGTAGACTATCTGTATATCTAAATATTAACTAGGCTGTTTGAAAATGTTTGCAGCATTGATTATGAAGGACTAACAATCTTCTAAAATCTACACTAGCAATAGGCCTACTCAGACCAGCAGAGACAGACGACCCACAAAATGTCTCATCTATGTATCCATTTGCACTTTTTTTTTTTTTTTAGTCATTTTGTTGTTTGCTGTTTTCAAACTTCTCAATTTTGGTCATGTTGTGTCTGGCATTTTTCATTTGTTTATTTATTTACTTAATAATAATGGATTAGATTTATATAGCACTTTTCTAGGCACCCAAAGTGCTTTACATTGCATCCATTATTCATTCACTCCTCACTCATACCTCCTGATCCATACCTACATGTGTAGCCTCAGCCAATCTTCCAATTATTGGACGCCACTGCTGTTTATTTATTTATTTATTTAAATTAAGACACCCTTTCACCATAGGCCTGTGTAGGCCCATTTATTAATCCATCTATGATCTACTATGATGAGATTACATGAATCTGACTGTTATGTGTTATTTGTTATGTGTCTTGATAATTAAAAATTACATATTTACCCATATTGAAAGTGGCACAGTATGGTGGCAGAACTATTATGGATTAGAAAAAAATTATCTTTTCATTTTTTTCACATTTGATAAGTGTTTGCTGCTTAACAAAGTTTCTCTGTACCCCACTGTACAATGAAAATTAAGCTTCTGTTGTTTTCTTCTTGTGTTTATGAATAAATAAATGAATGAATATGGTGAAACTCAAAAATTTCAAAGACAAGATAATGACCTGATTTAAATTAAATGGATTTCTGACAAGCTCTGCACAAGTCTGCTAATGAGCCATTAATTTGAATCAGGTGTGTTGCAGCAGGGAGACATCTAAGACCTGCAAGACAGTGGGTCTTGAGGACCAGGGTTGTCACTGTGTTGGAAAACAACAACATCATGAAGACCAAGGAACTCACCAGACAGGTCAGGAATAACATTGGAGAAGTTTAAAGCAGTGTTAGGTTATAAAAACATATCCCAAGCTTTGAACATCTCAAGGAGCACCGTTTAATCCATCATCCAAAAATGGAAAAAGTATGGCACAGCTGCAAACCTACCAAGACATGGCCGTCCACCTAAACTGACAGAGAGAGCAAGGAGAGCACTGTTCAGAGAAGCAGCTAGCCCATGGTCACTCTCCAGGAGCTGTACATCTGCAAGTTAACCATCAATACTGATTGATATATACATGTTTTGGTGCAATATATGCTACCATCCTTATTAAATAGTTTCCAGGGATGGTCATGCTTATTTCACCCAGTAACATTCTGTTTCCTCAGTTCTGAAAGGAACTGGATTGGGAACAGATTGTTAAACATGCCCCAAAATGAGCAAATTCCAATTTTTATATATGTTGTCTTTTCTTTTTCTGTTTAAAATACCCAGTAGCAGTTTTAAATTAAATTCATTCAGCTTTACATAAGTTTTGGTGCCAGTCTTTTTCAAAACTTGAAGCTACTCTCAGTGGACTATGGTATAGAGGTGAGGAGGGTCACTCAGCAGTTGAAATTTTAGAAGACAGATTTGAGAACAAAAAGTGGGTAAAAACCCAAAGCCTGTTTATAATACATGTTGGCTAAGTTGAACAAGTATTTGCAAATGTTGAATTCTTGATATGATGGTGCTTTCTTCCATCCTTTCTTAATATGGAGCTCTGCATGACAATATTTCACCAGCTAAATGCAAATGTGAATTATGGCATCATAATCCCGAGCATCAGGTATTCATAAACTGATACTGAAAAAGTCCCAGTGAGTGTGAATATGTGTGATGACAGAGATCGCCTTCACATGGCGGGTCAGGCGAACAGTAGACTGCAGTGTTTTCTCTGTCAACAGAGAGTGCAGTGACTCCTTTCACTGAAACAACTGCTACTGTTTCCAGCTTTCCCAAACTCAAACACAGAGGCATTCAAATTAAACCCAAAAGAGTTACAAAACAAAGTTTTGTTTTATTCTCCTACCACATAAGGAGAAGCATTACACAGATGCATTGCACTTAAAAAATAAAACAAAATGTCAAATTCAGACGTGTAGTAGCAAGATCCATTCACACGCAGCAAATGATCTTTCACAATACACACACACACACACACACACTTTCATTATGTATTCACTGTCTTCATGCTTCTTTCTTGAGTATGCACCTCTTTACTGGTTTGACTGTGTTCCTATAAGAGGCTGGACTTTGTCCTGGTTGTGCCTCTCATGTATTACCCTTATATCTAAATCAAAGTTAAGCAAATCTAAAAAAAAAATAGTCTTCACTGAATGGATGAAAAAAAAAATACAAATCCTGCATCCTTTCCATCAGTTATTATTCCTCTCCACCTGCTGATTTAAAGACAGCGATGGAACCAATATCTCCCTAACTCACCATATTAAAGATAAAACATTAATGCAGTTTTGTATATAAAATGGTAAGAAACATCATGATGTTGGATATTTTGTTTTTTTGTGCAGACAAAAGCTGTTTATGGTTTGCATGATTGTTTAAATTCAGAAATAATAGCATGAGAAACAAAAACCCAGCCTATGATGACTTGATATGATCAACAGGCAGATTGCACAGCAATTCAGACCAACTGATACACAAGCATTTACTGTAGCAACGTCTTAAATAAAAGCCAGCAAACAACAGATGACAGGGGTTAATTCAGCTTTTTTTGTTTTTTTTTTTCTTTTTCACAGAGCCTTCGTTTCTAAGCACTTGGGTTACCATGTTTGTATGCACACATGGAATCTTTTCTGTTTTCTTTTATCTTTTTACAGAACTGTAATTGCACACAACATTAATCTGAGGATCAGATCCAAAATGAGTTGTTGGTCTCAGTGTGGCTGTTAGAATTATTTGCAGGCTATAGGCTTAAACTTTGAAAGATGACTTGAGCATATTTGGGATGAAAATAAATACTATGAAGTAAAATATAGACAAAACTTTAGTGGCTTTCCACTCACCTGTGAATAAATACTAGTGCCTCGACAAACAGGGACATTTTCTCAGTGCTTCAAAGTAAGATCGCCAACACAAACCGCATCACGCCAACGTTCCAAAGATAAAGATGATGCATTCATGCAACGTGTCACAGGTACTATGTTTAATATGTTGAACTGCACATGCCCTCATCATAACAACTCCATTTAAACGAGATCTCTTTAAAAGTTGTATTGGTGTGTGTCTGCAGAATGAAATTGAGATTTCAAAAATGCGATTATGTGACTGTGGATCATGGCTGAACATGATAAATTTAGAAAAAAGGTCTGACACTTGTAATAGAAAAAACTGCCTCAAATATCTGTATTTGTCAGACATTTGAAATAAAAAAAACTATTTGAACTGATAAGTTTTGTTCTTTCAAAAAACGACTTCTCGCTGTATGTATAATTGTGCTTTTGAAAGCAAACACACACGTACGTACGTACGCACGTGCGCGCGCACACACACAGTCCGGCTGTAATGCTCTTATAATCACATTTGACTTCTCAACTGCATTTTTCTTCTTCTGTCAGTTGTTCCACTCGTGTTTCCCCTCATCAGCAAACATGTCTGTGTGTTGCCATGACAGTCACGACCAACTGCCAGCATCTGCTTGGTTCATCGAACACAAAGAGGAAGAGCTGGAAAGGCCTGACGGGTCCTCCAAGGTAACAGCTTTACGCCTTGGCTGGTTTTGTCAGTAATAAATAAATAAATAATCGAGGGGTCAGGTGCATAAGAATGAGTCAGGTCTGAGCATCCTCCAAGACCCTTGTCTACCCCTGAACCCCACTGTTGTTGGCAGGACACCTCACCTTCTGGTGGTTCCTACAGCTTTCAGTCTATTCGGTTGCCACAGATGGTGAATCGGTCAATCTCCAACAAGTCTTTCTTTGGTGTTCTGTGCTTGAGTCCATCTCCCTCCAGTCCTGTATCAACATTTATTGTTTTGTCGTCATCATCCTCATCTGGCGTAGTCAGGAATGTGTCTGAGTCACTGTTGGGGAGTATGGGGGCAGCACTCGCTGCTGCATTTGTAGGCTGAGAAATGTCCGATGCCAGGGATATTCCTGCTTTGTCTGTCGGGGGATCTGTTGGAAAGAGCAGTGAGTTTATAAGCAGAGGAATAAATGCATAAATATGTAATTCCATCAAGCTGTTCTGTAACAGAGATCTGACAGTGAGTGGACAACCTTGCTGTGGTGCAGTGTGAACATGTTTGGTCCGGTGAGCTCTGGAGTTTGCACGACTGGAAGCGACAGAGGGAGGGGGGTCAAAGAGTTTTTCCTCCATGTTGGCCTCTTTGACAAACATGCAAGATGTTCCAAGGAGAACGATACTGTTGAGCACCTTCAGAGTAATCATCCTGCTCACAAAGATACATACAAAAATAAGTGAATGTGAAGCATTTTCTTTTACAGAAAAATATAAAAATTCAAAAGCACATTAATGCTGCAGACATAACACTCAATAATTACCCCAAATAAAACAGCAGCACACACATAAAAGAAAGCGAACCCTGAATCTTCACTGAGCTGGTCACCACTCTAATCAACTGAAATTTAGAAAACACAGAAGCATTTGCAGATTATACTGAATATATTAGCAATAATACTTGATTTCCAAGAACAAAAAGAAAAGCAAAATCACTGACCAGCAGAGCTAAAGGAAGGGGGATGAAGCCCATTCTCCTGGACACCGAGTCACTGTAGTCTGTGTAAGCCTGTGA
This sequence comes from Melanotaenia boesemani, assembly GCF_017639745.1. NCBI lineage: Eukaryota > Metazoa > Chordata > Actinopteri > Atheriniformes > Melanotaeniidae > Melanotaenia > Melanotaenia boesemani. The sequence continues at coordinate 19,588,423 of NC_055685.1, forward strand.
ACACATTTAACACATCATCATCTAAAGCATCTACAAGCATCACTGTTCTGCTTCCTAAATTAATGAATCACTCGGCACGTGGCATTTTTAATCAAATTTTGACATAAAAACCACGAGTGGATGAGGGGGGAATTGGCTCAGGAGCCAAAAAGACAGCTTTTGTCTCCTACAGTTATTTTTAAATCCCACGTAATGAGTAGAAAATAAGGATTTGCAGAATGCATCATGACTAATATGATGTGAGAAATTACATTTGCAAAGATGTGATGCTTCTGTGTAGGGTGATAAGAAACTGTGATCTAAGACCATATAAATAACTCTGCCTTCAGAAATTCTGGTCTGTTATTCACTTTTCGGAAGCTGTGGGTGTTCTTGGTCACTGTGGATAATAATGATGAATTGTTACTGAGTGGATTACATGTTAAGATATCTTAATGTGCTTTTTTTTTAACAATGACTTTAATTCAGCATCTTAAAAACTATTAAATAAGTTATAAACACTTTCATTCAAAAGGTCTACAACTGTGACAGAATGGTTTTCTGCAAACCCCAAACCCAGGTCAAGAGTCCACCTGCAAGGTAACAGCTAAAACCCACATTCACCTCACAAAGAATAGTTTTCCTCAATAAAAACAAGTCATAAGATTTTTTTTTGTTTCATTTGCTACCTGGTTTCTGTTTATCCACTTTTACAACTTGTGGTTATGATAATGTTAAAGGACAATTAAGTACAAACATTGAGGTACATGTAAGAGTTTAACAGTTCACTCACATTTTTCTGTCGGCTGCTGACGAGGTCAAAGGCAAGGCTTGCGCGATATTCACCATATACCTGGAAAAAAAATGGCACAACATCCATCAGTAAAGACAGGAAACACCAAACATATCAATTAATTATTAATTTACTGGGCAGAGAGTGCAATAATTGTAATGACTTGTGTAAAGTGTATCTGCCTTTTGTTTAATATTGTGTCCAATTTATAAAGCCTGTGAAAAATAGACAAAAATCAAAACTTGAACACATGGATTACCAGTAAAAGTGGACTAGCATTTATTCACAGGGGCTTGAGCACTAAGGAGCTACGTGAGGTTTGTGTGATCAGATTTGACAGATTGAAGATAAAGGAGTTAATCCCTTCCTGTGGGGCTGGTTTCTGTTACATAAGCATGACTGGGATTCGAAGGAAAGCAAAGAAGAACAGACCAAGTGAAGGAGTGAGGTGAGAAACCGACAAGGTCTGGATGAAATGAGGCTATGTCCACACAGCACCGAAGCCAGTTCAGGTGTGAAAATGATGGCGTAAAAAAAGGAGAAAGGCTTCACCATCCCCACGAAACCACTGTAGTACATACTACAAGGCTGTGGAGGGCGCTATGGTGATTAAAGAGTAACACTTAAAGCTAGAACAAGACGTGGTGTCTGTGCAGATATTAACATATTTGCTTGCTCCTGCTGTTGATGGTACAGTGGCGCATTACTGTGTTGTAAAATCAGTGCATTTTGGTGCTAAAGCTGTACACAAGCCAGGACTGTCTGGAGCAGCATCACAACACAGTTGGTCACCGACACCATTATTGGTGTTGTGTTTGGCGTGTCATATCCTCCAGTTGTGCGGTTACGCTGTCCTCACAGTAGCACAGATGTTAGAGGTTTCAGACCTATCCACCTATCCACCTTGGTACCTGGTTTCAGACATGATCGGTTTCATGGAGGCTAATCAATGGTTTCGTGGGGATGAAAGGATGGATTGCTAAAATACTTTTGCGGTTTTACTGCAATTTGGCGTCGTGTGGACGGCCCCTCAGGAAAAGTGGCTCAGAAGACTTAACACTTTCTCAGTGATACTACTGGACAGCTTCTAGATTGAGGTTCTGGGTGGATTTGAGTTCAAAAAAGAAGAAAAAAATATATATATGTCACAAACCAAACATTAGGATAATGGTGTGACAGGGGGAAAGGGCTTTAAAGCCTGACTCAAGGTTTATTTGTACAGATAATCTCAACTGAAGGCTCACTTCAAAGATCTTTCCTGAGATTTCAACAGTTTTTTTTTATGTTTGAGTAACTAGATGGCTTAATGTCAAGAAAAACTCTACAGTGACAACAGTTTGCAGCATATTATAATTTAAAAAGTTTGTGCTCCAATAATAAACTGTATATGTAAGAAAGTACCATTTGCAATCTAAAGTATGAAATATTGCTGACAGCTGTTTCTTTTCTTGTCTTCCAATCAATGCTATCTGGTAGCTTTGCTCACCTTCACTTTCACAAGCTAAAATGATAAGAAATAAACAGCCGCAGGAATGAATGGGCATCTAATATCCAAAATTTCCTGGCCAGAGTGAAACTGTGTACACTGCATTAATGTGATGCACAAATTTAGCTTGCTTTTAATGAAGCATCATTTGAAGAACAAGAGGCTTTACATGTGTTTCTGCAGCTTCAATAATTCCATCAAAATAATAACAATTTCAGGACACTGCAGACAAATGTTATAATAAAGAAGCTGAAGTTGTAGACTAAAGTATATTTTAATGAATCCATTGCAGAAATCAAAATCACCAATGAAGTGAGGAAAAAAAGATTAACTGATTTAAACCCTGAAAATAGTGAATTACTTTATACTCTATATAAATTTTTGTGTTTATATGCAAACAACTGCACTTTATACCAAAACCTGAATAACAATCAAATGAACAAACTGAGAAAGTCAACATAAAGGACTCACATCAGCACTGATGTCATTGAATTTGGTGATGAAGGCATGCTTCACAACATCAACTGCAACCTCTGAGGTTATCACCATGACAACATCTGGAAAGAGCACCCACAAGTGGTCTAAAACCAAAACACATCAAAAACAAATCAGAATAATAAAAAAATTGAATACGAGGTTTAGAAGAAAAGATAGAACAAGAAAATATAACTTCTAAAAGACAATGGAAATATTTGAGGCAGGACCTTTAAAGAGTCATGTAACACACACACATGTATTGACTTATATAAAGTGTAGTATGCACTGTTTTCATAGCTTGCATTAGTTACCAGGGTTCCATGAAAACTGCTCCATGTTCCTCAGACAGACTATGAGCAGGAGGATGTAGTTGGTGAACCTCTCCTTTATGTCTGTGGGAAATAAACAAATCAATCCTGGATTAACCTACTTTATGCTTACTGCTGCTGAGCTCGATCCCAGAAATTTACCTTGGATTAAACCAATTTTAAAGGCTAAGGATGAAAATATCCAAAAATATGTACATTTTTTTAAATATCAGTCCATCTTGCACATAAATGTACCACTTACCACTATTGGACATCTGGAAAAGGTTGTTCTTCTCAAACTTCTTAAACACACTTCCTTTTATCTCCACAAACTGTAAAAACAAACCGTAACATGATTTGACTCAAGGAGCTGAATGAGCTGTAACAAGGCCAATAAGCCTGTGTGTGATACTCACATTGTTTGACATCATTATGGTGAGCAGAGACTTGTTGTGAGAGTTGAAGGCTACGTTCAGTGTTGTGGCCTGAACCATGATGAGGATGGCATGAAGAACTGGATGGGTACAAGCTAAAGAATAACATGTGTAGGAATGGCAGTACAAGCAAGTTCTGCTTCATATTGCTTTTGAGTTTGACCAATAAACATGTAGAACTAGTCAGAAGTAAAACTGAGCATAGCTGCAATCATAAATTGCTAGATTTCAGATAAACATTTGGTCAATAAAAATATCAACTGATAAGCAGCCAAACTGAAACATTTTAAATTTCTATTGAAATTTTCTGTTACTTGATACTCAGTTTACAATAAAAATGTAAAGAACAACGTTACAGAACGTCCAGTGTCTAGAACCACAGCAAATGTTCCTCTCTATGAGATTTAGGTTCAGCTGATGGGTCCTAACTGGATCATCTTCAAAAAGCTTTTGGCTGCAAATGATTGTACTTTTTTCCCAGCTATTGATAGAGATATGCCAACCAGCAATCCCATGTCCATCTCAGTGAGGATACAGACATAAAGAACTGCCATGAGGAAGTGAGGAATCACGCCTATGTGAGCTCTCTTCTTCTCCTTTGGCTCTGTGGCTGTCCAGTACAAAGCATCCAGGATGTCCTGGCCAAATGATGAGAACAGGCGGTCTGCCACCTGACAACAGAATAAGAAGGATGGCGGATGGACAAGACAGTGAATCATAAGTTGGCTGAGGATGGGCATGGTCATTCATGAAGACCAAAAAGAACAATCTGGGTGTACCTCTAACATGTTGTAGATAATGTAGAGTTTTATAACAGACTGTCCCCTTATGAGGTGGTACATCATGGAGTAATCCACATAGCTCATCATTGAGTAACACAGCACCATAATGAAGCCTTTCAGCACATCGCACACTTGGGCTGGCTGGAGCAAGCGGGAGCCGCTAAACCACACACAAATTCAAGAAGAGAACAGTTGACCAGAGGAAAATACCAAGAATGGAAACATGTAGGCTGCTGTTAAAAGGATCAGGCTGAACAAAAGCTGAGAGAGCTCTACTACCCTCCAGAGGCGAAGAACAATGTTGCTCTGACTTCAGACGTAAACACTGTTGGGTGAAAATACCAAATTTGTACCGACCTTAACAGCCTTACAGCAAGACTACAACAAGTCACTATCATGCTTTTTTTTTTAATTATTATCATTAATTTTAGCAACACAAAACATTCACAAATAAACTGCTGGTCTTAATTGTGGGAGATTACAAAAATTACAACCATTTGGCTGACCAACAGAAAATTAATCAGCAGATTTTTGACAACTACCAGCAACAAGACATTTGATAGTGTCAAGATTTTTAACTTTGTTGTGTATAACAAACTAAATATTTGGTTTGTTAGACAACACTATATATAAAAAAAAAACTTATGAGCTGCACTACACTGAAATATACATTCCAGAAAGTTGTACTTTGGTTAAAACTGTATTAAAGTGGTGTACATAGATTTCTTTTAACGTATAGAAATATAAAATAATTTCAATGTAAAACCATCTGTGGACAAAGGGAATAAATGCAATCATACATTTCTAATATCAAAGCATAAATGTTACCTGAGACCACAGCATGGCACAGTAAAGAGTCGTAAGAGGGCCAGAATCACCCTGAGAGGCAACAGGGTGAACACATACAGAAAGGTATCCAAACAAAGGAAGAAGCCGAACGTCATCAACTAAAGAAAGAGATTAAAAGAACAAAATGTAATTTAAATCTAAATGACAATTATCAAAACTGTTCTTAACTAGACCCTTTATGTTTACCTTCTCTAGCTCCTTAGGGATGCGGAGGCAGGTGTACACCCTCTCTCTGCGCTCTGTGTATTTTGCTTCATTGTGTTCAAGGAAGTAGCCTCTGGTGAGCTCTGTGGTTATAAATCTGAGCAGAGACAGATCTGTAGATACAAACAGAGAGAAATGTTAAAAAGTTACAATCAGAAGGCCAATCTTTAACAACTCCAAGCTTTGCTTTGGGGTACCAGAGTACCTACCTGAGTAATGAGCTCTCTGTAATACAGTACCACACAACAATAGAATAAAACCACAGGGTTGGCCACTCATGTTGGATGTAAAGGTCTGACTCACAGGTGGCGCTCCAGTTCACCCCAATGGTATGATATTCAAGAGGATGCTGTGTAAGCCACTGAGCTTTACTTGAGTTCCCTTTGTTTCTTTTACATGTTTGAATTAGCTTTAAAACTTTTAGTGTCCTGATATTCTTTTTACTTTATATATACATATGTTAATTTCTTACTTTGTATATTTTTTCTTTAATCCTCCCCATGCATTTCTGTCTAATTAGGTATAATCTGTTCATAAAATACATACACTATATATATATATATATATATATATATATATATATATATATATATATATATATATATATATATATATATATTAGTGTGTGTGTGTGTGTGTGTGTGTGTGTGTGTGTGTGTGTGTGTGTGTGTGTGTGTGTGTGTGTGTGTGTAATAGGGCTATTTGTGGAAAAAATGTAATATTTGAGTGGCATTAAAGCTTTTGTTTTCTTCCTAATTGTCCATGAAATAGTGGTCAAGTATGATAAAAAGCAAAGTGAGAAGCATGCCAAATTAAATAAAAATTAACAATGGATGATTTCCCTGTAGGTGTGTGAGAATCCATAGCAAACAGTGATTCTTAAATAAGATGTAGAACTTAACCAAAATGGAGCCACTGGCTCGGTGCATATTTCCTGCCTACTCAATGGCCATACCAAACAAATACATCAAAGCAATAATTAAATAAACTTAACTTCATCAGGAAAAATCAAGTCCACTATATAAAGAAATCAGAAATGGTAAAGGACTTTACAGTGATGTGTCTGCATCCAACTAATCAATTACTTCCAGCTCCGTCGAATAACAACTCAACTGTTTTATTCAACTGTTTTTTTTTTTATTTAGAGGTTAAAAAGTGGAGAACAACTTATCTCATCTATGTATTAAGCCTTAAGGCTAAAGAATTTCACTTTAAAATTCTCAGTAATATTTTTCTATCCAGAGAACTATTAAGAAAAAGACAATAACATCTGTACAATTTGTGACAATGATATTGAAACAACAGACCATCTATTCTTTTAGTGTATGCACTGTAGACTGGATCTCAACAAAACTTTTACTACCCCAACCTCCAGCAAGAGAAAATATAATATTTGCAACCATCCTTAAAGACAAAAGGAGTGACTTTTTAAGTTAATAACTTGCTGATTTTCACTAAATTCTTTATTCACACCTGTAAGTGGGGAAATAGAAAACCCATGTTTTTCCATTTTTAAAAGATACCTTGTGGACAACCACCTCAGTGCCTTAAGATTGATAAAAAAAAAACAAACAAACAAACATGATGAACAATTCCTTCATGCTTATGGAGATTTTTTGAAGAGAACTAATGCCCTGTGTGCCTATATGTTTTATCTTTTTCTGTCATATGGTTATGCATTCATTTTATATTTACTGTTTGGTTTTTTGTTATTGCTCTTTCTTTCCAGTTGTTTGTCTCTCAACTCTCTTACCTTGTTTGCATTTTGAGACATTTACTAGCTCCGGTATTGAACCTTATTGTTGTGTGTGCCTTGTGGTGTACGAGCTGCTGTTTTGTGTTAACCCATGTCGCATTATTTTGCACAGATGTTCAAAAATAATAATTAATAAATAAACTAACTTAAAATAAGATGCCCATTGCTATTTGGCTGACATCTTTATTTTTATTTTTTTTTGCAATAAATAAAACATACAAACAAACAAAACAAGTTTCTGCTCTAAGAAAGAGGTATGCCGGCCATTGTTCTGAATCATCTCACAAGCATGTGGGTGTCTATATTATTTTCGGCCACGTACGGTACGTATCGTCTACTTCTTAATGCGCCTGCGCAAATAAACAGGTCTAGTTTGACAGGAAAGCAAACTGGCTTGTGTAGACCCCTGCATGATTTCACGCATCTTTGTTGTCATAATTTCAGTCATGAATCCCACTTCTAAATACAATTTGGATGGATGTGATACTGTGTAGCCTTCTGTCGCAATTCTTCGCGAGCTTAGTGTATCGCAAACAGTAGGTGGTAGCTACATCCCAGATCACGAATAGCTCACTGAGGTGCACATCCTTAGCCGACTGTTAATTCTAATGCATGCAAAAAAGAACATTACATTGCTGGACAGCCCGTTACTTATGCAACTTAAGCAGCCAGTTAGTGTTTGCTGAGGGTCTAATGGTTGGGGAAACCATATGTCTCTCACCTGACAGGTTGCGTTTCTGGCCCTTACTGTCGCCATTTTTATCGTTAAACCCCAGCGATTCGGTGGCTCCCTCCTTCTCCTTGTTAATCTCTGTTTTGATAGGCTTATTTTCTTTGTCCCCGACTTCCTTCTCTTTCTCATTCTCTTCTCCCAGACCTGCCGACAGCGAGTCCGCCATGTTCGCCAAACGGTCTCATCTGCTGCCTGGGAGACTGCGTCACATGCTCTGACGTCATGACGTCCTGAAAAATTACTGTCTTGCCAATAGATGCCACCAAAGTCTCGCTTATACATTTCACACTCTCCCATGTTTATTTAGGGTAAATAATTTGTAATACCTAAATGATTCAAACAGCTTTGACGGATACAACAGCTGGCAAGAGAAAGGTATTATCCATAGAATAAACAACTGAGAAATTATAAAGGCTTTCAACAATTATTTACATATAATAGGGAAATTCTAAACAATAAAAAAGTATGGACAAAAGATAAAACCTGAAAAAGCCATACATACAACGACTAAATAACAACTAACTAACTAAAATATTTTTTCTGAGATATAATGCTATATGGTTTTAAATATATGTTTCACTCATTACTTGTTTAAGAATCCTTGTCATGAGAAAGAAAACTTCTGAAATCAAGCTTTTTTCCTTTTACTTATGCATATGAAATTTGCTTTATACCTACATTTTATTCAGGGAGGAGGGGCACATGTAGAACTGAATACATTTGGTAGTTTGATAATCTTCATATGCACCTCCAAAATTATAAAATAAATTGAAATCATACCTCAATGTGACATTTCCTTTTTTTCTCCTAAACATTCAGATTTTTTTTGAGACTTCTGTACTAAGAGCCTAGTGTATGAGCTAATGGACACACCATATACAAGATAATTTTTAATTTATTTTTTGCCTTGTTCAGCCTCCCTATTGCACTTTTAACATTCAATTTATCACCTAGTAGAAAATAATGAATATCAGTTTTTTTTGTAGTAAAAATTATTTGGACATGAACTAATTTATCTATCTGTCTGTCTGTCTGTCTGTCTGTCTGTCTGTCTGTCTGTCTGTCTGTCTGTCTGTCTAAAGCAAGTGTACTTTAAACTGAAATTTAGCATGTTGATTAGGTCTGTTAATCAAATGTAGGCTAAGTTAGTTTACCCACTGAGATGCACAATTTATCCTTTAACTTACAGTTTTTCCTCAGTCGCTTTGGTTCATATCTTACATCAAAATCAATATTTGCACAGCAGTTAGTGTGTTTAATTTGAAAACTATGGTAAAGTTACACGTTACTGTTGTTAATAGTGTGACTGAATACATGACACAGAATATACATTTTTTTCACATTTTCATTTCATACGTTTGCCAAAGTAATTTGTTCACAGCATTATGCAAAAAAGCATACACTTCAGTCACTTGTATACAACAAACTTAACGTAAGTACTAACCAGTGGGTAGAGTTGTACTCAACTGTAAACAATATACTAACAGTACATTATTGTACAGTACATTATATGTAAATACAGTACATATTACTCTACTGTATGTCACTCAACATACTAAATCACTCCTGTGCATCAAGACATGGTCTGGTCACATATTTTCATTGACATCACATCGGATATCATCCCTTGCGATGCAGCAAGGAAAAGCATCTCCTCAAGCGGTGAATCTCTGCAGGACTCTGCTGTGATCTCACTGCATCCTGCACCCATGGCTACTTAAAGAGAGTAAGTGGATGCTGGTTGTACACCTTTCACCAGAGAAAAACACCTCTATTGGATTTAGTGAAAGCTGAGGGTCAGCTGAGAGCAGTTGTTTAATTTAAGAGAAATTCCAGGAAGATATTATAAAGAAATATTTCTGCTTGAAAGAATTTGATAACTGGTTTAACTCTTTTTATGTATAAAACTCAAACAATGAAATTAGGACTATCAGTTTTATGGGGACTGACTATTGTATAAAAGCATTTCCAATTTGATCAGTGCAGTGAGAAATGCTGTGCACAAATGACTAGTTTTTGTGGAGTTTGAATTATAACAATGTTACTTCTGATGTGACAAATGCACCAAAGCCGCTGAGAAACAGTAATCAGCTGGCTTTCAAGTATCAAAGAGATGAAGAGACTATGGCCTGAACAGTGGCCCAAGCGGTACAAAGATGACCTTTAGGGTCTGCACTATAATGAATCAAAGCTGTCACCCCAGCAGCAGTTAAATACGTTAATGTGATTTTTACAGCTGTATTTGACACTAAGGTCAGCACAGGCCTACATCAATTTCATCATTCAAATGTCAAGTTGCAAAGGTTAATTCATGGGACGAATAGAGATGTGCGCGCACACGTGTGGCTGTGTGTGTAAAAAAAGGAGTAGGAACCAAGCGCGCAGGACAAGGATACAGTTACTCCCGGTAAGGGATCTCTTTGACCGCCATAGATTCTGTTTCTCTTTCCGTGTCTCTTACACATGAATATTTGCATTATCACACTGAGACCATCGGCCATTTTTTCCTTATTTTTTTCGTTTAGTCTGGTTATGAGTATTTATCCTTTTTCATACTATAGAATAAACTAATGGTGATCGCCGAGCGCGCCCGGCGGTCGCTGCCCGGCGTCGTGTTACCTTCATCCGGGCACAATGGGTTCGTAAGATGCCTTCTCTGTGGAAACGGATAATATTCTCGGTGGCCTCGTTGCTGTGTGTTGGCTCGGTGATCCTCCTGGTGGTGGCCCTATCTACGGAGCGGTGGGTTACCGGGCGGATCCTGTGTAAAACTGGGGCGGATATAGTGAACGCATCCCATCCTGAGCTAGACCAGTTCATCGGACACATTTACTACGGTTTGTTCCAGGGAGGAAAAACCAAGAAGTGCGGACTCGGAAATAGGCGCTCTAAAATCTACAGTAAGATATATGCAACCTATAAGAGGACAACAGACACAGACACCAAAAGGTTATAAGCGATCAGTGCCAAATAAACTAGCCAAAACCATCAGGTGATCAATAATCAGAAGTCAGAAGACGTTTTACAAATGTCTTAAGACAGACAGGAAGTTAATGTGGTTATTTTATGAAAAGAAAAAGTTTTTCACTTTTAAACTGCAAGCATTTAGGGCTGCCTTCTGTATCCACATAACAAGAACTAATGTGCCTGATATAAACCTCTGTTAATGAATTAAGTATATTTTATGTCATTACCAATGACAAATAGACATGGTGATTTTTCACAGACTGGGAAGCCCAACTTAGTTATTTTTCTGTTTTCTGTTATAGTTTATAGCACTAAGTGTAGTTAATCATTGATAAAGCCGTATTAAGCTTAATATATTTAAGTCCTCTTCATTATACATCCACAAAGATATGAAGAGAAATGAGCTCCCTCTGGTCTGCCTGACTACAGTTTTCCCAAAGCTTGTGCGGACCCTGAACGGTGGCCTTCACATGATGGTGATTCTTTTCCTGCTGGTGGCTGTGGGCTTCGCACTGGTCAGTCTGTCTTTTAGCATTTACAATGCACGCAAGGTCCCCTACCAGAGCATCAAAGGTCACAAGGGACTCTATCTGTGGAACTTCATTGCTGGTATGTGAGGATTGTCCGTCTTGAATGTTTTCTCTTGATGTCTCTCTCAAATGTTGCATCTGTTCGCTTGATCATCATACTTTCAAATCTGTTAAACTGTTTTATTCATCATACCTACCTTTTTTAATCAGTGATTGTGATCCTACCTTGTTGCTGATCTAGATTGTTTTGCCTCCCTGACTTCTGTCGCCTTCTGCTTTCAGCTCTTTTTGGTGCCCTGGGTGTTCTGTGTTTCCTGGCAGCTGTGAGACACCACAATCTGACTGAGCATGTGGCAAACTATCAGGAAAACCTCTTCGTCCTCGTTGTCCTAGATGACACTTTGGACTGGTCTTTCTGGCTTGGTGTCGGCAGCATTGCGACTCACTTTGCTGTCTGTGGAGTGGTTGCCATGAGTCGCATTAAACTGCCCAAACCAGAGGTCAAAAAGCCTGAAGAACCCACTATCTCTGCTCTGGATCTGCTCTACTGAAGCAGACCAGAAAGCTTCATTGGCATTTCCATCGCTAACGGTTGATCAAAGACAAGAAAAAGAGGCAAACGGCAAATCGAGCCCTACTCTGTGCCAGTGCTGTACTGTATAGTTTATAGGCTAATGGCAGCCTCATGACATGCATCTAATGCAAATTCTTACCTTACATATAATTTTCTTACCCTGCGATGGACTGGCGACCTGCCAGGGTGTACCCTGCCTCTCATCTGCTAATTGCTGGGATAGGCTCCAGCTTCCAGGTGACCATGGCGGCCTAGAAAATGAATGAATGAATATGATTTTCATGTCATGTAAATTTAAATTTATTTCAGTTAGAGTTGTTTGAAGGATTCAAGCATGAATCAAGAATGTTAATTTGTTAAAATTGCTATCTTTTAATAGGTTGCTGCAAGTTCCTGGTTAATAAAGCACATTATTTTTGGAATTGAAATTAAAGTTTTGCTTAAGACTCGTGAATCTGTGCTGCATACATTTTCTATTCTTAGACCATTGATTTAGAACAAAAACAACAAATGCTATAAAAGAGAGTGTGGACAAATATCAATAAGAGCAACAGAAGATCCGAGATCCTTCTGCCAGGAGAGTAAATGTTGAAAAATAAAGTAAATGATATGAAGAAATAAAAAGTCAACAAAATCTTGCATTTCAGGCAGAAAACTCATCCAGCTAAGAAAGGATCAGAACTTGATCTGTATAATAAAGCGTGGGTGGCTGCTTCATTGAAAACTTGAATTTAAAGAAAAGAAGGTCACAGACCAGGTTTAGACAGAATAATCATGTTTGTGTTCTGCTTCTGACTTGGTAGATGTTTCTCGCTTCAACAGCGGATGTGTGATTTAACTGAAAAAGCTTCTGATTTTCCATCACAGAATCCACTGCTGAACCTTTGGCTCCTTTTACTTTTTATTCTGTAATTGCAGTGTACAGAATGTTTATAATTACTTAGAAAAAAAAAAAAAAACACTGTGTGTATAGAGAGTAATGTACAGGCTTGTGGAATGTGATTTAATGCATTTGGTGTCCCTTTTTTAAGCTTCTCGTGTGTTATATTCTTATTTTTGCATGAATATCTTTGTATCATATCAAACCTAATGTTATTGTAGCTAAGCTTCTGAGGTCAACCAACAAATCTATGTACAATATTTCAAAAATGGGAACAGTTAAAGTAATATTTATAGTTATTTAAAACAGTTTTATGTATACTACTATGTATGCAGACTAAAATTAAAACTTCTTTGAGCATGTGAAAACAAGGCTTCATAGATAGTAGCTTGGATATTGTTGAGTGATGAAACTTTGCATTGGTTTGTTATAATTTTCCATTTGTCTGATAAATAAAATAAAATGGAAAGAATAGAATACTTTATTAATCCCAGAGTAAAATAAAACTCTTAAATGCCAGTTAATGCTATTTTTTTGGGTACATAAGATTATAGCGTTATCAATGATAGAATTTCACAGATGAATTCATGGTATCTTACATATACACAGGTCTTTATTAAGCTATTAGTCCATGAGAAAATTTGCCTGTGTATTTTATTTGATTGTTTTGTTGATTAAAACCCTTTAATTTTGACTGAAACTATACAGAAATCCCTCCTTAAGAGGCTAAAAACGATTACACAGTTACTATAGACTGAATATGAATAGTTTTTCCTTTGTAGGCAGGTCATAATTAGTTGTGTTAGTATGAAAATTGCACAAAGCAGGATTTACATCCGCCACTAGGTGGCGACAAAGGCTAGTCATTGTCGCATACTTGTGACGCAACATTAGCGCGACCTTTCCTTTCTCACATGGGGAGTGTTCGACCTCTGAATTGTTAAATAATTCGTTTAGTTTGAATTTACACATGTCCAGAAGGTAACAATGCTTCTTGTGAGGAAAGCCGTGCGGACGGCCGTGTGGACCAACCTCTGCAGGCCATTTTCAGCCTCACAGACTCACCCGGACAAGAGAAAAGTGAGTGATTTGATATGTTGACGAAGCACTGACCGTTACCTATGGTTACATCAGTGACTTACATGGGCACTATTTCACATAAGATTTAATTCAGTGTTCTTCTTCATATTTATTTCTTTTTAAGTGTGAACTGCAGGTGTGAGCTTGTTTGTCAGTCACAACATGTGTTTTTATGTCTCTACAGGGTCTGGTGTTGGGAGTGTTTGAGAAGGAGGGAGAGAAGGGCGGCCTCCAGCTGACAGAAACTGCAGCAGATTTTGATCAGTCGTTATCTGGAAAACTCTCAGAGTTGCTGGAAATGTGAGTTTGTTCGTTTTGTTTGTTTGTTTGTTTGTTTGTTGTTTTTTTTTGGGGGGGGGGGGGGGGGGGGGTCTAATGCATTTCAAATTTTCCCTTCCCACAACAGATGGCTAATGGCAAGTGTCATTCATCTATATTTCCAAGTCATTGTCGTCATCATCATATTTTAACAAAAAGAAGAAGAAGAAAAGGAAAAATTTCAGAACTAAATATTGTATGAATTGACAGGATGTGTGAATATTTTTAAAATGTTAAGAGACATTAGGATAGGGATAGGAATCCAGATCAGATCAATGGGAGATTAGGAAAACAGACCCGTCTAACTAATTTATGCCCCAGCGATGTCCATTCTGTTGAGAGTTTTGCTTTATATGCTGTTTATTTTTTCCCAGCTCTAGACCAGGGCTTAAGAAAGGCAAGAGCAGGATATTTTATGGAATTCACAAGGTGAGAAGGTGTCCCAGTACCATCTTAATCCAGTCTCTTTTTTTTTGTTTGTTTGTTTGTTTGTTTGTTTGTTTGTTTTTAGTAATTTTTCCTGTATCTCTTCCAGGATTTCCCATGTGTGGCAGTAGTTGGATTGGGCAAAAGTAGAGCAGGTGTTTGCAATGCTGAGAACTGGGACACCAGTAAAGAGAACATCAGGGAAGCTGTATCAGGTAAAATCCAGACCTGTATAAATGTATATTTTAAGTTGGTACTTTGCTTATATGTTTGCTGTTGTATATGTGCAATCAGCTGGCTGCCGGTTACTTCAGGACATGGAGGTGAACCATGTCGAAGTAGACAGCTGTGGTGACGCCCAGTCAGCAGCAGAGGGTGCTATTCTTGGCTTATTTCACTATGACCAACTCAAGTCCAAGAAGAAGACCAAAGTAACCACACAGCTTCGTGGAAGGTAAACTGACAAGCTGCTGTTCACTGATTTTCATTGGTCTTTTTCATTTTTGTGAATAGTGGTTTACAACATTAGATAATTGGTTCTTTTCTGTCTGTCTATTTCTAGTGCTGATGCAGAAGGCTGGGAGAAAGGTGTTGTGTATGCAGAAGGCCAAAACCTGGCCCGACTGCTCATGGAAGCCCCTGCAAATCACATAACACCTACTGCTTTTGCAAATACCATTGAAGAGAAACTAGCTCCGTACTCTGATCGAGTAGCAATAAA
Source organism: Melanotaenia boesemani (assembly GCF_017639745.1). Classification (NCBI taxonomy): domain Eukaryota; kingdom Metazoa; phylum Chordata; class Actinopteri; order Atheriniformes; family Melanotaeniidae; genus Melanotaenia; species Melanotaenia boesemani. Next base: position 19,603,720 of record NC_055685.1, read on the forward strand.
TAAGAGGTTTGTGCTTCTTTTTTCAGGATTGATGGAACTCTTTCACTGGCATTATGTTTATCACTATTCAGGTGAAGAAATAGACTGCATAGCTTCTTCTTTTTTTTGCAATGCATCTGATAAGTACAAATTAACTGAGCTGTGTCAGTAGCAACATGAAATGCCTGAATCTTACATTATATTGCAGTGCATACAGATTCAAATATATGCTCCCCTGTATGTAAATGAACTGTATAAAATAATGGGATTCTACTAAAGACTTATGGTAATCCTTTCACTCAGTTTAGGAAATCATTACAGTTGCTAGAGAATATTATTTTTATTATTACTTTTTTGTTCCAGATCCCAGGCTTGGATCCAGGAGCAGAAGATGGGAGCTTTCCTCAGTGTGTCAAAAGGTTCAGAGGAGCCTCCTGTATTCTTGGAGCTACATTACAATGGTTCGCCTGATAGTAAGCAGCCACCACTGCTTCTTGTGGGAAAAGGAATCACTTTTGACAGGTAAGCCATAATACAAGACATGCTCTCTGCTGTATCTGTTTGAAAACATATTTACACAAAGCTGTGTGTTGTCTTTGTGCCAACTTGTTTCCTGTTTGTGTTTGCAGTGGTGGTATTTCTCTAAAGCCCTCTCCCTCTATGGATGCGATGAGAGCTGATATGGGTGGAGCCGCCACTGTATGTGCATCCATCGTCACAGCAGCGTCTCTTAAACTGCCTGTCAATATTGTTGGTGAGTCAAATTTCCATAATGGAACTTTTTTTCAAGGAACTAACAGATTTTCTAGCTGCCTGTGTTTCCACAACAGTCCATAGAGCCATGATGAAGAGGCGAGTTTGTCTGCTGTCCTATGTTCTTATTTTTCATTATTCATGGGACGGTACACTTGGAGGAGGGTATATTAATTTCCTTAGAAATTTGTGGCATCTCCAGAGGTTACTCATAAAGGTTTCTGCAGGGAAAATGCGGCTGTCTATTATACCTAAAAATAGACTCTCTCTCTGCTCTGACTTAAATCAGGTCTGGCTCCGCTGTGTGAGAACATGCCCAGTGGAAAGGCAACTAAACCAGGTGATGTTGTCATAGCCAAAAATGGAAAAACAATCCAGGTGGGTGAAGCCAAAATGACAAGTGACAGGTTTAAACAGCGTGCACTGGTATGTTTGTGTGCTGATAAACTGTTTTTTTTACCATCATGCTCAGGTTGATAACACAGATGCAGAGGGCAGACTGGTCCTTGCTGATGCACTCTGTTATGGACACACTTTCAACCCTAGAGCTATTGTTAATGTTGCTACGCTAACAGGTGGGATTTTTACACAATGATATCATGCCTTTTTAATATTTTAAAGATATAACCTGATTATGGATTATTAAAGGTTGTGTGATGATCAGTGATAAAAATACGGCTTCCTCTCACATAGGTGCAATGGATGTGGCTCTTGGCTCAGCAGCAACAGGAGTATTTACAAATTCTGACTGGCTCTGGGGGCAGCTGTACAAGGTACCACAGATACACAATGAACACAAATGTAATGTGTCAGCCTCTTAGCTCCTCTGTTGACAAATGGTGTGTGTCTGTGCAGGCTAGTGTTGTGACAGGGGACAGAGTGTGGCGGATGCCTCTGTTCCATCACTACACCAGGCAGGTGACTGACAGCCAGCTGGCGGACCTCAACAACATCGGCAAGTACAGCCGGTATGTATCTGACTACTGCTCTCAGTGGTCCCTTTCACTTCCTGCCAGAAGCATCAGAGTAGCAGAAGAGTCCCTTTTTGGTTCTTGTTTCCAGCTTTTGACTAGTGTGTCTGTTGGTTTATTTCAAGTTCTGGAGGTGCGTGCACAGCAGCTGCATTCCTGAAAGAGTTTGTTACAGCTCCTCACTGGGCTCATCTGGACATTGCTGGTGTAATGAGTAACAAAGATGAAATTCCCTACCTGAGAAAAGGCATGTCTGGAAGGCCAACGCGTACACTGGTGGAGTTTGCTGCCGGGCTGGCCCACAGTGGCTGAAAGATGGAAGCAGATCTGATCATATTGAAGACTTCTTTTTTTTTATCAGTTTCAAGACTGAAAATCAGTATTCCCACATGGACTAGGGTCAAAGCCCATGCAGTCACACTTACATGGAAGAACTGAAGAGTTTTTTAGCCAGTATTTAATGCAAATTTTCTGTTTATTTTCCAAAACTATTACAATACACAGACTGAAAATTTAAACAAATTGTTAAATAAAGATATCTAATTAAGCTTATCAGCGTGAATGTTTGATACTGTGTCTCTGATGTCTGGAGATGGATGTATACTCCAAGGTCAAAAGTATGTGGAACTCAAATATATTAAAGTGATCTATTCAGCTTGTCATCACAAAATCAGAAACATTAAGATCTTGATCTTTGAAACTATCTGTAGCTTAGACGGAATAGGAGGAGTAGTTTGATACCTGGCGTGTTGAGCCGCCGAAGATATTTTGACATGTGGAATGACACTGAACCCTGCACATCCATCACTTTTTGGCAATTGGTGTTTCTGTATGAAAAGGTTAGAAAAAAACAACAATATGGCCGTTAAGACTGTACAGAATAAGACGTGCTACACGAGTTTATGGGTGATAATGAAAGTGCTCCAAAGTGGTCCAAAAGACTTGAAAAGCTCTTTATAAATGCAGCCTGTTTACAATTTACTTTTAAGTGAATAATAGCTAAATCACAGAGATGGCTTTCATAGATCTCAGAGGTGTTGCATAGTATAAAGATTTGTGTTTTCTGCTTCTCAAGTGCTCTGACATTTCTTTACTGAAAACCACATACAAGGGAAAAAAGACACTGAAACATAAAATTACTACATTTATTGGCTGTTTTACTGATATTATTCTTAAAAACAAGTAAATGGTCCTGAAACATTTTGTGGTTAAAATCATTGCTCGTTTTGATGCTCAAGCCGTATTGTTTTGAGTCTGCTTTTTTGTAAATACTTAAGTCTTGTTTAGCTCATTTTTCACCATTTTCCAGACATGTGACTGCTAATTTTGTGGCCTGGTTTGTATCTCTTTGTATATGTAATTTTGCATCAAGTTTTTGTGTCTATTTTAGTCAATTTCCTTGTGTGTCTTCATACTTTTGTTTTTGTATGTATTGTAAGTATTGTATTTAATTTTCACTTTGTGTTTTGTTTTGGTTAGATAATTTGCCTTTGAATATACCGTATTAGCTCAGTAGTGTTGCTGTAACATCTGGTATTATATTTGAAGTTTAACACATGGATTCCTGACTGCTTGGAACATTAGGTCTGTGTGCACAAATCTACACTGTTTTGTGCGCATGTGCAAATCGAGGAGCCCACACTTGGAGCAAGATGGCTTCGTCCATGAGTGGGATATTTCCCGGCCAGCAGCCACCTGGTGCTCATCCTGTCGGTGGACCTGGTGGACCGGGTCAGCCGGGCTTTCCCAGTAGTGTAGCCCGGGCCCAGGGAAACAACACGCTTGTGGATGAACTGGAGGCTTCTTTCGAGGTAGGAGGCTGATGTGCTCCGGTAGCTGCGAGTGCTAATTGTTGTTAGCTTCGTTAGTGTGGCTCGTTTACATTTTAATACGGTTTATAGCGTGGCTATACCATACAGTTTTATCAACTGACTGTGAAACGATTGTATGTTTTCACGACAGCTTTCTTGAGGATTATTGCTAAAATAACTTAAGTAGCATTAAGTTAACACAGACTAGCTCCACTTTCATCCCTGTGTTAGCTTTGCTGTGGTGACACAGCCTGGAGACCTCTCTCTTTGTCATTCTCTCTCTTTGGCATAAATTTGCCGTCAAAATAACAACACAAACTGGCAGAGCTTTCTTGTATCCATAAACAATCTTAACCGATGTTAGATGCCAACCGCCCTCCCTGAACGAAACCATGCAGAAAATAGGGATAACTTGTTGGCGTCTCATTTGGTTTAATGTACTCATTTGTATTTTCTCATTTCCCGCCTTGGCATTAAGTGGTGAACACTGATAACTTGTCACCAATTAAATTTTATTTTTATATTTTATATTTATATTTTTTGGCACAGACTGTACTGTATTGTACAAATACTGTACCGTCTGCAGAGAGTACAGTAAAAAAAAATAATAACAAACGCATCCAGTATGAATTGGTTAAAAAAGAAGGAATCATTGTTCACCATCTGTGGCCAGTATTATTCATGCCCCTTTGGAAGTAAACCCGGGCAGGCAAGCCTTCTAGATAAAAGCAATATACTGTAGCAGCCTATAAGAGAGTCTCTTTACTGTACCTCTGTATTAACTTAATAAGCATTTGTGGTTTAATGTTGTTCATTAGGGTTTGTATAATTAAAAAAAAAAAAAAATGTTGTCCAGGAATAATTATATCTTCACCATCCTACAAATAATTTATGCACATTCCAGACAAAGTGGCATTTGTAGTCACTGGCAATTAATTTAGCAATATGTGACTTAGGGTAGAAAACTATTTTCATATGCAGATCATTGCAAAAGACACACATTTGTCTGCGCTTCATCCTTTCTCATTAATTTGTGACCAACAGAACAAAATAGGACCAGGTGTACTCAACCCCAGGATGAACTACTTATTTTTTTATTATTATTATTAAAAAAGAGAGCAAAAAACAAACATCCTTTGATGACATTCTGTTTATCCCATAGGCCTGTTTTGCATCCCTGGTAAGCCAAGATTATGTCAACGGGACAGACCAGGAGGAAATTCGGACCGGTCAGTGTAGTCCTGCATTTCCGTAAAAGTTTATCTCACATTGTAATCTTTATGTTAAAACGTATGTATCTGATTTTTTGTAGGCGTGGACCAGTGCATACAAAAGTTCCTGGATGTGGCTCGGCAGACAGAGTGCTTCTTTTTACAGAAGAGGCTCCAGCTATCTGTGCAGAAACCAGAGCAGGTGGTTAAAGAGGTAATTCGTTTGATTTATGTATTCCTATTTATTAGTAATGTGACTTCACTTCTCTCAAGTACATGTTTTTTTTGTTTTTTCTCACTTCAGGATGTGTCAGAGTTGCGTAATGAGCTACAGAGGAAAGAATTACTGGTTCAGAAGCATTTGACTAAGCTGCATCACTGGCAACAGGTGCTTGAGGATGTGAGCGGTCAGCATCGTAAACCCACAGACCTTCCCCCTCCCGGACCACTGGCTTTTCTGGAGCAGGCCTCTGCAAATCTGCCACCTGCTCCTTTAAAACCAAGCTAAAATAACAAAGTTAAGAAGAAAAAAAAACAAAACTGCCTCACATTCAAAATACCATGCATCCAATGAGAGTCATGAAACCCACCAACAATCTGAGAAAGAAATATAATGATTTGCTGTCCTAATAGAGTATTGTTGCACTGAACAGTGGGTTGGAGCAGGCCAGAGAAACAACTCTCCAGAATGTTCACTGACCTGAGACTGTGCTGCAGCTGGCTGGAAATGGTGCTGAAACAGGATATGCATACCTGCATTCATCTGTCATACTGGCTTTATTTGGAGTGCATGGAAGAGGGGATAATTGAGGGATAAAAGTGAAGTATAATTGTATGTAAACAGAGCAGCATGCTTTCCAAATATTTTATAAGTTTCCTTTCGTCATCCTGTTTTCAAAGTAGATTGCTGTGCTGTCGTTCCGGACATGTGGGTACATTTGTATTTAGACTGGTGTTTTTTGTATTCTGTCGTTAAAATATTTCCAATACTGTATTTTTTTTTTTTTTTTTTACTGTAAAAATAAAATTTTTTGTATTTGAATCTGGGCTGAAGTATCATCTTAGTCTTTCTTCATTTTCTGAAAAACAAGTCAAACTCTGGCTGTACGATAAAGGGTTTTCCACCACTCTTATCAAGGAATAATGCTCGGAATGAAAACCACTTTGTAATATTATAAAGGGGTTGCGAAATCCTTAAATGAAATATGAAAATATGTTAAATGTGAACTGTGACTCTTCAAAGCTGAGAACATTGATCTCAAATTAGCATTTAAATTTATGCTTTCAGACGATTGAATAATGGGCCACTTAGACCTCTGAGTTTGCAAAAAAATTAGCGGTAATGTTACTTGCAATGTTTTTTTCAGTTATTTAACCCATTGTACATCTAATGTGTAATTGCTACAGTGTAAATAAAAGGAATATGTCAGGTTTTATGTTAGAAAATGGTTAGCATTGTATCCTTTCCCACCTTTAATGAGACATAACTTGTAAAATTGTGTTTAATTGGGTACACATCTTGTACTGATTAATCTTAAATTCCCTGGCATGTTTTCAGTTGCCTGCAACAGCAAAACCCATGGCTTGCAAAGAGCTTACAAAACAAAAATAGATCTCATTGTTGAGAAGTATCAGAAGGACTTTAGTCACAAAAAAGTTCAAATCAGCAGTGGATATACCATTTAACACACTGTAAACTAGAGATCTTCAATTGTGGTCCTTAAGGGCCGTAGTCCTCCACGTTCAGTCCCCCAACCACTGTAGTCCAACAGGTTTTCAATGTATCTCTGCTCCAACACACCTGACTCAATGAGCCATTGTGCAGAACTTCATAGTTGTTGGATCCATTTAATTTGAGTCAAGTGTGTTGGAGCATTGAAATAGTGAAAGCCTGCAAGACTGCGGCCCTCATAAGACCAAATTGAGTAGCCCTGTTTTAGAAGTGTCCCTGCTGCAACACACCTGACTCAGATGGGAAATTGGGCAGAAATGCTCTGCCCAAGTCTGTTAATTACCCATTGATTTGAGTCATTTGTGTTGCAGCAGGGAAACATCTAAAACGTGCAGCACACCAGCCCTTCGAGGACCAGGATTGAGGATCCCTGATGTAAACAGTCACTGACAGAGCTAGACAAATTTACACTTTTTTTTTTTACATTATTCCAAAAGGTATGTTTTCTGTGAAAACAAAAGGAAAAAAAAGAAAGAAAGAATATCACCACCTATAAAAGAAGAAGAAGAAAAAAAGGTATTCAAAGGGAAAAATGGTGCACTCACAATCTGACATATCTGGACTGGTTTGGAAGGAAGAGTGACAATCACTGCCAAGTTAAGATGTGGAATGTTAGTACACTCCTACCCAAGGCTGAATAATGTGATTAAATAAAAATGTGCTTTAATAAAGTATTACGTGTGCACACTTATTCAAATAGATTATTGTATGTTTAATTTTTGTTTGTTTGTTTTTTTAAACCTAATGGATTTGATTGTTTTTACAGTTTACAGGTCACATTAAAGGTGGGAAAAGTTTTTAAATGATTTAATGTTGTTTCATTTATTTAATATCACAAAAGCCTAGCATTATAACAGGGGGGTGTGAACTTTTTATGTTAACAGAACCAGCATAATTTCACATCACTCCTGCATTGAAACCATGACAGTGGTGTGACTTCTGATAAGTGAAGACTGAGCTTTCGAACAGCCTGTTTTCTCTGATTTATTCCATGTTTTCACACCACGACAGACTTGTTCTGCTCAGTTTCACAGCTCCTGCCTGTTCTCTGACAGCACAGCCAGACAAAATTGTTCACAGATGGGCGCTGAGGACAAGGCTTTTCTGCAAAAGCAGAAGTCTTTGGTCCCGATGTAAAGCTGGATTGTGAATTTTTTTATTAACACAATTTGGAATTACTTTTCTTCAACTGGAGGGCTTCAGTCAAGGAACTGTACACAGTTTTAAATACCCCAAATCTGCAGCTGAAAACTGCTAGAAAGCTGAGGAAAGATTTCACCTTTTGACACAACAATGCATACATTCTTATATCAACACAAGAAAAACTTTACTGAAAGAAATAAAAAGTTTTGGAAATGCCCAGCCAGCATTCAGACCAAAATCCAACAGAAAATCTGTGGGGTAACCTGAAGAGATGTTATCACAATCTGGCCGATTGGACTGTATCTGCAGGGTAGAGTGGGCAAATATTACCAAGTCAAGATGAGCCATACTGGCAGACACCTACCCAAGAAGACTGAATGTTGTGATTAAAGTCAAATGTGCTTCAATGAAGTATTAGTTTAAGGGTGGGCACTTATGCAACCACCTCACTGTACATTTTATTTTTATTTTATTTTACTCTAACAGATTGTTTTGGTTTTCAATTGAAATGCAGGAGTCAGTACTTTTAAGGTATACATTTATTTGCTTCCTCACTGACTCAGAACATGTTCTTGGGACTCTAATATTATATTTCACAATATCATGTTAATCCCAGCTGCAGACATAGCTAGTGTCCTTGTGGGAAATTGATTATAAAACACCTAAAAATATGTTACGTAATGTGTTATATTCATTCGAGACCTCAAATCTTTAATGAAGTTTAAACTGAAATTAAGTTGTGAAATGTTAAACAAGTTGAAGGAGTGAAATCCATCAAGATAACAAAATGCCACTTGTAAGCTTAAAAAATGGTCATATATAGGGTCAGAATTAAAATGAGACAAAATCTAACAAAATACTAACATCATAAGCAAAAATGTGACTTTTTAAAAGTGAACAAAACAGATGTGAAGTCAAAGTTCCAGCTGTTATCAGGCATGCATTAAATAATGTGACAGTACTTTAGATATTTTTGAGGGATCAAATCAGATTAGGTTTAACATCAAGTCTTAAATGTAAATATGATTAATAAAACATTAAATCTAAAGAGGTCGTTTTTTAGTTAAATGAAAACTTATGGGAAAATGAAAGATTTTTTTTTTTTACTTATCTGGCTATCATTTTTAGAGTAAATAAAATATTTTTTTATTTACTGATCATAATGATAAGATATTAAGCCATCAGAAAATGAGTGCCCCTCTGTGTTCACTGGGCCTCCTCTGGTCAGTCTTCCACAGCTAGAGGGAGACAGCTCTTTCTTCTGGGACGCCTTGGCCGCTTCCAGGACCGTCTTTGCCGACACGTCCTTGTTTGTGCGTTTTAATCAGCTATTGGAAAATAGCAGGTATCCTTGTCCGTCCTCCTCTCGCACCCAGTTACACCCAAGAGGGAAGAGGGAGGAAAACAGAGCCAAAATAAACCCTGTTTGACACGTTGGGGGCTCTTTTCTTGCGTGTTTTGGGGACGATAGAGGAGGACAATCCGCTGGGCAAAGCTGCCGGGCTGGATCGCAACGTGTCTGTAGAGTGTCCCCGCGGTCGAGCTGTGTATTTATATGAAGCAGAGAGCTTTAATGGGGCTGCCGTCAGCCCTCCTCTCCGCCTCTGGACCGATTATCGCCGTGATTCACGCCTGAATTCAGACCCATCAAAGACGACATTGTGGATATGGAATGGTGCATGCCGCTGGGCCAAGTTTTCAGCCTCTGAAAAACACCGAAATCATGGACAGTCATCCGCTGTAAGTACCGTGTGTGTGTGTATGTGTGTGTGTGTGTTGACGTTTCCCAGTGGCTGCTTGACGGATGGTGCCGCATTGACAGAGACAACGGCCAGCCGGTGAGGCTGATCGCCGACACCGGGGACCGAAACCCGCGAATCACCTCGCCTCACTGTGCAGCCTGCAGGGTCGGTGCTGGTGTTAAAATGTTTGGAAAACGGAGGTGTTTTGTTTGTGGCAGAGTGGATGAGTGTGAACTGCTACACAGCCGTGTGTGTGTGTGGGTGTGTTTGTGACAGAAAACTGGGGCGACGTGATTTAGCCACGAGCAGTATAAATTATATGTTGGATGTTTTATTATTGATGAAAGAGGCCAGAGGTTTTTGAAATTTATCAAGTATATATTTACTTTAATACTTCTACCCCAGCGCAGCTCAGAGGCAGAATTCTAACCTACTTTTATTTAACTACATCCATTATTTTTAATTTATAATCACTCCATCATTTCAAATATTTTACATCTTGGCTAAAGTATTTATTAATTTATTCATTAAATATTAGATTGGGGGATTTATGCAATTTTTTTATTGTAGGAACCAATTTACTTAGATTAAATAGCCAAGTTTAAAAAAATCCCAAAACATATGTTGTACACAACATTTCATTTCCCCTCAGCACACCAGATGCTTTATGCTTTCACACAGAAGGGCCACTTGTTTTCTAAATGGCATCAGTTCTTTGTGTAACTTTAACTACATTTGACTAAATATTCATTTCTTTACCAAATTTTACATCTACATAATTTTTTTTAGTCTAAACTAACTTACAAAATGAGGACCAACGTTCAAACTTCATTACAGTACATTACACTTCTGGTGTAAGCATATCTAACAATATCTGAAAGGACAGAGTAAAAGTAGGACAGGTACAGAAGAAGTGCAAAGTGTAAGTTAGGCGTGTTGGTGTGTTTTAAAGGCTAATGATAAATGTTGTTTATATGGGTGACAGAGTTTGAAGGTGTTCTCAGAAGTGAGGAGTCTTCCACAAATACTAGGAATGTCCCAGCTCTGATTGTTTTTTTGGCTCTTTACGTAATTGTAAAACCACAAATTAAAACAGTCCAGAAGTTGGGATCCTTTACTCATAGTGCAGCATTACATTGTTAAGGTATGTAAGTAAATGATCTTCTACAGCATGTTTGTGAGATTGCAATCAAACCCTGAAATATGTGCAGCATTTCAGATTTAAGTATCAGTTATAGCAATAATTAGAAGAAAATAGATGTAAAATCATATAAAGAGCTTTATAATAGTACTATTATTATCAAGAAAGTAGGTGTATGCCTGACATTTTCTGTGTAACTTTCTGTGCTAGTTTGAGATACTTCAATTGAGCATATCAGGTGAGATTTACACAGATCACTGTAGTAATACTAACCTAATGCTATATGTCTGACAGGGCTGCTGGGAAATGCCCTGATCAGTTATCAAGATTTGACTTACTGAAGTGGCCACTGAGTGTATATTCCTGTTTATAAACTTTATGAAACTAGTCATGAATACCTTAAAGACCAAACCAAGGCTTAAACAGAAAGCAATTTTTTTTTAAATTGTGGGATCTAGTGGCCTTTATTGAGCAGTTGCTGGACAAGAAAGGGGTCAGAGAGAGGGGTTACATGTTTCAGAGCGCCTCAGGCCAGGATTTGAACCAGGGTCAGCTGTGTTGAGGAGCTGTAGCTTTCTTTATATGTTGGGGAGGGAGGGAGGGGGGGTTGCTTTCCAATTGAGCTAAATGCCACCCCAAGCAAGTAATAAAAAAAACAAAAAAACAAAAACAAAACAAAAGAAAAACTGATTTTGATTTATCTTACTACCTGCATTGCTTTGTTTAGTATCTTGTTTGTACTGTCCCTCTCAGGTGCACTAGACTTTGTCCACACTCTCTGGACAAAGAAGATGGAGTCGAGAGGCAGGGTCCCGTCACTCTGAACCCTCGGCACATGAGGAAGGCATTCAAAGTCATGAATGAGCTTCGCAGGTGTTTTACACTCTCTTTTTTTAGTTATCCATCTTTTCATTTTCCTTAAATCCTTTGTGAGCCTTCAAGTGAATGCTAACTGGGCAACATTTCCTTTATGCATTCTGTCTCCTTCATACAGCCAGAGCCTGTTGTGTGATGTAACTATAGTGGCAGAGGATGTGGAGATTGCAGCTCACAGAGTGGTTCTGGCTGCTGGAAGCCCATATTTCCACGCCATGTTCACTGGTAAGGACCTTCAGCTGTGTTTACCGTTTTTATTTTTAAAGCTGACTGCCACACAACGCAGTTGTTACTCTTATTTTGATGGAGTATACACCATTTATACCTGTACAAATAGGGGAAATGGCAGAGAGCAGAGCGAAACGAGTGAGAATAAAGGAGATGGACGGCTGGACTTTGGGTCTACTGGTGGACTACATCTACACTGCAGAGATCCAGGTCACAGAAGATAATGTTCAGGTAAACACACATGAATCAGCTTAATAACTATGGCATGCTACCATGTTGAATAGACTTGCAGCAGTTATGGGCTCAAACAGGTCCATGAAAGATCTGATTTAGTTTTAATGTACAAAACACTGTTCAGCTGCACGTTTCTGAGGAGGACATAGCAATCATGTTGCAAATTTGACTTGATTACCAAACTAAGCAGTGCATGTTTCAACTGGTCTAGTGTTACTTTTATTGTCACATCATTGCATGGTGAAGGGTTACACCTTCCACCTGCTTGGAAATCTTGTACTCCTGTTTGTCAGGCGCTGTTGCCTGCAGCAGGACTGCTCCAGCTCAACGAGGTGAAAAAGGCTTGTTGTGAGTTCCTGAGCTCTCAGCTCCATCCGTCCAACTGTCTGGGGATTCGAGCCTTCGCTGACCTACACGCCTGCTCCCAACTCCTTGCGCAGGCTAACAGCTATGCAGGTTTGTGCCCTTGAAACTTAAGCGTGCATGTGAGAGGCAACACGACTTTGTGGTTTATTAAAATTAGTTTGGAACAAAAGAGGAGACAGAATGAGGTCAGGTTTTATTAATGAAGAAGCAGCTCTGAAAAACTTCGGAGTTTGTCTGCAGCTATAAAGAAGTAGCTGAACTTTCTTTTTGTGCTGGCAGAGCAACATTTTACTGAGGTGGTTGGAAGTGAAGAGTTTCTTAATTTGGGCATGGAGCAAGTGTCTAGCCTGATCGCCAGCGACAAGCTCACCATCCCCACAGAAGAGAAGGTACACACTTACAACCTGCTCAGTGTACACACTGACATCAGAGGACAGTTAAAGAATCACACTACATTACATGTCTGGGCTTTTACTTAGGTTTTTGAAGCAGTGATAGCTTGGGTCAACCATGACAAAGACGTCCGCCAGGAACACTTGGCTCACCTGATGGAGCATGTTCGCCTGCCACTGCTCTCCAGAGAATATCTGGTCCAGGTATGTTGGGGTGGACCTGGATGTCGTGGATGGTCTAAAACTACAATGTGGGATTTTTAAAAATAAATTACAACAATCTTAATTGACATTTTAAACAACAAAAGACTGAAAGACATTTGTTATCAGCCCTTATTTCTGTAACTATACCACAGTTTTGTGACTATCTCAGGCTATGTGAGCTCATTATGTGCAGCTGGCTTATTGTAAGAAAACATGAGACAAAGTTTTCAGTAGATGTTTTGTGATTTTTCTTTTTGCTTAAGTTTGACTTGTGAAACAGAAATGATAGCTACTTTTTTCTCAAACCAATACTGAATGGAATATAAAGGTAATATTTTGGCTTCAGTGTTTGACAGTAAGTATTTTTTTATAGTATATGAAAACATCAAATCTGCTTCTCATGTGTCTTGGTTCATTTTCAGTTTTTGAACACATTGTAGTGTGTTCAAAAACTGTAGTTCCTGCCCCAGATGGGTTTTGACAACAAAAAGAGATTTTCTGACAGGTTTAGAATAATAACATCAGTTCTCTCTGCTTCAGGATCCAAAAAGTAACTTGGTCCAAATTGAAAGTGGGCTTTTTTTTATGGTAGCTGGCCTGTTTCCTAAAATTACCCACAAAGATGTGTTTGTCAGAAAGAGGTCATGCAGTAAACAGTGAACAATTGCTTTGTGTAGTAAAATATTTTTTACTGTTAATACAATAGATGAGGGGGAAAAAAACTTGTTTGGGTAGTGATATTTTTGGTTTCATTGTAGAAAAGTCCATGACTCCCTGTCGCTATATTGTAATGCAAGTGCTCCTAGAACAAGTGATGAACTAGACTTCTGTACCCCCTCTTGCATCTGTGTTGTGGCTTTTAAAAAAACCTGGCTAGGGATGGAGGACAAAAGCAAATTAGAAGTATTTTCAAAACTAGATCAGTTCATTTGAAAGAAAAGGTAAGGAAATTTGTGTTTGATTGACGATTTCTCAGCTTTAATAATGTGAGTGCGTGTTGTATTGATTACAACACTCACCTTTACAACAAGCTACAACTATAAACTATTGATTGTGCCTTGTTTAGAGTTGCTTGGTGGATCAGATGATTGCATTCTCCCACAGCAATGAGGAAAAGACAACACCTATTGGCCATTTTTACACATTGTTCAACTTACACTGAGGGACCTCAGTAGCATGTTGAAGATTCATATACAAACACTTCAGCTTGGCACTTACTCCTCATTCTGGCCACCACTCTGGTCACATTTTGCTGTGGGATGGCATCCCATTCTTCAGGAGCTGTTAAAGGTCAACAAGCATAGTTGTGTTGGTCACTCTTGCATACACAACACACCCAAGCTGAACCCACAAGTGTTCCGTTGTGTTGAGGTCTGGAGTAATGGCAGGCCATTTCACCCTCTCCACTCCCAAATTCTGAAGTCACTCTCTGTCGGGAGAGCGTTGTCATCCTGGAGGATGGAGTTAGTCCCAGATTCTAAAGATATGGGATCACCACTGGCTCCAGAAATTCATTCTTATATGTCTGTCTATCAATTAGGTGCCAATAATACATCAGTGAATGGCACACAGCTAGCAGCACTTAGATCTCAAAATAAGGCTGAATACCAACAAGAAAATATAGCTGGGCGGACTAACAACACCTTAGCCATGTTGCTTTTTACATAGAAGCACAATCTTGACTAATTATACCTCAGTGTGAAGGTGATAAATCAGGCTTTCCAACAATGTATAATACAACACCAATTGGTATTGTTAAAAGTGATAAATAATCAACCAAGCACAAATTTCTGTACTTTTTGTGGTATGTTTATTTGCAAAGTAATTGTCTGTGGGGAGCCTTTTTTCTTAATCTTTTCTAGGTTTCTGACTTCTCCAGTTGTAATGGAAAATCTAAAAAACTAAAATACAATATAGGTTAAAAAAAAGTGAGTAAAAACCAGGCCTAAGATTTTCACCATGAGGCAGTTAACACACAAACAGAGAACATTTGGTATCAAATGAGGTACTGCATAAAGCAGAAGGGGATAGGAATAGACGTGCAGCTTTAGATTTCATTTTTTTTAGACTGGCACACATTCTAAGGTAAACCTAATTCATCTTAGCATTGGAAGCACCATTTTAAAATGTACTAATACCCAGATTATAGTTTATCTATGCAACTCACACATATTTATACAAAGCAATGCAGGCTTGGTATTTTGGCTCTAACCACATTTTGATATATTGATGTATATAAGCTCCAAACAGTTGCTTGTTGTCATTGATAATAAAAAGTGATCTTGAAAAAGGGCTCTGCATGTACATTGTTGACTTGATTGTTAACAGAACAGCTGATCTGGAGCAACTTTAGTAGTGATGTTTATTTTCTTTTAAAACTGTTATTTACTACTTTTTTTTTTAGGAAAAACACAATTATGCCATTAAATGTTAAGTTACTCAAAAATATCTCCCTCAATTTGATGTTGATTTAAATACAGTGCATATATAACATACTACAAATGCATTGATTTGCAGTGTTTTTTGTATAAATAAAGCCTCAAGTTAGCAAAGCCTACTGTAGCACTTTGCAAATCCTGCTGGCTGATTGGTTCTTCTGTCACTGTCTGGTTGTGGTAGCGGGTGGAGGAGGAGTCCTTGATAAAGAATAGCAGCGCATGTAAGGACTATCTGATAGAGGCCATGAAGTACCACCTACTGCCTGCTGATCAGAGAGCTCTGATGAAGACTGCTCGTACTCGCATGAGAACTCCTGCCTGCTGTCCTAAGGTACAAACAGTCTCAACTGAGAGTCTCCCAATCAGAAGAGTCAAGCACTCGCAGTTACTAACAGATAAAAAATGAACAGCTTTTCTCTTAACCCCTGTTTCTGATTTGTTCAGGTTATGGTGGTGGTTGGCGGTCAGGCTCCAAAGGCTATCCGGAGTGTTGAATGTTATGACTTTGAGGATCAACGATGGTACCAGGTGGCTGAACTTCCAACTAGGCGTTGCAGAGCAGGTAGGAGCAGCTTATGAACATAAACTGTGTTATATTTTGATGACTGGAGAATAGTAACAGAGGATTACTTGGAATTGCCAAACTAATAATGGGTTTGGGCTGTCTTCAACCTCTAATCATAAATCATACATTTATTATCAGGATTTCTCCATTAAATGGCAAATAAAGTGTTAAGAAATACTTAGTGTGATTAATTTCCTCTTCTGAGTTTCAGTCTAACTGATATTTGATATTAATGTATCATTTGCATGCTGCAGTCATGTGATACAGTATCCATACTGTGAGTTGGTGAGATGCATCTAAAAGCTCTTTAACAAGAGTTTGAAAAAGAATAATCTGTTTACATCCTCATAATCACGTAAAACAAGACCTTATTTCTCAGAAGACTGTGGGGATGGACCAGATTGTGTTGGCCTACAGCTCTGTGATATGCAGATGTTGAAGTTAATCCTTTTACTGGTACTTAGTAGTAGCCTGGTGGATATATGCCATGTGTGTTTTCACTTAATAATATAAAGTAGCATAGATAGTATTCCTGTTAGGCTTCTAGAGGCAGAATTGTTTATTCAGCACACCACCTGCTGGCATGTCTCTGAATAACTTCCACCAGATCTATCCAAAGGCTGGATTCACTGAAGCCATGTGACTCATGAACAAATGGAGAACTTCTGAAGAATCAGGTTGTCAGCGAGACAGTCGTGAAAAAAGTGGCATGTGATTGCAATTACAACATAGCACATATATGAAAAGGATGGCAGATAAGGCCACCTGCATCTCTGCAACTGATTTTGTGTTGATTTCTACACTGCATTTATTCAGACATATCATTAGGATTGTCAACATTTTCAAAGAGAAGGTTATAAAGACCGAAAAATGTATGATCCTGCATTCATCTTTAATTGTTGTTGTTTCGCTAGAGTATCGCCTACTCTTTTTAAACACTGGCTGATAAAGACTCTTTCCAGACTTTCTGCTATCTGTCTGGGTAAAGTCTGCAGAAAGTGCAGTCTGTCTGTTAGATCATTTGTGTCCTCTCATGCAGCCCAGAACAGAAAATGTCTGGAAAATATCAAAGCTGCAGTGCATGTGTCAAGATGATTTAAGAAGACTCATAAAAGAGACCAATTTGGTGGTCTATTTTGATTTTGTGACATCAGCAAAAAAAAAAAAAAAAAAAAAAAGGCTCTCTAGACTCAATCCATATTCTTTTCCAGAGCAGTGCACCTAATACATTTTAAGACATTCAAAACCAGTGTGATTTTAGCTGCCAGCTGCCACCTGTCTGTAACACCTGCTGCAGATTGTTACCAAAAAGAAAGTAGACATTTTAAATAATAATTAATCTTTGTATCAAACTAAGATTGAGCAGATTGTTAGTGTTGCATCTTTTTGTATATATTCAGTTAACACGCTTGATGCTTTTATTTTTATTATTATTTTTTTAGGTGTGGTGTACATGGGAGGTTGTGTGTATGCAGTCGGTGGTTTCAATGGCTCTTTACGTGTGCGCACGGTCGACTGTTACGACCCGATGGTGGACCGCTGGACTAGTGTAAGCAGTATGCAGGACCGGCGATCAACACTAGGGGCCGCTGTTCTCAACGGACTCCTCTACGCTGTCGGTGGATTTGATGGCAGCACAGGTACAGCTGTAATCTTTTTGTGGTTAGAACAAACGTCTTTAAGTGGCTTTATTCACAGTTAAGTGTGTAAGGACAGTATCAGGACAATTCTTGGTGTTTTTGATCAACACTCTGAGTGTTTGCAGGTCTGTCCACAATTGAGGCGTACAATGCCAAGACAGATGAGTGGTTCCATGTGCTGCCCATGAGCACCCGACGCAGCAGTGTAGGAGTGGGTGTTGTTAATGGTGATTATAATTCTCATTTTGTTTTTAAAGTCAAGTAAATATTCTAGCAAGAAATGCATCTAAAATAAAGTCATTTGTTTTCTGAACTAAATTTTGTTTTAAATTACAAAATAATTGTAAAAATGCTCTCTGTAATTTTCAGGGATCCTCTATGCTGTTGGAGGTTATGATGGGGCTACGAGACAATGTTTAAGTACAGTAGAAGCTTACAACCCTAAAAGCAACACATGGAGCTATATAGCAGAGATGGGCACGAGACGAAGTGGAGCAGGTAAAACAAGTGGCCCCAGCAGACCAATTTTAAAACTTTGTATTAACATGCTGTTGCTGTAATTTATGGTTTTTATTCCATCTTTCTCAGGTGTAGGGGTATTAAAGGGTTTACTTTATGCTGTCGGGGGACATGATGGTCCACTGGTCAGGAAGAGCTGTGAAGTTTATGACCCTGCCACCAACAGCTGGCGACAAGTAGCTGACATGAACATGTGTCGACGCAATGCGGGTAAGTTGAGTATGTCCACCAGATATCCTCAGATGTGGGGTTTTTCCTTCTTAATTGTTGTGTGTTTGTGTTTTCAGGCGTGTGTGCTGTAAACAACTTACTATATGTAGTGGGAGGAGATGATGGCAGCTGCAATTTGGCCTCGGTGGAGTTCTATAATCCAAATTCTGATAAGTGGACGCTACTGCCAACTTGCATGAGCACAGGCCGCAGCTATGCAGGTCAGTGTTCAGCTGCAAACTTGTATTTTGACTTGTATTTTACAGAGGAATGTGTAATGTCAGAGTCCGAAGCTAGAGAGTTTGTATGTCTGTTGGAGTTCTGCCAGTTTGAGGGTTAAAGGTGTGTAAACCTGTGAGCAGGATTTATTACATCAAGCCTTGTCACCTACGCAGATCTGACTTTTAAACTCAGTCCCTGCAAAACACTGAACAAGTTTAAATTAAAAATATCGAGTTAATGGTTTTAGTGGGAAAATGTTTATAAGCCTAGATGATGGAGTTGATGGAAGATGATTATTTTAAGAATTTTTAACCACTTTACCAAACAGTGAAAATATACATCTGCATTGCTATGAGCATCAACATAGAGCTAGTTTTTTCAGTCTATGTAGCATCAGTACACTGAATCTATATTAATTCCATTAAGCTTCATTGAACCTTACTTAGTCTCATAAGGAGGTTGTATACTGTGCAGCAGCTCACCACCAAGACATCCAACAGTCCAACTTTCTTTCCTATGATCCATGATGAAATACTGGTCTTAGCTCATCCCAAGTGTTTGGATTTGGTCCCAGTCTAGAGAAGCTTTGTCTTCATTTAGCATGGGTAAGGTGTGTGGAGGAAAATCTTCATTATTACCAAATAAAGACTTGGTGAATGAGTCTCAAGTCAAACAAATACTCTTTCTAAGTATTATTAAGCTGATCCATCATGGAGCGTATATGACAGAAAGCAGTTCAGCTTGAAGAATCTTTCTATTGTTCATTTATAGTATAAGGAGAGATGAAGGTCTCAGCCTACACACAATCAATAATGACATCTGCCGTCTGGTTCTTCATTTTCCTGAGTAAAAGTGAGACATCATCGTCACTGACGGTTCATGTAGCCGATGGAGTTTCAGCAGAATGTTTATGCTGAATGTCGATGTCTAGCCATGATTTAGTGCTGTGAAAGATCCACTTAATAATCATCTGACTTTATCATTTTTACTTGCTCTGAAGCCATGTTTCATAGTGTTACAATGCAGTTCCACAGGAAACCTGGTGCACAGCCATGCCTGTCACACATGAACAATAAGTAAATGTGCCTGAACAAATCTCGTTATGAGCAGATTAAACGTACTGTGTAAAATGCATGCTGCAGTTAAAGGCATACAGATTGCTGAAATA
Organism: Melanotaenia boesemani; assembly: GCF_017639745.1. Taxonomy (NCBI): domain Eukaryota; kingdom Metazoa; phylum Chordata; class Actinopteri; order Atheriniformes; family Melanotaeniidae; genus Melanotaenia; species Melanotaenia boesemani. Next base: position 19,623,265 of record NC_055685.1, read on the forward strand.
TGAATTATTTTGCTCAAAATCAATCTGTTTAAATTAAATCTGTCTAAATTTGATGACTGACCTCCTGCAGAACCTCAAAGATTTCATTCACATCTTAAATCCTCAAACATCCTGATTGTCTTCATGACTGTGATCACTATTCCAGTGAAAATTGCAGGTTTTCTGTGTTTGACCTTTTAGGCTCTTCTGCAGGTGAAATGTGAGGATCCCTAACTTATATTTGTTTTCTCCACTACAGGAGTGACCGTGATTGACAAGCCCTTATGACTGCTTTAAACACTTGCTGCTGATTCAGAGCAGAATGTATTCTGCTGAATACTGATCTTGGATCTGTCTACGATGCCAATGCTTCAATGTTGGGCAGCATTAGCACAGGCACTGACGAAGATGAAGAATGCGACAAGATTGTTATTTTTGAGGATGAAGAAGATTTTTGCACTTACCTGAATGGGGAAGGGGAGCTGTAGCAAACGAAGGGATCAAACCTGTGTTTTAATTGGCTCCTGACTGGACTGCAGCGGCGACTGGACAACCCAGTTTGAAGCACCACTGTACCACTGCAGTGCCATTGAAACGCTACTGATGCGAAGCAGCTACAACTGCAAAGTTACTTTAACATTAGTAATGTTAACATGAACCAGCTCTGAGAAAGACCACTCATCTCACCTATGGGAGAGCAAAGCGGAGAAGGACCACTGTTGGACTGAAGTTAATTTCTCCTTCATTTTTATTCTTCTGAGAAGTGTGTTTGTGTGTGTGCTAGCATATAAAGGTGCTCCATTGCTTGCTGATGTGAGCATGTGTGTTCATGTGCATCTGAATCTGTGTGTGTGATGACGCCTGGGTTGACGCTGCATGAGCACACTCTGTCCAACTTCTGACCTATTACAGTGTTGCAGTGAGCCTGTTTGAGAGTGCCTGAATGTACACCACCTTCTTTTCTCTGTTAAGCCTTGAGTACTGTTACTGGAGAGAGTACAGCTGGATGCAGCTGCTATTCTGTTTGGGTCGCTACATGTTTTTTGTAGAGAAAACAGACTTTCAGTAGAAGTGCTAACTCTGGTCAGAAAGAAGCCTCATTCATGTTGCCAAACACGGTGACAGAAGGAGAAACTGAAATGAAAAGTTGGATGTATCTGTGCTTTACAGTCACCTGGCAGCCATATTTACTGTGGTTATAACCACTAATGACAGCAGCAGCCTGAAGTCTCTGCATGGTCCTTGTCTTTAAGCTGTTATCTTTAACGGTTCCCTCCTCTTCTTCGGTGTTACAACCCTACTAACTACTGCACACCCTGACGTACTATGAATGTGCCAATTTTAATATGTCTCCTCTTTTTCTGTCTCTCTTTATAAATCCGTTACTAGTCTTTTCTCTCTTTTTGGAAAGTGACCAAGCCTCTTCTTTGAGTTTCTTTTTCTTGAGTCTCTTTTTCTCGCCTCTCCTGCTATATTCAAAACTGCTATAAAAGTAACTGGTATCGCTGTTTCTTGTCAGTGTATTGAGGAATGTCATGTAGGCTTATAACTTTGAAAATGTTCCATTATTTGTTTTCTATTATCATGAATAAATATGCTTCTTGTATTTAAAGCTGTGAAATTATATAATCTGTTTTTAAAAATTTGCCAAATCAGTAAAACATCAAAACGTGATTTCCTGGGTGTGATGATTTAATATTATAGTTTTACATCTCTGAATGGGTTGGGTATTTTACATCAACACTTTATTGATACAATAAAAAAAAAATGCCTTTGCACATTTTAAATATGTATGTAAATATGTGTATCTACACAACTTTTGTGTAGATACAGTTACCACAAAAAAGTAAGGAAATTTGCATTTGGTCTATTATTTGTCCCCTTTAATAAATACTAATTGGTGTTGTATTAAACATCATTGGAAAGCCTGATTAGTCGCTTTTATAACCAAATATAACTTGTATGAAACATTCTTCTCTGAAACGAGCAACACAGCTAAATGTGCAACTAATTCTTAGCAATGTTGCCAAAATCACCTACACTATTCTGTTAGTATTGACTCTAGTTTTGAGATTGAAGTGCTGCCAGCTTTGTGCCAGTCCTGATTGGTGCCTAAATGATAGACAGGCATACTGGAATAAAATTCTGGAGCCAGTGATGATCCCAGAATCTGGGACCTAACTCCATCCTCCTTGTGATACTTTACATAATAGAATAACAAACAAAAGCACGCTGGTTGACCTTCAGCAACTTCTGGTTGAGGAATGGGATTCCATCCCACAGCAAAAAGTGACCAAGACTGGTGACCAGTATAAGGAGAAGGCTTCAAGATGTTCTGTCTGCAAATGGTTTGTCCCTGATGATAAAATGTTCAATATGTGTTGTTTTTTCTTATTACTATAGGAGAGTGCAATCACCTAATCCAACAAGTAACTCAAAACAAAAGTGAATACCAATAGGAGATTTTGGCTCATTTTTTGGAGAAAGCTACCTGTTGCTTATTCCACAGAAGCTCAGTCGTTACAAGTTATAAGTTTAAATTTGCTTTTATTTTGTGATAGTATCGAATTTTATATTTAAAATCTTATATGAGCTTTTATATTATATGTTATTCTTATTGAAGAACAATTCTGAAATTGCTTTTTTCTGTGGTTACTTATATTCCTACAAAAACTTAAAACATAATCAGATTTCTCATACAAGTATGAAAGTAAAAACAAGGCAATTAAACAAAAATATTATAGGCTACTTGTGAAATTATTACCTAAGGATATGTATCAATTTACTTAAATATTTTGAAAGATAAAAGTCTGTAAACATCTTGGATCCAAAGATAAATTATACATTTAAAACATTTAAAATTAAAGTTTGTATCACAAAAAAAAAGTGAGAACCACAGTAAAAGCTTTGTGGATATTTGTCTTATTTGTTAAATTAGGTTTTAACTAATTACTTTTTAAAGATAAACCTGAGGTTAGATCTCATAACAACACCCAAAAGTAAATTAATGACCTTCATCAGCTAAGACACCCCCACCACCCCATGTCTTTACTCATACAGCCTGCTAAACTTATGAAAACAGAGCTAGTCTCTGATTGGTTGTCGTTGTGGAAGCCTCCAGTCTCACTATCATCACTCCATTGTACGAACCAATCAGCAAGGCCGCTCGGCTTCCAAACGTCACTCTCCTCTCTTGTCGGCCAATCAGATTTACCAATATTACTGCACTTCACCCGCTCTGCCGCCTCTCACTCAGGTAGACGGGACCGGACTGCGGAAAGGTGAGAGTTATGTATTTTTGTTGGCTGCAGACGAGACAATAAGTTTAACTTTGTGCTGCACTATCAAATATTATTTTTCAGGGTGCGTTATATAGGCAAATTAAGGTTGTTTGATTTTTAAACATGTATTATTCTACTTTCGTTTGGGGCTAACTTTTTTTTGTGTAGTGTAAGGTCCTGATATGGTACTAACTGTTGTGTACATTTAGCGTGTTAATGTATTTTAATCATTTTAAAACTTTAATGATTTTACTTACAAAAACGTTTGCTGTTATGCAGTAGTAAATTTAAAGATATGATAAACAAACACTGCTGTTGGTAATTTTACTGAATTATCTTTGACTTGTCTTTATTATTGTTACAGTATATATGATAACACATGATAAACACTAATCATGTGTAATGACTGTACATGCTGTGAAAACAACTGATTGTTGATGAATAATTGGGGGGTTGTTATTCATGCTATACTTTTTGTTTTCCCACAAAGCACAGTGAAGTAACATTACTTCATTGGAACTGTAATTTGTTCTTTTTTCCTCATTAATTTCTACTTCTAAAGTATGTGTATTATGTAATTACTGTACATTTAATACTTCTTTGTGGTCTTTCAGTCTTCTCTCCAGACCCGAAGTCATTTTGCATCCTCCATCATGGCTGTGAATGGCACAGCACACATACTGAGCTCTGCCTATCTTGCGGCAGAGTATGTTGATGCTGTGCTACCAGAAAACCCCTTCCAACCCTCCCTAAAACATGCCTGGAACTACATGCTGGATAACTACACCAAGTTCCAGATTGCCACCTGGGGGTCCCTCATTGTCCATGAGTTCATCTACTTCCTGTTCTGCTTGCCTGGTTTCATCTTCCAGTTCATGCCTTTCATGCAGAAATACAAGATTCAGCAGGTTTGTGTGTTCTTTATTGTGCTGGATAGGATTTTATATATAATTCTGAGGTTGATGACTGATATGTGTGCACGTGCAGGACAAGCCAGAGACCTGGGAGAAACAGTGGAGATGTTTCAAGATGCTGCTTTTCAACCATTTTTGCATCCAGCTGCCTTTGATCTGTGGCACATACTACTTCACTGAATATTTCAACATCCCATATGACTGGGACTCTATGCCACGCTGGTAAGAATAACAATAAAACGCATAAACAGCACAAAATTGTAAAAACAACAACAAGAAAAAACAAAACAAAAACAAATACACGAAAATAATTAAACAACCATAAACTGCAAAACTATGAATATAAATATAATAGTTATTCTTTTTATTTTCCGTAAAGTATTAAGTTGAAATGACTAAAAATAAGATAAATAGGATAAATCCTTATATGTGATAAGTGTGATGTGATGAGTGATTTTGGATGTTTCTCCATTATACTTGCATCAATTTGCTTTCCCATGAAAATAAAAAATATATTTTATTCTAATTAGTAATATCTGTTTATTTTTTCTACAAAGGACATGTAGTTCTTTTTTAATACTCTTGGACCATCTTGCATGCACTGCTTCTCTGAAACGTCTCTCTTATTTTTCTAGGCAATTTTTAAATGCTTGTAAGGGACTATAATCTCTCGCCAATTTGTTAATGTGAACTTCTCTTTTATCCACATAGCTATGCAATCACATTTAATTGGTTTGCAGATTTTGATAATTGGAGCACATTAATATTATAAAGTATGTCTCAGGATGGGACCCTGGGAAACTCCACATTATTTTTTTTTGTCCACTGAGGTGTTTTATTACATATAAACATAAAGAAGTCACTGTCTTCTAAATTGAAATAAAACCATTTAGTGCTATTGCAGAACCCCTCCAAATTCTTGTACTAGTAAAACAGAAACATAAATATTGTCTGCATTTAAGAAGATGCCATTTATTCAGTGCTGTGGTGTGCACCAAACACTGGCTGGAAAATGTCAAATCAGTTGTGAGTTAATAATTAGTCCAGCAGATGAAAGACAACTTCTTCTCCAATTTCACAAAAAAAAAAAAAAAAAAAATAGAAAAAGGTATTTGGCTAATGGTTAATTTGTTGTTTTTGTTTTTAGTTGTGGCTTGATGATTGCTGCTTTTGGAGCCTGTAAAAAAACACTTGATAGAATAGATATGTTAATTTAGGAAAACTAATGGTGAGCAAACGGAAATGTTCTTTAAAGGGCTTAGAGGGATGTGGATAGATTCAAGTTAACCTCATATTCAAGGATGTAAAATTTCCATAAGATATTTTCTTGCAGTTGGTTGCATAATTAAAAAAAAATAGCAACTCTGTCTCCTTTCTTACAAACTCTAGTTTCACCTACAGAGCTGAATTTTAGGGGGATTAATTAATGTATTGTTACTTTGGTCCAAACAAAGTTTTTGTTCAAAACATAAAATCAGAATTATGTTTAAGAAAAAAATATAAGTTTAAAAATGTTTTTCCTGCCAAGGATAGTACGTTTCTATGTTTTGTACAAATATATATAAGCGAGCTAGACTTTCATCAGGTTTTGGAGACAGGATGTTTCTGAAGGTTGAGAGAAATGAATGAGTGGAAGGCACACAAAGCTGTTCTTCTGAAGACTGTCCAGCCACAATATCCAGCATTCTTTAATAGTTAAAAAAGGATTGAAAAGTAATTAGTGTTTATAAAGCTTTAAAATTATTTCACCTGGTTATTCACAACTCACCCTTGAATTACCTTGAATAACCCTCTCACAAGTCATTGGTTTTGATTGAAATTTGTCTCTTTACGTACACTGCTGTTTTTCTGGGGACCTTCAGTCAGACATTTTGGTTGTGATTTTGTAACAATGGTCTCTCCTCCAGGCCGTACCTCCTAGTCCAGTGCTTTGGCTGTGCTGTCGTTGAGGACGCATGGCATTACTTCCTCCATCGCCTGCTGCATCACAGACGCATCTACAAATACATCCACAAAGTCCACCATGAGTTTACTGTGAGTAAAACACGCAAGTGATAAGTAAATAAACATGCAGCTTTCTGGTTGGTCTCTTAGTTACTTATTAATCATGATGTAGCTTCCATTAGTTAAAAAAAAATGAGCACAAAGACATTGGGTATCTTTGATCTGTCCCCTCAGGCTCCATTTGGCATGCAGGCAGAATACGCTCATCCTGCTGAGACGATCATCCTTGGAGCCGGTTTCTTTATTGGCATCATGATCTTCTGTAATCATGTGTTCTTACTTTGGGCCTGGGTAGCCTTCCGTCTGCTGGAAACCATCGATGTCCACAGGTAGGACACAGTAAAAGTTGCAGCATACATGTGCACACACAGCATATAATTTACCCTGTTAAACCAAAATGCTTAATTAAGTATACTTAAAAAAAGTAAGTAAGATAACAAAAAAGTAAGATAACACCTGATACAGTGTGAAATCGGTTGTTCCCAGCTATGCTAACTCTGGCTGTAATTTGAGAAATGGCCACCAGAGGGCCACAGAGAACACCCCATATCAGTTGAACTGAATTACTTGATCGTACTTAGGGATGAGAATTGATTAGATTTTATAGATACAATTGCCATCATCAGTGCTGGCTATTGCTATGATGTCCTAGACAGAAAGTTTGAAAAGGTCTCAGTTTTCTGGCACAGTGCACAGCCTCTTACAATGAACTACAACGACAGGTGCCACAACCTTTTACTGAACAGCAGGGTATATAGAGGTGTTCTGATTGTCAAGTTGGGAATGCTAGAAATGTTTGTATCCTCTTATTAGTTCACATTTTTTCCACTGTATTAGATAATACATATGTGGTGTAACTATATCTGTAAAAAAATCTGATTTTGAGCCTTGTGTGAAACTTGAGAGCCCCAGTGTGCATGAAATTGCTGAGCCATAGGATTCTGATGCTATGGAAAATTTAAAACCAGTTGGAACCAGTTCTCATTTCCCATTCTTTGTCACAAAGCAGGTCTGCTATTATATATTTCGATCGGATTTTTTAAAATCCTTATATGGCTTTGTCTTTATATGTGGTGATAATTATAATAATTTGACATTTAGATACACCACAAAGAATCTAACAGACATTCGAAATTAGGCTCACAGACTGGTTTATTAACATTAACAAACAATCTAGTAAATTATCTTAAAAACACAAACTATTTAACTTTTTTATACTCTTTAAAAATGAAAGTATTTTGATTGATTGATTAAATTAAATATACCTTATGATGACATTTACTTTAGTTTGCCTGTAAAAATTAGCTAAAAATTAAAAAGTGCTTTATTTATAATTACATTTGTATCATGTTATGCTGAAGGTAAATTACACAGATAATGTCAGTAATTTGTAAGATTCATAAAAGAATATTTTGATTCTTAAATTTCATTGATTCATACAGTTAATAAAATGCAAAACATGCAACTCACAAAACTAGTCAGCTAACAGAGACAGACAAATAAACATGTGCAAAACTGTTCAAAAGTACCGTTATGATGGTCCCTGTTACAGAAGGTGTCTACATGGCCTTATTTGGCCATTGTGACACACACTAATAGAGAAACGCAATCAAAAGGTGAAACTAGTTCTAGTTATTCTGTTGTGGTTGATAATAAGAATTGTGCAAGAAGTCAGACTTATCTGTATTGCCATTAAAAAAAGAAAAAAAAATGAAACAGCATTTCATGAAAGAGGCCTGGATCACCAACCTCAAATTGTTTTCAGGAGCAAGGACCACATTACAACAATGCAATTTATAGTGATTTAAAAAAGGGAAATGCAGGACGAGGTTGATCAGGTTGAGGTGAAACATGTGGACTGGTATTGTGACGTGCCGGATGGAGGAAATTTAGGATGAGGGTGCCATCTTAGGGGGTCCTATAACCCTGGCTTATAGGAACCCCACATGTTATTTAAAGAGGGGTAATAGGAGGGACAAATGGATCAATGGCATGAAAAGAAATGGGAAAGGTGGAGTTGCTGTAAAAGAAAAAGAGGAAGAAGAGGGACAGACAGGCAAAAGATGAACAGCAAGAGTGTAGAAGAGCAGATCATGGAGAGGGGATGAGGGATGAGGAGGATGGACGAACAAAGGAGGGAAGGCTGAATGGGTGATGTATGAGAACAGGGAGGGGTAAGAGTGGGGTCAAGAGAATCTTATAAACAGATGAAGAAGTGAACCAGGTATGAGGAGACTCACCGGGTGGTTAGAGGAGTAGCTAAAGTTTGGATAAATTATTGGGACACTTTGTTGTCTGAAAATGTGACTTATATTATCCTCATTTATTTTCCATCAGTGGTTATGACATCCCTCTGAACCCGCTCCACTTGATCCCTTTCTATGCCGGTGCCCGTTTCCACGACTTCCATCACATGAACTTTGTTGGGAACTACGCATCCACCTTCACCTGGTGGGATAAGCTGCTGAACACTGACAATCAGTACAACAAGTACATGCAGAAACAAGGAGACAAGAAGGAGCAATAAACTACCTGAGCCTCCTCACAGCCAGAGGGAGGAAAACACAAACAGCACTGCTTTTCTTCTCTGCACACTTACTGCATTTAGAGTAAAAGTGTGCAAAAAATGAATCAGCACTGCTGGACTGCAGTGTGACTTCAGTCCACTCTTTTTGCCTTAAAGAAAAAGTTTGTCTGCTTTTGTCAACAGTGGTTGTTTCAATAAAACTCATCAACATCCTCATTTTTGCTTTGCTTTTCATGAAATGGAAAAAAAAGTAGAAAAATGCACATCATATTACTTGTGAAATGCGTCTGTTCACCTCTGAATGTTTCAGCACTTTAGCACTTCCTCTTGAGATGGCCTAGCTTGCTGCAGTTGAAGCTGCAGTGAAGTGGAAATTGTCTAAATTTGTACCAAATTCTGAAATAAGTCAAGTATGTTTGAAACCAACTAATGTAAACTTTGGATAAAAAGGGAATTGGCTCATATGGCCCTCCCAGGCTCTTTTTATGATTGTAAGAAATAATCAAATTTAGAGGAAAAAAACACCATATTCTGTTTCTTCTGTATTTATCATATCGAAATAAAATATGTAAAAACTGTAATTAGAAGTTTGATTTTACAGCACTTTTCTTTGCATTTGGTCAGACTGGATCAAGATGTGTTCAAATGAATTAAAAAGGTATTTTCTGGTAATATCGACTGGTCTTATTTCTGTGGAGGACGGGATCATTGACAGCTCGAGGGTCATGTTAAAGACTGAGTATTTTCATTATTTTGCAGCAGGCACAGCACAGAGTGGGCTGACAGAAGCAGGATGTATTGAGAGAATATATATCTCACTGCTGCGCAGTGAACACACCCCTACAGTTTCATCCAGCACACAGCACACACAGCCATGTCAAGGCAGCCGGCAGCAGCCGGCACCACACAGGAAGAGGGGTTTCATTAAAGGTTGGAGGACTTGAACGTTTCGAATTTAACCAAAGTAATTGGTTATTAAATAATAAAATTACTTATGGAATGTAAACAGACTAATATATTGGTATCATCCCAGGATTTAGTTTCCATAACGTTTTTTTAGGAGCTGTATTCTTATTTATTGTGTTATATTTTAAGCCTCAACCTATACTGTAAAATGAAATGAGGTTTTTAAAGTATTGCAACTCTTTAAAACAATAAAAAAATAGAGGGTAACTTTGACTTTCTGTGTTTCTCAAGCACAACGTTTACTAAACTAAAACCAAACAGTTTTGAGTCTGGAGTACAGCCCGAAGCATCCATGTTAGCTTTATTGATTACTCTGAAGAGATTACTCTGTGTTATCCCTGTGATGGACTTGTGATCTGTCCAGGGTGTACCCAGCCTCTGGCTCTGACAGCTTACCTGAGACGCCAGACCTTTGTGACTCTAAACAATAAAAGGCTGATGTAGAAACGGGAGATGTTTCGTTTAAAGGCTCTATGACTTTAACAGCACAAATACTGTAATTATTTGGTGTGTGTTTGGTTGTCTGCTGTCTGTTAAAGCATAAACCTTTTGAACAGGAAAAGCTGTCCTTTTTTACACGGTTGAAGATTAGTCAAACTATGTGAAATAAGCAGTATAACAACAACTTGTTTACCAATGGGCAGACAACTTTTGTCGTGAAAATGTTAGTTAAAGCCTTTACTTTTAATGCGGTGACCGGAAACGTGAATCTTCAGTCTGACTTCACTGGAGTTTTAGAGTCTGCACTCTGCTCAGGTACAGTAGCGCATCACACGCCGAGGGAAGCTGAGAGGGAGGCAGAGGGAGAGATATTTATAGCCTAGAGCGAGGCTGCAGCACAGAGATAAGGCTTGGGACCAAGCCACAGGCAGACAGAGCTTAAGGGAAACGAGGACGCGTCAAAATGAAACCTTTTCTTTCGGTACTTTTATTTGGGGCCGCGGTAGTCGTCCTGACCAGCGCAGCCGGCACCGACGGTGAGATCTCCTTCGAGTATCATCGTTATGAGGAGCTTCGTAAAGCATTGGTGTCCGTTTGGCTGCAGTGCCCGACCATCACCCGCATCTACACCATTGGAGAGAGCTTCGAGGGCCGCGAGCTGCTGGTACTGGAGATGTCCGACAACCCCGGGACGCACGAGCCTGGTCAGTTTTACGCATGTATTAAGTCTGCTTCACATTGCGTTGAATGCAAACCACAGCCCATTGTCTCCGCTTTCTTTTCGTGGTTGGAAAGCGTCACCACCTGCTGTGATGACACACGCACATCACGCACTTTGGCGCATAGCAGCTTGATGATCCCCATTTTTGTCACAGAGTTTATAGAAATGACCTGTATGTAGTAGAGGTGGAGCGCAGGTGTGTGGTGCTGTGCGTTCAAACAGCGGGCGCAGGGCCTGCTGTATCATCTCACAGGAATCTAGATGATAGATTGTGGTATCAGCAAAGCAAAGCCGCCATTTTGCTGGTTGAAAATGGATATTTTTATGCATGTCTTGAGTCGTGAAAACACCTCCAAGGCTTTGGATCACATCAAGCTTAGTAAGCTTGCAGCTAAAATCAGGAGTAGGCTAAGTTGAAATGATTTGGCCTCAATAGGAGAAAAGCTCCTCAGCACTCAAAAGAGGAACTGAATATTAAATTAATCCAGTCACGGGTATGTTTGATGGTGATTCCTTGAAGCTCCATGCCTGAATATTACCACCATTACCATTACTATTGGCTTGAAGCTGGAAAATGTGTGTATCATTTTATAATAAGCCTCATTAGGCAGTCAGACACTGATTGTAGTTTAATTCTTCTCAGCATATTTATTTAGTTCAGTTGAGACATATAGCTTTACTGATCACCATATGGTTAATAGCTGCACCAGAAAAACAGTGAAATATAGCTTTAAATCATAAGTTTCAGTTTCAGTTTATTCACACACTCCCATATTTACAAACATTCACCTTTACATAGAAATTTAGCTATAAGTTATGTAACAAGTCACCAGACAAAATTAAAAACTGATCTTGGCCTGGAAAGTTCCACAATAAGGACATTGTGTTTTATTTCAGGCAGAAAGGCTGTAACTTTATCAATCTGTGAGTAAATGTTTTAACTTTAAGGGATGCAGCTTCAAATTTTTTTTTTACACTTTTTACCATTTCAACCCCTCAGTTCAAGACTCAGGGTCTTACACAGTGATGCTACTGGAAGCATGAAAGTGTGTGGGGAACACGTTTGGTAACAATAATGCAACTCTAACCGATTAGCCTATACTTTCATCCTTTAATTCAGGAATGGTTCGTGATTCGTGCCCCACTCTGTAACAGGATCTGTTACGGTGAAAAACAACAGGAAGTGATTAATTTCTTCTAGGTAATCTGGAGACAGAGCTTTCAAAAGATGGCTGCTTAAAACAGGAGCCTACAAAGTGAATTTGGTGTGATTTTTAACGATGTGTGATGCAGAATCATTGCAGAAAGGTGCGTTTTCTTCTATGGGTGTGTTCATGTGGTCTACGTGGTGCACCACAGATTTGATGTGCAACTCAGCTCACATGGTCGTACAGGCTAATGATCATACTAAATAAGCCTGTAATAGTCTGGTGGGTGTGCGCAGGCATGAGTCACGGTAGCATTGTGGAGCCTTTATTACTACCAGATGAATTTCCAAGCCACTGCTTTGTAGCGCCTCCTCTTCTCTCCTCTCCCCCTCTCTGCTGAGCAAAACATCTATGATGAGAGAGGGTAAGATGAGGCAGGAAAGGAAAGAGGGAGAAGAGCTCCAGAGACTGATCAGGCAAGGAAGAGAATATATCTGCAGATGTGTGCTTTTTTTTTTTTTTTTTTTTTTAAGAATTAAAACCTGCAATCTGTCTTTTTTTTCTCTAAAGTGTCCCTCTGATATTATCTCTGACTCCGCAATGAAGGTGGAGCTGAAATAGCTGTTTCCAGGGCAACAGATCGGCTTAGTGCACTGAGCTGACTGGCTGCTCGTGGTTGGCCGGCAGACGATGGTCCTGAGCTGAGGCATCTGTCGGTAAACAGCCATCTGTCATACACTGCAGCACAGGAACGGCTGATAGCCAAGAGTGTAAACACTGGTTACTTATTGATATTTAGCAGCTGTATGCAGTGTGGGATGTGGACAGTGGTTTTAGTTAGTTACTCACAGACACTGGTTAAGTTTTTTTTTGTTTTTTAATTGACATAATTTCCACTCTGAAAGGTGTCAACTGACAAACCTACAAAGAAAAAAATGTCTTACTCCTTTTTGCTGTTTCTTATAGTATATCTATTTTGTACGCAAGTGTGGAGCTGTCACCCAAATAAAAAAATAAATAAATAAAAACAGTGTTATAACGTGATAAGGTCCCATTTTTTTATTTGGGTGACAGCTTCACACTTATGTAGTTTTTAGAAAAAAAAAACAACCCCTGATTAATAGATATACTTGTCTGGATTTTCTCCAGGTACCAGGTTTCTGCTAAGTATAATTCATGCCATCTTATGCTAATACAGAGTTGGTTAACATGGTTTCATGTTCTCATGTGCTGTAAAGAGTAAGGCCTACATAGGAATGACTCTTAACAGCCCAACAAATAAGCTTCTTCTCCTCCTTTTCCTCCTCCCTCTTTTAAGGTGTCAACTCAGACAACAGTTGTCCAATAAGTCTGCAGTTTGGTAATTGTTTGCTACCTACATGGCACCAACCCTCTCATCCAGCTCACAAAGGAAACACAAGCAAACTTCCAAATAAATAAACTTCAGTTTTTACTAGTTGTGGGACTTCATTAAAAAATAATCTAATTAATTAGAGGCTTTGTAATGAAATAATCTCAGTTAATTACACAACAATATTTGCCCTAAAAAGCAACATTTGTTTTCATTTAAATGGATTTTAGTGGACGACTGAATCAAATAACAGACACAGACATTAATTTTGTACACTCAAGCTCTAGTAATGTCTGGAAAAATGCATTTAATTGTATTTCAATTACAAACATTAGAAAAAGAAATAGAAAATATCCCTAGCCAAAACAGCCAAGTGCCATTTTAAATAGCAAAGGCAGTTTGATACCAATTTGCTGCAAACTATCATTTTCTGTAATTAAATCAAACATTAATTGCCCATTTTCAGTCATTCTGTGAGCAAACATGATTGTATTGCATACATCATGAGCTCGTGAGCAGAGATGTTAAAGTTAGGATCCTCTCAGACAAGCAAACCATGGCTGCTTTTTCCCAGAAAAGGAACTTAACACTTTTAACTCTGGAAGCTTTTTCATTACATAATGGAACTGGCTTTGTCTGAAGGTGATAAAAGATCATTTCTGTAGTAAAAGGAATTTTCCATCCAAGATTGTGCATACCGTCTCATGTTGTACTCCTTGTTGAAGTGGTTTATCAGATGACTGAGGAAGAATGAAATCCCCAAAGAGCACGCATAGATGCACCCATTTACAGACTAAAGTAGACATGTGATATACTCAATATAAAGTGGCTTTTAAATTTAAGTTTCTATAAAAAGGCATTACAGTGGAGGAGGACAGAGTATAATAGACACAGTATCAAACCTCTGTATATTTTTGGATATTTTCCCTTTGAGGACTAGGAGCCTCTTCCTGTTGAGGTAGAGGAGGAGCTGATGGAAAAGAGAGATAAAAAAGGAAGGAATGATGATTGAGAAAATGGCAAACACCACACAACTGCTAGTATGATGAGGGAGAAAAAGCGGGGTGGGCAAAAGAATGCAGAGGTAATAAAGAAAAGGCAGAAATGGAAAGAGGACAAGAGAAAGGGCAAGGCATCAGCTACAAGTCATCTATTATACATCAAACACCCACACGTCTCCCCCTCCTCTGTCTCTACATGCAGTCTGATTTGACTACTTCTTCTTTCTGTTGTTTTTGCCCTTTTTTGTCACGCTTTCAAACATGATTTGACATTTTTATTTCCTCTCTCAGTCCATGTCATTCTCTCAGTTTTCATACTGCACCTCAACAATTTTGTTTTTTTGTGGTCTGCTTTCTTTACTTACTGCCTCTCAACATGATGTGTGAGGTTGCTACAATTCAATTAACACAGTATCCTTCATTAAAGGTCCCATATTATACGTTTTTTTCAACAATTTCATATGGGTGTCAGAGGTCCAACAACATTGTTTTCAAAGTGTATTACCCCAAACTCAGCCTTGGTCCTTAATTTCAGCCATTCCAAATGTGGCTCTTGTGAGCTCTAATGAGAACGAGCTGTTTCTGTGTATGAACCTTTAAATGTTTATGAGTGGTGCCTTTCCACGCCCTTTTCTGGGAGAGGATATGGCTTTCGCTGTCACCTGCTCTGTGATTTTAGAGGGCATGCTCAGCTAGCTGGGAGGGACTGGTCAATGATACAGTAGTATCCACTACCAAGGGCAGTGGTTATTTGTATTAAGTCATTAGGTCTGTATTAAGTCGGATTTGTTTCCAGTGAGGGTTGGACTCTGCCAAGGCTGCGCTTTGTCACCAATCCTGTTCATAACTTTTATGGACAGGATTTCTAGGTGCAGCCGAGGTGTTAAGTGCATCTGGTTTGGTGGCTTCAGGATTGGGTCTCTGCTTTTTACAGATGATGTGATTCTGTTGGCTTTCCCATTAGATTTAATGGGAAAGTGTGTCCAAACTCTTGACTGGTACTGTACGTTCCTACCCTTACCTATGTTCATGAGCTGTGTATAGCGACCGAAAGAACAAGATCGTGAATACAAGAGTTGCTGCTCCTCCACATCGAGAGGAGCCAGATGAGGTGGTTTGTGCATCTGGTTAGAATTCCCCCCTGGACGCCTCCTGGTGAGGTATTTCGGCCACGTCCCACTGGCAAGACCCTGTTGAAGACCCAGGACACGCTAGTGGGACTACGTCTCTCAGCTATAGGGATGTCAAGATTACAGATTGCCTTGGTAAGATTATTGTCATAAAAATAATCACTATTTTACGATTATTATTATTATCATTTCTCAACACCATAAATGTGTAAAATCACATTAAAGCTCCATATAGGTCTTTAAGTTTTAATCTGGGCTGTCAAAATTAAAAGACAAGAGATGGAAAGAAATGAATCTGTGGAATGAAAGCATTCTTTTTCTTGGGCATTAACTCATTACCACCAAATTTTTTACTCATGTCATATTAAAAATCCGAATTTGGCATTATCTTGGCAAGAGAAGCTTATTTTGGACACATAGGTGCCTTGCATGAGCAGTGAACCGAATTCAGCAAAAACCACTTTGTCCTCTTTATTTTGGAAGATTCTGACAGTTTTTAAGCCTTACATTTAGAGAAAGGCTGCTGGATGACCCATTTGATATATCAAATAATGTTGAACTGATATGCTGTTACAGTTCAGACACAATCTTTATAAAAAGTGACGATACTGAGGGATCTTTACAATTAATAGTGAAATTAAATAATCGTGACGTCCCTACTCTGCTGGCCTGGGAGCGCTTTGGGATCCCGCTGGATGAGCGGGAAGTCAGGGCTTCCCTGCTTAGGCAGCTGCCCCCGCGACCCAATCCCACATAAGCAGGAGGTAAATGGATGGATGGATGAATACTCACAAAAAGTTAGGGATATTCAACTTTCAGGTGCAATTTATGGATAATGCAAAAAGTTGATGCTAAACTGTTATATTATGAATGTAGGACATACAGTACCACAAGTTTGGACACAGTTTCCAGTTAAATCTAATGGGAAAGTGTATCCTCACTTATGACTGGTAGTGTAGGTAGAATCATGCTGTGGTAGTTCTTTCATTTCAAACAATTTATCCTAACAAAATCTAACAACAGTTGTAGGTATACCACAACATAAAATATTAAAGTCCTTATCATTTGTTAGGTGTCATCTTGGTCTGATGATGTCTGAATGTTAACAGTATGATGACAAGGATTATTTAAATATAAGCTGTCACTGAACCAGAACATTTAGTGGTCGATTCACGGTTCAGACAGTTCTTTTAGATGATTCTACACTTAATCATGTTGTTAGAAAACATGTTCTGCAATAAATACTTTGTGGAAAAGTTGTAGATTTGAAAGTTTTATAGAAAGTAAAATTTAATTAGCCTGTGAAGGTTAGAATGGATTTTAAGTATATTCTGAAATCATACAATAAGCTGAATATCTGGCACTTTTTTGTGAGTAGAGTATGTCCAAAAGAGCACCACAACAGTGTGGTTCCTCTTCTGTGAGCATGTAACAGGAGATTGAAATCACTCAGACTTAACAAACTGCTTGTAAATGAGTGTCATAGTGGGTTTACTCAAATGAGACAAGCAGACAGACATGGAGTGAGTGTGTTTACTCAATCTCGTGGTTGATTTGTCTTTCTAAGCACCTGCTCCTGCCAAGGTTGCCACGACAACTGAGAGCACTCTAATGTGCTGCTTCACAAATGACGTAACTGGAGTCGCTATAACGCAGTCACCTAGGAAACCATATTGATCACCTGTCAGACAATCTTCTTTTGACAAATGTAGGAGGGTTTTTTTTCCACTGGAACAAATTTGTTGCATTCTTCTTCGGGAAGCGGAAATAAAGTTAAAGGAGAGGCCTGTGGAAATTTTTATTAATTTCTCAAAGAATGTTAAATCTGTGTGTTTACTTGTGAAATATGAAAAACATGGAAAATGTAAGGTTTCCTTACACAAAAAAACTTATATAAAAATAATTAGTTGTAAATTTACTGAAGTAAAAGCAGTAAATGTACTTGTGTTATTTAAATTTTTATGGCTCTTGTGTGGTAATTTATAGCTGTTTCATTGTTCTATTTGATCCTTTATTTGCACTTTCTGTTTTTATGCTTTTTTCTCTTTTTTTACATTTATTGTACAGTACTCTGTCAGCTGTTTGTTTTTAAAGAGCTTTAGAAATAAAATGGCATAATATGGTAGTGACATGGTAATCAGCATCTCTCTTCATGCACCCCTTAAGCACGTCTTAAAATAAAACTAGCCCTTAAAAAATAAAACTGGCCCTTACTGATGTCTGTGCATTTTGTGCATGATTTTGTACTATATGTACAAAACATGTCCAGTTCTGCAATCTGTCACACACTAACATGACTATCAACAACATAAAAACATGTATCTTAAGGGAGAAAGGGAAAAGCTCCAGGAACTGAACATCTGTGTAATAGCTTGAATCACAGTAAGTCTTTTTGGCAGAATCCAACTTCAAAGTGTCTAAATGCATGTGTGTAAGTGTGTGTGTGTGTGTATGTGTGTGTGTTTGACGGCACTGTCAGACCTCTGAAGCCTGTAAAATCCATTCTCCCATTTCAGGAGAGAAAGAGTTAATTGTAGGCTTGAAATCATTAGTTGCAACTTATAGAGAGAGAAACCAGATCAGAACATTTAAAAATAACCTGCCTACCAGATGTGTGCTGGGTAGTGTGTATGTGTGTATGTGTGTGTGTGTGCATGTGTGTGTGCCACTCACTCATAAAGCCACTGGCATTACTCTGCAAATACATCAAAAACTCCCAGAAATGAGCTAAAGTAAAAAATAGCAAAGGATGAAAATTCTAATGCATGTGCACTTACACGTAGAAGGCATTATTTTTAATTAGCTGAGATTAATATTAATGAAGTAAAAACAAGACCTGGAAATACCAAATCTGAGCCAACGCAAGAGCAATAAAAACACACACAAAGGCTTTTAATAAAACCAGGATCCCATCCGCTTCAACCACACACACAAACCTGCACACACCGTCCTCGCCATCTGTCAATGTCGAGCTATGTTTCATAAGTTGTAGTGATTTGCAGAAAAAACTGTTTTTTCCATCAGCACTCAAAGAAGTTTCTTTGTTCTCCCAACAGTGGCAGCCAGCCATTAATCTTCAGCCTGTAGTTAATCAAAAGCATCTGCACAATGTGCTGCATTTTGTTTGGTTCCAAAGAAGAGTTAGTCTCCTTCTCAGATGTGCTTTTTTTCTGTGCTAGTAAAGATGAAGAGGCATAGAGTAATGAGTAAAAGGCTTATTTGCATATAAAACAGATGGTTGGTGCAGGAGTCATTAGAACACAAATTTACTGAGCGTAGGGACAGAAATAGCTCTTAAATGTAAACATATTATCATTTGATAATGGAAAAAACAGAAAAGCACTGTTATTGTCCCTACATACTAACATGTGCTGCATCACCTAATCCATTAGTGTGTGTGCTAATATGTTAGCACACACACTAATCCAATATCCAATCTGATATATTAGTGTGTATTAGTGAGTGTGCTGTTGTTTGATACATTAAGGACACAAATTTAGAAGTTATTTGACTTTAAGGGATAAAAAGTAAGCAGAGAGATTAGTTGATAAACTGATAAAATTGACAAAAAATTTTATATGTTTAACAGAAAGAGATTTTTTTCTCAGTTATAAGGATTTACGTGCACTTTTTATATTTATATGTGCTTTGTCATGCAGACAGCAAAAGACAATGTTGAAGACATCAGGTGGTTTTAAAACTAAAACAGAACAACAAATACAGTAATTTTAGTTGTAATAAAATGTTGATATTATTAATAATTTTAGTAATACAGTAATACAGTAAGGAAACTGGATTCTCAAAAATCCAGTTTCCTTGGTGACAGACCTTGGACTTGCCCACAAATATCTAGTCATTCATATCCCTGTGTAGGAGCCATACTAGTATGTTTTAAATATTTATGAGGTGGCACAGGTGATACACAGCATCGGCATCTTGGCGGTGGGTGTGTTGCTGTAGGTGTTTGTGTCACAAAGTTTGAAAGGATGAATGGATGAGGAAGTGGGGTGAGTTCGGCGGTGGTCACATTTTCTGTTGACCGTGTATCGCATAATTTGTAGTAACTCTGTCTCAGTTAGAACATCGTTTTATTTGTCAATTGGATTGGTTTTTGGAACTGTGCATGGAAAAAATAAACGTATCACTGCTGACACAGAAGTGCTTTGGAATACTTTGGAACGCGCGTCTGGCAGATAACCCCAAGTTTAGCTCAAAGCGGCCCTCAGATAAGTTACCGTTTTGTTGCAATTCTTCACAAATGGTCAGTAGACTTGCTAATCACGGTTGTGCGTAATTTCTCACAAACTGGAGTTAGACACTTGTAATCTTAATCATTAGAGAACCTCCAGAAACCTACATAAGGTGTTACATCACACACTGTCCCAGTCTTAGAGTTAGGGCAGCAAACGGTCCTCTAAAATGTTCTCTTCTGTAACAGGATTCTCAAAAAAAATCTATTATAATCAGGGCACATGTGTGTTTGCTCTATCAGATAATATATTCATGTTTCTGAAACCAGAATATGATTATACACCAGGAGACAAACCAGGAAATTATTTACAGTTGCTGTCCTACAGCTACAAAGTTGTAGGGTTTTTACAAAAGAAAATTACTTTAACTCCTGGTGAATGTACTGTTTCCATGTCTGAGTGGATGCATCATGGAAATATATAGGAAAAAATGCATTTTCCATAGAGAAAAAATAGAACTAGACTGAGAGTCTAGGATTTTTTTGTTTGGTTTTTCTTTAACATTGCTGACATTTACAAGTAAAAAAACCAAACAAAACAAACAAAAAAAAACCTCCTACTTAAGGTCTGATTTTATACTGCACACACTTTTGTCATTTGTCTGCTCCTCACAATGATTTTATGTGCAGCAACTTTAAAACTCCAATTTCAGACCTGTCACTAGCAGGCTGCTCTGCACTAGCTATCAGGCTACACAATCAGCGACAACGTCTCTTCTTAATCCACCATCTCTCAGTCTTTACTGTCAGTGGATCTCTGGTCTTGTTCACTTCTGTTTAATCTTTAAGATGGTGACTCAGTGTGTTTGTCACTGTTTCATTGTGCATTATGGAGATGGGATATATATATATATATATATTAATTCAATTTTTCAAACAATCATGGTGATGTGTGATCTTGTTTCTTAGATTCGGTGCATTTTTAAGATGTAAAATAATTGTCTCATTCCAGTTCAGTTCTGCCTCCCTCTGCGACATTAACATGTATCTCAGAGCAAGCTTTAACACTTGCAATCACAGATCTGCCTGTGACATTAACAACTGCTTTTTGTGTTTCTGCAGGTGAGCCTGAGTTTAAATACATCGCCAACATGCACGGCAATGAGGCGGTAGGCAGAGAGCTGCTCATCTACTTGGCTCAGTACCTTTGTAACCAGTATCAGCAAGGCAACGAGACCATCATTGACCTCATCCACAACACCCGCATCCACATCATGCCCTCCATGAACCCAGATGGTTTTGAGAAGGCGGCTTCACAGGTGATCATGCACATAATGACAAAAATATGTAACATAGCCTATCAATGTCACTTCCTCTGTTTCTGTCTAAATATTTTGATTTCCCATGCAGCCTGGAGAGATCAAGGACTGGTTTGTTGGCCGCAGTAACGCGCAGGGGGTGGATCTCAATCGTAACTTTCCTGATCTGGACCGCATCATCTACATCAATGAGAGGGAGGGTGGAGCCAACAACCACCTGCTGCAGAATATGAAGAAGGCCGTGGATGAAAACACCAAGGTAAGCAAACAGACTGAATGATTAACAGATACAGCTGATGCAGATTCCTACTGTTAAATGTCATGAAAAGACCAAAACGATCATCCCACTGTCACTCAAGACTTCACTCAACTCAAATTATGCATCTGCTCGGTTTAAACTACTTAACCTCAAGTTAATTCATTTCACTGGAGGGTGTCATAAAAAGTATATGGGTTTTCTAAAATGATTTTCCTTAAACATTTACTCCATGTTACTTAGTCATGAGTAAATAAGGTTTTGCCCAGACCATTTCCAGGTGTGGTTATTCATCATTTGTTTACAGTGGAAAAATGGCGTGTGTGGGGTTGACTTCAGTCTGCAACAATTTCTAGCCTACAGCAATTTAATCATTAAGAAAGTATTGAATAAGTGATTGCTTGTAGCTTGTACAGAGAATCTTCATTTTCTTCCTTATCTTTTATTTCTTTTTCTTTATATCAGTAATTGTGATTTAAAAGGTTTTTGTTCTTACAGCTGGCTCCAGAGACCAGGGCTGTGATCCACTGGGTCATGGATATCCCCTTTGTCCTCTCAGCTAACCTGCACGGAGGAGATGTTGTGGCCAACTATCCATATGATGAGACCCGCACTGGTATAAACACAAACAGACATAATCCTGCCCTCACTCTATTTTCTGATTAAATCATGTAAACTGTTCCCTTCCTTTAGATGAGAATGTTTTGAGGATTTAATAATACAAATATTTTAGCTGTAACTGAAACAACGAGTTTATTTGTTTTTCTCCTGAATGTCATTAACTTAATTTAATCCAGATGAAGAATGTTTTGATTTGCAGCCTCATTATTACAAAACACACAAAATGCATTCACCAGGCTCTTAATGTGAAGCAGATGCAGGTGTTCTGCTCACATGTCATTACAGTCACTCTGCATTTGTTTGTTCTCTTGCTGATCATCGCTTCTCTTCTAAGGATCCACCCATGAATACAGTGCCAGTCCAGATGATGTGATGTTCAAGTCTCTGGCTAGAGCGTACTCCATGTACAATCCTGTGATGTCCGACCCTCACAGACCCCCCTGCCGCAAGAATGATGACGACTCGAGCTTTAAAGATGGCATCACTAATGGTGGAGCTTGGTACAGTGTGCCTGGGGGTACGGGACAGCTGTTTTCAATAAGCATTATATTTTGGCAGCTCTCAGATGAAGTGTGGGGAAAGTTAGTTTTGAACTGAAATAACAGTTTACATTTCATCTTGGTCAAAGAAAGCACATCAGATGTAATGATAAAAGTAGAGTGCTGTGAAATAACCCACACCTCACTATTCCCTCTCAAGCATGTTGGAAAAACTATAGGGTATGAAAAAAGTCAAAATCCCCTAAAGTTCTACTCTGGGCTGCTGTAGTAACATGCTGATGCAACATAACAGAGGGAAGGAAGGCCTAGAGATAATTAGGTAGCACACACAGAAAAGGAAAGAGAATCCCTCAGGATTTCATGAAGTCCCCTATCTGTTGAAGGTTTATTTTCACCATTGTCACTGATGGGGAACAAGCTTTACACAGTGCAGTAATGTTAGAAGCCTTTTCTGATTTCAGAGGAAAAAAAAATAAGAATTTCCAGTACTGAGAGGTGTAGATATTTGACACGACCACAACATCAGGGCTACACACCTCATCACAGACTCAGGTTGTTGATTTTACTCAGCAGACAATTGGTGGTGAAAAAAAAAAATAAATAAATAAATTTAAACATAAGATTAATTCAAATTTAGGTGCATGCTGCCATTTTAGATTGTATT
This sequence comes from Melanotaenia boesemani, assembly GCF_017639745.1. Lineage (NCBI taxonomy): Eukaryota > Metazoa > Chordata > Actinopteri > Atheriniformes > Melanotaeniidae > Melanotaenia > Melanotaenia boesemani. Next base: position 19,646,277 of record NC_055685.1, read on the forward strand.
TTTGTGTACTGCTCATGGTGTATTTTACTATTTAACAAATGAAAGGAAAATTAAATGCATTTAAATCAAACAATTTATTCATCCCACAGGATAACTCAAATTTAAATAAAGAATTAGTTTTGCAATTAAAAAGGACCAAAAGCAGATTTTTCTCAGATTATATTCCTGTTTTTTTCCCATCTTTATCCGTGTCTACTTGTACTGTGATGAGCTGAAAGCAGTTACAAACTGTCCAACAGATGCAATGACCAGTTCCTATTTGACACATAGAAATAGCAGAAATATGAAATCCACATGTCTACATGAATCGTTCCTTTTCAGTCCCTGTGAAATCTTGATTCCAAAAATATCCTTAACTCCACTTTGGGCCTCTTTCTCCGTCATCACCATTGCTTTCTAATGATCTCCTGATTTTTCACAGGTATGCAGGATTTCAACTACCTCAGCAGCAACTGTTTTGAGATCACTCTGGAGCTCAGCTGTGACAAATTTCCCAATGAGGACACTCTTAAAACCTTCTGGGAGCAGAACCGCAACTCCCTTGTCAACTACATTGAGCAGGTGAGCAGCACTTTATAAATATGGACACAGTAAATAAGGCTGTATGTTCTCATTGATGTATGTAATTTACAAACTTAGAGATAAAACTAAAAATATTAGAAGAGCCATCATCCTAAAGGACTAAATGAGTTGTCTTTAAGAGCCGCGCTTACTTCAGGTTTTTCCTATAACTATTTAGTGATCTTAGGATAGCTAAGGTAGGATAATCAATACCACCCAAAGGGGGTTAAAGGAAAGAAATGTAGATCATAAAAGAAAAATAGCACTGACTATTATTAGTTAATGGGACATAAACTGCAGTCTCATGGTATCACAGTCACAACTACCCATAAATACTACTTCTGCATTTGCCATCTTACAGTACAGCCTCTTTCAATACAAAAGTTTTCTGCATCATGATATAGTAAAAAAAATCATCTGGATCTGACCAGGTTTTGCATTTGGTAACAACAAATATTATGCTGAGTTATTATTCATTCATCAAAAACTAACCAAGACACATAAGCAGTGCGAAGAGCTAAGTACGCCTGTACTGCTTCCATGTGAACTAAGAGGGGAAGAAGCTGCCAGGTAGTGCCAATCAAATACACTTGACTTAACTGATAATGAGAAAGTGTGAGCACCTGTGTAAATATATAAGTCTTGGCAGTTTTCTGGTCGTAAACATTCTGGTGTGTGTTAACACAACAGCAGGGGGATAAAACTTTAGAAATTGTTGCTTCACATTAATCTGGGAAGCGTTGTAACGGCATTTCCAAAATGTGTGGGGTTCAATATTTGATAGTGATTAAGGTAATTCACAAGAGGAAACATTTTAAAAATCGTAACCAGTCTTCCCAGATGTGGACAACAAAGCAAGTTCATTCCAATGTCAGATTGTGCAATACTCAGGGGAAGTGAAAGATCCAAAAGCTACATCTCAGGCCTCTACAGGCTATTTAGCATGTTTAAATGTTAAAGGTAAAGGCAGTTCAATTTGAAAAAAGACTGAATTTGGAAGGATTGTCAAGAGAAAGTTTCCTCTCTCTAAAACGAACATCACAGCACAGTATAAGTTTACCAAGTTGCCTCTAAGTTAATCACAAGACATCTGGACCAATGTCCTTTACACAAATGAGAGCAAAGTGGAGATGTTGTAATGGTTTAAAGAAAACCAAAGTGAGCATATTATCACAAACACCTGAGGGAGGATTATTTGGTCTTGTTTTGCAACCACAGGACTTAAACATCTTAAAGTTTTTGAGCTGACCATGAGCTCCTCAATATATTTGACTTTAGAACACTTATAATAACGTTCTAAAGTCAAATGTGAGACCATGTGATGATCCCAAACACATTAGAAAATCTAATAGCTGTAAAAGAAAAGAAACAATGTTTTGCAGTGACTCGGTTAAAGTCCAGACAACAATCAGATTGAAGTGCTGTGATGGGATCTAAAAGGAGCTATGCATTAAGAAACACCTGCAAATATCGATGAACTGAAGCAACATTATAAAGAGGGGTGGACAAAACTTATTTCACAATGATGTGTGAGACTGATAAGGTAGAGGTGGGTCTGCAAGTTATAGAATCAAGGGGTGTACTTAGTTATTCACAATATACTTCTGCATTTCATCTTAGTTTTTGTTGAACTATGACACAGTATAAAGTCTATCCATTGCTATATCTGCCCAATACCCAGTTGGTGCTCTAGCAAGAACAATCTTTGTTTATTAACCATACAATTATTCTAAAAGCTAAGATGTATTTTCTGTGATAAAACGTTGATGGCATTATTTTTTTATGTGTGTGTATAATATTGTTTTTGTATGTGGTGTGCAGGTTCACCGTGGCGTCAAGGGCTTTGTCCGTGACCTGCAGGGCAACCCCATTTCCAATGCTACCATCTCAGTGGAGGGTATTGACCATGACATCACCACAGGTATTGCTATTCAGTGAAAATTCACACAAATTCTGACAACTAACAAACTTAATTTCACCACATGTGGAATGGAGAACCATGTTAAAAATCATTTTTTGTAAATGCTACAATGTCTCCATCCTGTGGCCATAATAGGTACTACACTCTATTTCAGAGCAGTCACATGTTGTACGTGCTCTTTATATGACAGTGACTGTATGATGAAGACCAGAAGGTGCTTTAAATTCATTGCTGACCATCAACTGGCTGCTTTTTTCAACTCTTATATCCACATTTTAAAGAGATAACCTGTATTTTGTAGCCAAAGATGGAGACTACTGGCGCCTTCTGGCTCCAGGAAACTACAAAGTGGCAGCTTCTGCTCCAGGATACCTGACTGTCATCAAGAAGGTGGCTGTTCCTTACAGCCCTGCAACCAGGGTAAGACACTCATTTAAGTGAACTAACCAAACTCCACATCACTGTCCCTGTGTGGCTTTTTCAGCTTGTATTATTAGTGTGACTCATGTAGATGAGTGCTGTTGAATAATCACGACAATATGCTAATCAGTAATCGTGATTAAAATCTAATGCTTAATTTATTTCTGGCTTAATCTCGCAATCCCCTTGAAAGAATAGGATATCTTGTCTCACCTGGTATGGCAGCTGGATTTTTGGGGATCCATCTTACCAGACTATTTTTGGTGTATGTCTTTCTTAAAAAGAAAAGCAAAGGAGGACACCAAAGGTTTTTCTTGACTTAAACTTTTTCCATTCTTCCCACACCTTGTTTTAAGGACAGTTTTATCTTTAGTGCTCTTGTACTACATCATATAAGTTCTTATTATAGACCAGTTGTTTCTAAACTTTTTCTGCAGGGCCCCCTTTTCATCAACAACCTTGATGTCAAGCCGCCCCGATCCCACTACCACATGCTTACAAAGAAACATTCGAAGAAATGTACCACAAAATAGTCTTTATTTTATTGGCTGCTACTTCGTTAACTATTGTTAAAGCCATGTCATTAGCAAAAGGAATTATTAATTACTGTGCTAGTGTGTGAGGTGTTTTAAACCAGCAAACTACTTCTGGTGAGTTGAGCTTTTGATGAGATGGATGCTGCTTTTTAAAACAACTTTGCTATGTATGACAGTTGAGTAGTGTATTTGTAAAGTAATTAACAGGTTTTTTTGTGTGTGTGTGTGTGTGATCAGGATGAGAAATCCCCAGGGCCAAGTAGTGTTATAACTTGTTTGGCTTCATATTGTCAGATGCTAATATTCTGAGACTTAAGACACTTTGCTCTATCTGTATTACCCACCATTGGCCATTACTTGACCATTACCTACCTTACACTACTACCTTACCATTATAATTTGTATAAGGACTGTAATCCTTTAGATGTGAGCTGTTCATCTTTCACATATTTCACATAGCAATTTGAAAAAAAGAATTGCAGAAAAGTTTAGAAATCTAGAATTAAAGTGAGCATGGGTGTTTTCTCCAGCTGTACAGTTATGAAGACCCCTGTGTGGCAACTACCTACTAATGCTAATGCTAAAAAACCACAGTCACACGAGACAAGGCGAGGCAGGTTTATTTGTAGCACATTTCATGCACAAGACAACTCAAAATGCTTTACGTAAAACATTAAAAGCAGAAGAAACAAACATTTAATGGGAGAATTAAAACAAATTAAAAAGAATAAAACAAATATAAATAAACAGAACAAGTCAAAATAGAAACAGACAATTGAAAACATACCGTGAGGTACATATGACATCATAGATGTCAGGGGGAAATATATCATTATCAACAACACTGTCATCGTCGCCATCACTGACAATGCACATAATGAGAAAATGTATTCAAAAAGAAAAAGAACCTGGAAAATAGTTTAAGACCCTATTAGACAACAGTAACATAATCAACAAAATAGTCCTTGAATAGTAGGTGTTGAATTAAGCAGTTTAAAGTTGTATATTGTCTTATGCTCTTTATTTTATGCATACATATAAACGCCCTGTCATATCAAAATCAAACTCTCTGTTTTTTGGATAAAGAAGAGACAGTCAAACTTGACCATGAAGTCTCTTTTTTTAAGTGAAGACAGAGATTATGATGTTTTTCACACCTGTGACTGTTAAACCAACAGACAGTAGTGATGACTGATACAGAACATTGTGAGCTGCTGAAAGTGTAGAAAATTCTACTACATGTCTCTAAATCTGCCTTACTTTATCACATACAGAACTAAAAAATGAAAAAATAAATGTTGATGCTAAACACAATTTTGTGTTACATTTACTAACAGGAAACTTCTTTTCTTACCTCTCACATCGGACCATGTTGCCTTTATTTCAGGTGGACTTTGAGCTGGAGTCTCTGCTGGAGAGGAAGGAGGAGGAGCGTGAAGAGCTGATGGATTGGTGGAAGATGATGTCAGAGACACTAAACTTCTGAAGCACTCATCTCATTGACGATCAGATCCTCTACACACTGATGTAATATATTCATTCTGTGTGCCCATCCACCCTAAGGAAAATATATTGTCTCTTCTTATTTTATTTTTTTTGCTCACTTTCCACAACTCTTTTAATTGGTTATGTTGTTTGCCTCATTACTCTTGTAGATTGTTTGAAAATCCTGCACACAGTGAAAGATGAAAAAGGAATTTGCAGGTAGTTTGGTGGCAGTGTGACTGGTGTTGATATCTGTGGTATTGTGTTCTTTATTTTACACGTGATGTGATGGCACCCATCTATATAACCAATGAATTACTGAATAATTATGTAAGTAGAAGAACTGATTACATCATCACATGGCCCATGTTATCTTCCTGTTTTAAATGTCTCTGTTTCTACAGACTTTAGTACAAATACACATTAATGGTGTACACAAAGACAAACACTATTCTAATTCTCAGCAAATACTGTAAAAACTGTAAAACACATTCTGTCTTGTAATATAAAAAACCCAAAACACAATGGTTCTGAGATAACTAGGTACATTAAAAAACTGTAAAACTGCTGTAAACAGTCTAAACATGCAGGCTCATTTCCTTGTACGTTATAGATGTTGAAATTTTGTTTCGAACTGCAGCACAGCTTGATTTTAGCACAAGATGAATGGTTATAATATATACTGTATTTATGAGTTAGGTATAGCAAGATATATGTTTTTGTTACTAAAAAAACAAAGAAAATAAGGCCATTAACAATTATGAATCTTTTCATGTCAATCTACCCAAAGCCATTCCCTTTATATGTGCACTACACAGGAAATACTCGATAAGGAATTACAGAATAAGTTGTTTTTCAAAGGTAAGTTATTGTAACGCTAATCCTCTGAGTGGACTTCCAGTTTGAGACCACTTAAGGGATTTATTGAATGTATAGCTGTAGAAACAGATGTGAAATGTAAAGAATGACCTAATTAATAAAATGACCCTCATGATGTTGTCAAACTACAGTCTTGTTTACCTTCATTTAAATCTCAGTAGCCATTCCAGACAGAAGTATGATGGATTAATGAGTGTATTGTACATTTGTTGAAGCTAAATAATAGCAAAATTTTGAATATTTCATTCAAAGCCTTCATGTATGGACTATATTATATACTTTCGGTTTTCATTTATTATATGTTTGAGCTTAACATCACCTATAACAGAGGTTTTGGCTAATACAGTAAATTGGCTAATACAAGGCTATGTCAATCACAATTTACAATGAATTCATGATACTCTTTCACAGATTTCCTCATCTAAAAAGGAAACTTGTAATGGTCAGGTGTTTACAAACCACTACACGGCTGTAGTGAGGCCAAAAAGAATTATTAGTACCAAAAAAATGAGTTTGTGATAGGCACCCATTGTAAGTAAAAGTTAACCCTTTGTCATGTCCCACATTAATAAAGGGAACACAGAACTTTTGGAACATGCAGAAGGAACAGCTCCATCAGAGCTAACGTTGATGCTGAAAATTCAAGGACCTAAACATCATTAGTGTGTGCACAACTCGATGGACTCACTCATCATTTGTTTGACTTGTCTGTGTGCAGCACAAAACACATCATGTTCATCAACACATAGCAGAAATACTTCATGTAATTCCAATTATTCCTACAAACTGACTTAAGTTCTAATAAGAGCTGATGAGTGAAAACACCTGTGTTTTGTGTGTAAACAGACTTCCAGACAAACAGCAGTAAGATATCAGGAATGAAAGGGAGAAGTACCTCTTATATAAATTTTATGGGACACCAGAATAAACAGAATATGTACAATATTCCAGTTTAACACGCTTGTTTAAGCAAACAAACACAGACACATTCTTTCATACCTTCAGTTGTACACCACATCCTAGTTTACAAAAAAAAAAAAAAAAACAGAATTTGAATGCTATAGGCCAACGTTAGCTTATTTAATTATGTTTCTAAATTTTGAAACTAATCGCTTTTATTTTGTCCTCATCAATCTAAACCCAATACCCAAAAAATAGCACTAACTGAACAAATTTCTTTCTCCAGTATGTAAATCTGAGCATTAACTTACATGCTGTGTGTTAATATATGTACTCTGTTTTTAAGCAGAAACATGTTGCTTAACTTATTACTTCCCAGTTCAAACACACACACAGAGACACACACACACAAACAAACTGAGCAAGGGTGGCACTTTTGGAACAACTATGTGGTTGAATCAGCTGTTTTTAGCATTAGATGCTAACTCTGCAGATCAATAAAAACCCTGGTCTATTACTCATACTGGCCCTATTAGCATCTGCTATTAGCATCTTCTCATCAATACCATTGATCAAGTTGCTCTGGCCTCAGGGTGCCAGAGGAGACCTACTGAGAGAGAGAGGGGGGACATTAATCTGCTCAGACAGACAACATTAGTCAAATCTATTTAATAGGTGAAGTTTTACAGATCCACAATATCAACTCTGTCAGTTTTATGAGACAATTGAAGGATATATGGATATATGAAAGTTAAATGGCAGCTTTTAACCAGTCTGTTCAATCTCATTTACTTTTTCACATCAACAGTCATTCACAACTATTTTACTTAGCAAACACACACATTAAGGACAGTGTGGTTTTCAATGTTTTGCAGGAGGACATTTGAAGGGTCTGCGTATTAAACCACTGTCCTTTCAGTGGGTGGACAACCATTTTACCATTTGAACTTTGGCTACCCCTGTCTAACACAAATTGTTGACTGAGTTTTTGGATGTTACACAGGCAAAATAAAACATCTAACCTGGTGATTTCTTTGCTTCTTTGGAGCTGTGATGGGTGTTTCATTGGAAAGATCTGCAGGCAATCAATTTAAAAAGTTGTTCATTTCAACACTAGTTGGCATCTTTCATTTCTAAAACTGACATATTAGCTTAACTAAATATCTAAGCTACTTAATAATTAACTGACAAAGAAAACTGATATGTGAGTTTTATTTGAAGGTTTCTTTTTAAATATACAACTTTAAAGGGGTCGCAGTCATTTATCAGATGCTACAAGGTTGGCAGTTTGATTCCCAGCTATTCCCAGTATAATAGTGTTTTTGGGTAATTTATTGAACCCCTCTGATGTTCTCATTACTTGTTTTCTTGACTGTATGATAGTAAAGGGCAGTTTCATATATGGAATAAAATGCTGCATTAATGAGTGTGAATAGATAAGAAACACATTTTAAAATATGTAAATTTTAATGAAGGTTAAAAGGGCTGTTGTGAGAGGAGGACCATCCACAGCTTCCTTGTTTTGTTTTTGTTTGTTATGTATTTTTTTTCTTCTGTATTTATTTATGAAATGTTCATAAAAGTGATGTTTTCAACACATCATTTAGATATTGACACCTATGTTGGACCAGATCCCAAATTGTGTTTTTCCAAACCTTCATTTAATGGGGCGGCATGGCTCAGCAAGGTAGAGCGGACGTCTTGTAACCCAAGCGTTGCCTTTTTGATCCTTGGCCAAGTCGAGTTCATGTCGAGGTGTCCTTGGGCAAGACACCGAACTCCAAATTGCTCCTGATGGGTCATGGTTAATCGCCTTGCAAGGCAGCTTCTGCCATCAGTGCGTGAATGTGTGTGTGAATGGGTGAATGTGATGTATGATGTAAAGCACTCTGGGTATCATTCCAGGTAAAGTAAAGTGATATATAAATACAGACCACTTACCATTTAATAAAACCATACTGCTGTTCATTCAGTTGTCGTCAGCCTGGTTCTTATTACAACAGAATTAGAGCAAATTGTAATCATGGACTTTTACCTGGTAGAACAAGTGTCCAGTGTAAGAGAAGTCTATATTTGTCATTACTTCTTAAATCCTGCAGATGACAGTAGCGTGCTGTTGACAGGTTAACAAGGGAATTGAATATTTGTTTAGTGTGTTGACGTCTCAGCAGATATTTGTGAGACTCATTATTTGAATGTATCAGGAAGTAACACTAGTTTAGTTTGGATATTTAGCATGTATTTCTCATAAGAGACTGGTTCAGAGAATCTACTGACTTCACGAAGTACAAAGTGGCTGAAACTAATAAGTTATACCTTTTCATCTGACATTTAAAAATAAAGTGCATAAAATGTCACCAGTACGGAAGCTGAGAGCGGCCGAGCTCGCATTTTTTTAAAACACCATTTTCTTGTGATGACATAATAATTTATCTCGAGAAAACAAACATTTTTTCTTGAGATAACAGATTATTCAAATACAGGGTTGCAAGGGGACTGGAGTTGTTCCTTGTCCATCACAGAACCAACACAGAAAGACAAACATTCAGTCAGACTCACACTCCTGGTGAGAATTTAGATTCAAATCAGCCTAACATGCATGTCTGTGGGAAGAAACTGGAGAACATGCAAAGTCCACATAGATCCCCTCTGACCCTCCACCCTGGGTTGTTTATATATATATATATATATATATATATATATATAAAGTTTTATTGAGTGTGTTTGTGATTTACTGGTAGCAGTGCTGGTTTCCAAACTTTGGTGCAGCAGTCTGTGGCTGAAGGAGCTCTGCAGGGCTGTCAGTGTTCTGGAGGTGTGTGGGCGGTGGGGAGTGGCCCTTCAGTATGGATGAGAGCTTAAACATCTTCCTCTTCCTTTGTACTGTGATGCCAAGGGGCACTGTACTGTACTGTTCTGTACTAGAATGCCTGAGTACAGTCAGGCCAGCAACAAATGCAAGCTGACATCAGATCGAGGAACATCCATCACTAATCAATACATCCGATTTTACTTCCATCAAGTCTGACAAAGGCTGATATTGCGAGTGTCTGACTAAGTTCTACCATCAGTCAGTCACAGAATTACACATATACACTATGACCTCCCTCCCCAGCTGTTATGGTGTCTATTTTGATCAATAAAATCAGATATAAAGACAGTATCACTTACTTTTGAGCCCACCTTAAATGTCTTAAATTTCGAGAAAACAAATATCTTTCTCTTAAGATAACAAGATTTTACAAGAAAATGGCCCTATAGTCAAACCCGACCGCTCTCAGCTTTCGTACAACTGTACACTGTGAACATTAAAATTTTTTTAAACACATAAAAGCCCTTTTAATTTTAGTGTTTGCTTTCTTGTCCCTCTTTCAGTGAAGCAGCACTGTAAATAAGACAAATATTTTTCTTTTTGGCAGAAATCAGAATGACTTGTACTTGGTTTGGCCACTTCTTTAATTGCAGATTGCAGATGATGCAGATTTTTAACATTTCTTTTTATTGAAAAAGCATGTGGAAAATATTTTGAGTGCAATAAAAAACAGGTATTTGTTGAATATCATCTCATCTTCTACAGCCATCCAGACAAGTACTTTACTGTCTGATATACTGAATAACAATTTAGTACACAATACCTTCACAATTTACTGAAATACAGTATAAATAAATGTCAGGAGAGGCTTCTGGGTGGTACCACAAACAAATAAAAAAATTTGTGGCTTCCCCTAAATAATGTACTTGGGGCAAATGAGAACAAATACTGCATGCCACCAACCTTCATCATCTGACCCTTGTTTTTTAAAGGGGCAAAAGTGAAACAGTTTCACCATAAGGTCTGCTGTTGTGCACTGCCTATAGACCAAAACAAAGTGTCATGAGCCCCGCCATTCTCTACCTCTTCCCCCACCCCAACTCGTCTCGTCTGTGAATATACGTACAAACAAAGTACAAACACACTAAGCAAAACAATTCAATTCTATAGTCATTTGGCAGATGCTTTTCTCCAAAGCGACATCTGAGAGTAAGAACAACACAAGCAAGAATTCAAACAGGATGGGACATCATAATTAAGTGGTAGTCAGACTGCTGTGAGTCCAGTTGAACCCAAGTGCTGTGCTAGAGGCAGTGCTTTTCTCTCTCTCTCTCTCTCTCTCTCTCTCTCTCTCTCTCTCTCTCTCTCTCTCTCTCTCTCTCACTCACTCTCTCTCTCTCTCTCTCTCTCTCTCTCTCTCTCTCTATAATAGTCCTTTGTTCAATTACAAGATTATGATTTCAACACACAATATCATCTTGGGTGTAAGTGCATGCAGCTTATTCAGTGCTGAGTTGAGCTAAGTATGGAAATGCTCCTTAAACAGGTGAGTCTTTAGCTTGCTCTTAAAAGTGGATAAGGATTCTGCGGATCGGACAGAGTTTGGTAGATTGTTCCACCGCCGGGGAACAACAGAGGAAAAGAGTCTGGCTGCTGATTTTGTGCCACGTTGTGGTAGGAACACTAGGCATCTCTCTCTGGCAGAGTGTAACTGTTGAGAGGGAGTGTAGCTCTGGATTAAGGAGTGAAGGTAGACAGGAGCCGTTTGGGTTATTGTTTTGTAAGCCAGAAGCAGAACTTTGAATTTGATGTGCACTGCAACTTGAAGCCAGTGAAGAGCAATTAGCAGTGGAGTGACATGAGCTCTTTTGGGCTGGTTGAAGACCAGACGTGCTGCTGCGTTCTGGATCATCTGCAGAGGTTTTACTGAGCACGCAGGCAGGCCAGCCAGTAAGGAGTTGCAGTAGTCAGTTTTTGAAATGATCAGAGCCTGGACCAAGAGCTGTGCCGTGTTTTCAGTCCGGTAGGGTTTGATTCTCCTGATGTTGTGGAGAGCAAATCGGCAAGACCAGGCAACCGAGGCAACATGGTCTTTAAAGATCAGCTGGTTGTCTACTATGACACCAAGATTCCTGGTAGAAGACGTAGGCACAAGCGTGATAGAGTCGAGCTGCACACTTATCGGTAAAGAAGGATTGGCTGGACAGACGACAAGCTCAGTCTTGGACAGATTTAGCTGAAGGTGACGATCCTTCGTCCATGCGGAGATATCAGGAAGGCATACTGATATTCGCATTGAGATGGTTGTGTCGTCAGGTGGGAAGGAAAGGAAAAGCTGAGTGTCGTTTGCATAGCAGTGGTAGGAGAAACCATGAGGGCTAATGACTACACTGAGTGAGGAGGTGTATAGTGAAAAGACAAGAGAGCCAAGCACTGAGCCCTGAGGCACCCCTGTTGTCAGTCAATGGAGGACAGTGTGACAGCATTGCAGCTCGCAAAAATATGAGCTGCCATTGCTCACATGCTGTAGCCTTATATAGTGAGGGAGGGCCGAGGGCTCGAAGAGGAGAAAGGAGGCAGCAATTCACATAAACATATATGAATGCACAGCCGACCGGCTGGTAAACACAGGGCTGGAGAAGAGCACAAAGAAATGGTGTGTGACGTCATGCCCTACTCCAGATGGTATTACACCTAGTTCTTCACATAGCCATTTTTTGATTCCTCCAATCTAGAAATGAAGAATTTCCGCTTATCGTCCCTTTAAAGATAACATTAGAGGTGGTTTGTTCAGCTTTAGCTAAGAGTAAGTGGTATTTATATCATTTTTTGCCTTGCTTGTATAATTTTTTTTTTATTGTTTTCTAGGCTGTTTCTAAGCTGCAGGCAACACCTCAAAATGAACGTACTTGTGTAAAGGAAAACTGCAGTTTTCAAAAAGAATGCGTACACACACACATACACAAAAACTCCAACTAAACCCATATTTTGCTTCCTGGAGGTATTAATGCTAAAAATGCTACAAATTTCTTTATTGGTGCGAGGCAACATTAGCATCATGTTTATCATGCCTACATATACACTTCATTCATCCACATTGCCAGAGAACTGGCACAACTTATGGTGATGAGGATAGAAAGAAATGCTGACACAGGCCACCACTACTAAAAGAGCTCAAATTCATTGGGCCAGTGTTTTCTTAAACAACACTGAAATAACAAACTGTGTTCTTTTCAAAGCCAATAGTTCCACCTCTTTCTGCTGCATGAAAGCTTTATGGTTACAAATAGCAAATGGCAACAACAACTAAGTCATCCACAGGTGGAGCAGATAGCTAATAACCTTTGTGCAGTGACTGTTTTCATATGATTGTCAGGTGAATTTGAAGTATGAAAAAAACAAATATATGCAAAGAAATAAATGAATATAGAAATTCTTCTCTGTGTGGTGGGAATTGAATTCTATTTATAAATGTTTAGTGTTTACTAGCCTTCTATTATCATTCAGTTGTATTAAATTAATTTTACCTCGCTGCATTATGCTGCGCCAAAGGAAATCATTCCTTCCTGTGGCCATCAAACTCCATTACTCTGCAATGAATCAGAAATCCAAGCCATAACCACTCGTAAATATTGTAAACACTGTAAATATTTACCAGTTTGTTAATATCTTTGTTGTATTATTTATATTTTATATTCTATTTTATTTTTCTCATTTTATGTTTTATTTTATTTATTTTTATTTAATTTCAGCACCTTATTCTAATTTCACTTGGACTCTTATTATTCTATTTATATATTTTTCTCTCACTGTATGTCATTGTTTTAAGGAGCACTGCAATGCAGCAATTTCCCTCTGGGATTAATGAAGTATTTCTGATTCTGATTCTGATAATAGCAGCCTGTTTCAGTTTGGACTCTGAAAGACAGGTAGACAGATGCTTCTGGATAATTCATGTAGTGTCCATCGGTGTACCGCTGTTCTTTTTTCTCTAAACTGCAGTAAAATATATGCACATTCATATATTCTTTATCTACAGGATGTCCGCCCTGTCCTCGATCAGATTCCTCATGATTTATTGTGGGGTCATTCTTCTCAGCAGGGTTGTGTTATTCATGTGCAAATAGATTATTTTACTGCACATGCAACTTGTGTTTGAATTTTCTTTTAGGATGTTAAATTCTTTTTCCTTTTAGTTTTCTTTCTCTTCAACAGAATGTTTAGTAACCTGTGATTTGACATTGTTTTCAGCAACATGCTAACAACGGCACTCCATGGTCATTATAAAAGCTTGGAGTCAGTGCGGTGCCATAGTTCACTTGTTCTCTAACAAGATTGTTGTTTGTTCAGTCTCCAGCCATACTTGGTGCTAAAGTGTCCTCAGGCATGTATGAATAGCCTTTTATTTCACCTGACTGATAAAAAGGCCTAATTGTCCACCAGGAATGCTCCTTAAGCTCTCAGTTATTCATTCTGGCAATTTAAGATTTTTTTGTTGTTGTTTTTCATTTAAAGTGGGATGTTGAACATTTGCTGATGAAAGACAAGTTTGGAGAGAGGTTATTTCCAACCCTTGGATGTTGAATATGACCCCAGAATGTTGCTTTTTAAGAAGGTCAGAGGCCAAACAAAAACATGTTACATGTATTTTTCTATAAATTAAGTCCTGCCTCAACTTTTTGTTTAGTTACAAATATAATTTTTATTTTCTTGTGTTGATGAGATCTTAAAGGCCTGTTTAAAGCATGAAACATACATTTGTAGGTGCATGTAGATGCTTTTTATGATGAAATTAAAACAAATATTGAAAGGAATAGGCCAAATGGTCCAATTCTTTACATGAAGATTCATTTATTTCTTTTTAGAGACATTTAACTAATTTTGTACCATTTTGATTTTTGTGCAGCTAAGAGACATTTTATGTGTCCAATACTTTTTTGTTTTTGTTTTCTAACTTTAGCTCAAATTTGCATTAAGTTTAATAGTGTGTAATAGTATGATTTAAATCAAGACCTCAACTACACTGAATTATATACCTTTTCTTATCATAATAGTTGCTTCCAACTAGAGAATCACTGAGCTGAACTCTTTCAACAAATTTAAATATTAAAAAAACCTTTAAAATATACTTATGGAGCGGCAAAAAAGCAAAACTTCTGTCTTACCTGGTCACATGTTTAAGGTCTTCCTCTGGAAATGACAGATATGATGCTGTGTAAAAGACAATGGCTGCCTGAAACTTTTCACACAAAGGTGAAAGAACAAGGGTCTTTCTCTAGTGTGGAAATGCTAATGAACTTTCAAAGTCCTTTGGCTACTGAAACTCTTCCTACACTAGTCACATGAGTAAAGCTTTTCTCCTGTGTGTAAACACTAATGAACTTACAAATTCCCTGAAATACTGAAACTCCTCCCACTCCTGGGACACGTGTAAGGCTTTTATCCAAAGTGGATATGCTGATGAACTTAAAAGCCCCCTGGGCTCCTTGAAGTCTTCCCACACTGGTCTTAGTGGTATCATTTCTCCCCAGTGTGGGTCCAGCTGTCTTCCGCTGACACCATTTCTACTCTCATGAGGTCAGTCTGGGTTCGTGGAAGTCTGACTTTATCAAGCAAAATCAGTTGTACAGAGACAGAGTTGGTCAAAACCCTGTACTAAGGTTATGAATGGCAGTGCTTACTGCAAAATCAATGACCTGCCATGCAGGTTAGCTACTTTGTTAGCTTCCTTTTTTTAGGTGAGCATGTGTGGCCTCATTTTTTGATTGTCCAGAGGTTGGCTTCATCAAGGCTGTTACAAGCATGCAGCACAATATTAGACTTTAGTTTATTTTGACTACCCCATTCTCTGTATATCTGAACAATCATTTTGCAAGCTTCATTCTTAAAGTGTGTGCATACAATCATCTTCCATGATGGACCAGAAGTTGCCCTCAATTAAAGTATCTGTGTCCAGATAGTCCGGAAACTGTTCTCATCTAAGGTTTCTCAAATTCAATCCTTCTCTGTCAATGTGTCCCTGCTCCAACACACCTGACTCAAATAATGAGTCATTATGCACAACTTTATAGGCTGGTGGATCCATTTAATTTGAGTAAGGGGTGTTGAAGTAGGGAAACATTAAAAAGCTGCAGGACAGTGGCTGTCGGGGAACAACTTTGGACACCCCTGCTTTAGATTCTCTCAACAGTGCCATCCCATAACGGTCAGATCAGCCAGCTTCCAGGCTTCCTCCTTGAGCTGCATGGCAATATTTTCAGACAGACTAGAAGCATTCCTGATCAAATAGTTTACTGTAATTATCAAGACTAACTTGAACTCAGCAAGTGTCCAAATGTCCTTTTAGTACAGGAGCTTGTATCAGTTGTTACAGTGCGTCGTAGTCTCGTCGTCCTTGGTAGACCAAAAGCTGTCATCATCAAAGCTATCCATGGTCTTCTCAACTCCTCTGAGTTCTTTTGTGTCTTTACTGATTAACTCAAAAGAAACATGAAAGTAGAACTAATTCCTGGGGACGGTTGTTCAAACGTAATCGTATTTTGGTTATCAGATTGGATCAAATCTTAAAATAGGTTGTTCAAAAGGGAAAGAATGATTCTGAAATCAGACTGGATTATGTAATCCAATCCTAGTTGTTATCTGGATGAAACTTTCAGTTTGTGTTGTTCAACACTTCTGAGTAGGATTTGAATAACTTTGATCCAAGAACACAGGATTATCCTGATCCCAACAGAGGGGAGGATTTCAAGGGGGATTTCAGGAAGAAAATGCAGTACAACCTCAATTAGTCTCTTTTTAGCCAGTGCATGTGCTTATATGTTGCACTTGACTTGTTTACAGGGATAAAGTAGATAAAGTAGGCATTGGCTACCAATTAAGCCTTTCAGTGTAGTACAGCAGAAATAAAAACATAACATTATCTTGTCCCCATAAAATAAACCCTGAAGTAAATTTCAATAACAAAAACAAATAAAATAATCTATTTTCCTGCCATTCATCGCTGCATAATCAGAAAAGAAGCTGTCAAAAACCAAAAACAATTGCATCCCTTACTGCACATCCAGTCAGTCCCTCATTCTGATAGAAAGCCAGAGGTTGGTCTGGTTCCTCTACCTGGAGCGCCGGTGCATACTTAACATTGTCACAGAAACGGGCATCGCGCCTTTTTAAAAGACATTTTTCCAAAATTTCCACAATGTATTTGTTAATGAATTTGTTTTATATTTGTTGTGGCTCAGATGAGAATTCATAAATATATCAATAGAATTGGACGTTCATGATTGCTGTGTGTTGTCTCAAAATGAAAAACACTTAAAGTAACCCCATATGGCTCTTCTACAGGTTGCTCTTCACATAGCCGGAAGCCCACATTGTTTTAAATGCTGGAAATCCTGAAAACGGTGATTCTGGATCAGGGTGATCCAATCCAATGTAGCTTTGAACAACTGGGCTAAAGTAAGATGGATTACGTGATCCTAGATCCTGAAAAAAGGGTTTCCCAAATCTGGATAGCTTTTATCCAGAATAAATTTGAATTAAAACAATTGACCCCTGAAGATCAGAATCAGAATACTTTATTAATCCCAGAGGAAATTGTATGCACATGGTTGCTCCATACCAAATAAGAAAGGATAAGATAAAGATAGCAATCACAATAAGAAAAATTACAAATTCCTTACAATATTTATATAAACAGATACAGGATAAATCCTGCCAGTGAGTAAAATGTACAGTATTATCAATATGATAGACAGTAAAATGTAAATGTAGTGCAAAGTGCAAATGTATAACAGTAGACGTTGTTATATGGAGGAGTTGTTCAGTTTGATTACTGGTGTATAAATGGCATCAAACAACAATCCATTCTCTAGGGTCCCTACATTACCTTAACCATCACAACTGAATGTGTTGAGTCAGTGGCCAGTCAGATTTTTATTCCTGTTTATTAGCCCCCCCCCCCCCCCCCCCCCCCCCCCCCCCCTCTCTCTCTTACACACACACACACACACACACACACACATACATGCCTACTGCCTATTTCTACAGCCTCTCTGAAAGGAAACATATCAGCAGGGAGCAGAGGCCAAAGTACACCCACAGCAGTGTTCTTTATTTTTTTTATTTTATCTTTTAAAATAATTTTTAGAGGGCATTACACTGGCTTACATGAATTTGTGAAGAATAAGCATGATCCTAGCTTAAAATATACAACATTATATTATACCCAAACCAAGATTTCACCCCTTTTTATCCCCAAAAAGAACTGAGTTCCCACAACTTTACTGTGGACAGAGTTTCGTCCTTGCAATATAATTTAAGGAAGTACACACATTCATGCAGTCTGTCAAGCACACACACGTGAATACAAACACAAAGCCAAGTTCCTAGAGAAGTGCTATGTCAGCAAGGGGTCCGCTGTTTACATTTACACACACACACACACACACACACACACACTCGCGCACACAGCATCCTCAGCTTTCAAGGTGGTGAGGTGGTGCGAATGGGAAGATTTAGTCTGTGCAGGAGTTATTGCTCACTCTTTGAATTTCTTTGTGTGTCACTGTTCAGCTCACTAAAATCCAGCAACTCAGCATCATAATTCTTTCAATCGCCTCTCACTGTTTACTACGATGGAAAGCTGTCAAATTTTATATTCAGTGCTTAGAAAACCTAAGATTGTCATTAAATTGCTTTACAGTTGTCAAAAAAAAATAAATAAAATAAATAAAAATAAATAAATAAATAAATAAATAAATGTTTGTGTAGTCCAGGTCACCTTCATACCTTCATGACTGATGTCAAATAACTTCACGTGTCAATCACTTATCATATAATGGTTTCTTTTGTTTCTGGACTCCCAGTTATAAAAACTCTAAATGTAAGGCTTGAAAATAATCATAAACCTAATAAATAAGGAGGATATGCGGATGTCTGTTTCACCTCTGTGACAAAGCACTTACATAAAAAATAAGCCAAAATAAACTTCTCTTGCCAAGATAATGCCAAATTTAGATTTTTATGGTGTGAGTACTAACTTTATTGTTTATGCTTTAATGTGTTAAAAACTAATGCACTTCATGCATTGCAGTATTGCTTACCTCTAGTGGTAGCGGTGGGTGTCAGTATGTCACCATTGTTAAGCACTGTGATAGCTGCAATTGTTATGTACTCTGTTACTGAATAATTTCTTTAATTGATTTCTTTTTGTCAGGTTTGCATTACTGGCTACTGTTTTTGTATTTAGTGTATAAATTACAAAACATTAAAGTATATTGAGTCTTTGAAGATTTCCCAAAAGACCGACATGTGTCGGCCAAATCCTGTGAAATGGTACGCTATCCCAGACTGAATAAAAGTAATTATCAGTTGCACCTATGGGGCACTTTGTATAGACATCAGTTTTTATAATTTCTATTTTATTATTAATGTTTCATTCTAAGTGGTATTTGTAAGTATTAATTTATTCCTTTCCAATTCTGTATCTTAAAATTTTTGTTATTAAATACCATACCATATTTATTTATATAGCACATGGTTGACCACTGTGCTGTACAACATGTACAGCACAGGACAGAAATAAAAAAACACATAAGACAGATTAATCACAGCTTTCAAATTAATTAAACATGATTAATCACAATTCCCAATTATGCCTGAAATCTGAAATATGCCCGTTTTTCACTGTATTGCATCAACAGAAAGCAAAAAACTAATACAGTATATATGACAGTATATATATGGTGAACAGAATGCACCAAAAACCACTTTTGATTTATGGTGCTTGAACTGCATCAGTGAAAGTGATACTTTCTTACAGATCATGCAAACCACGTTTTATTTATTGGATGTTCCATTAATGTTCTTTTTAAACTCAAATCCATCCATAGGACCGGCTGGCTCAACTTGTTCCATCGTGCTTCTAAACATCTTCATGTCTTGCTGTTATAACAGAGAAATGACTGATGTCTAGGGGTTGTCATGCTTGTAATGCAGTTAATTACATAAATTAATTACTGTGGTTAATGCGTTATTTTTGACAGCCTTAATTTACACTAAAACCAGAGAGGATCCAATACCACTAAATAGCTGAAGCCTATGGATGTAATTATTAGGTGCATTCTTAAGAGGCTAATCTGAATTATGCTAAATGGGGGTAAATTTACCAGAAACAGATACAACTCACTGCTGGCAATGCAGACCAACGCTGACACCTGTTATTGAAACCAAACAGCCCCCCCATCAGAGGGGTCTGGTAGCCCATACTCCTGAAGCACTCCCCACAGAACTGATGTTCGAATACTTTCGCTAAGCCCACAAAGCTCATGCAGACTGGTTGGGTGAACTCCCATGCACCGTCATGTGAGTGTAAAGCTGGTCCATTGTTCTGTGATCAGGATGAAAACCACACTGCTCCTCCTGAATCGTTTGACTATTCTATGGATCCCTCCTCTTCAGGACCCCCATATAGCTCTTACCAGGGAGGCTTAGGAGTGTGATCCCCATGTAGTGTGAACACACCTTCTCAAAAAAGACCACCACCCCAGTCTTCTAGTCCAGAAGAACTGTCCCTGATGTCCACGTGATGTTGCAGAGGCGGGTCAACCAAGACAGGCCCACAACATCCAGAGCCTTGAGGAACTCCAGATCTCATCCACCCCAGCTGTTCCTCCAAGGACTGAGCTTGTGCCCACAGTGATGCATTTTCTAAGCTTAACTTGAAGTTTCCTTCCAAGATTCTGAAGTCTTCATGAACCTTTTTAAGTTCTTGTTCAGTAGCCCACATTTTCTTATTATGCTCAATCACTTTGTTTTTTTCTTCTGTTTCCACAGTGACTCATTTACTTTATCCTTTTTTTATCATATTTGCCTTACAGGCTGGACAACTGTTCCAGAGCATTTTGGAAAAGGTGAGTTTTGGTCTTAAGTTCTTCATCCATCATGTCACAGGTTTATTGGCAGTGACTCAATTTTTTTCTCTGTCTGGTTCAGTAGTTCTTTAAAAACCGATGTTTTATCTCAGGCTATTTATTTTCTACCTTCCTTCTCTGATAGGCATCTTTTAACTGCTGAGTTTTTTTTAATATCAACGTTAAAGTCAGATGAAATGTGGTATTACCGTTCAGACTGAGGTCGCTTCGACACAGAGCGGATATGTATCTGATTTAGGATCACATATGAAAGTGGCCTATGTTGGATTTTTAAAAAAAAAATTTTTGATGTGAGCTGTTCAGACTGTCATTAAAAAAAATCTGCTATCAGTTACATATGGGCAAAAAATCGTAACTGAGCTGCAGTGTGAACATAGCCTCTGTGGAGAGCCTGATTCATCATTACCACAAGTTCATTCTCCATTAGGATGTTCCTTTAACCTTTGTTTCAGGAGCTCTCAAGATTTTTTTTAATGTCTTCAACAGTTTTAAGTAAACCTTTGTTCTTTTTCTCAAGGCTTTTGATTTATTGTTGAAAATAATTGTATTTGTTTTGAAGAAGCTTTTTTCTTTTCTAAGATCCATTTTCTCTTTTTCAAGGTTCTTCTAAATTTTATTGATGGTGTCCATCTTTTGGCAAAGAGATTTGTTCTCTTTATTGAGGAACCTGAAAAGCCACCTATCATGATATCAATTTAATTTAATTTAATTTAATTTAATTTAATTTAATTTAATTTAATTTAATTTAATTTAATTTAATTTAATTTTTACTATGATAAAGATTAACAACTGGGTTCTAATTTTATAAAAGAATAAAATATACCTCCAAAACAGCAACTTTGGTAGGTAGGTTCGGTCTCTTAAAATGAGATACAGAAAAAAACTGTCCATGGACTTACAAGGTAAATGGGTGAGAGAGTTGGAAAGGTAAAATGTTAACAGGTAGTTGATATGTAAAAATATTTTTAGTTTGATTTTTGTTTTCAGAAAAAACATCTTTGTAATGCAAAACATATGAAAATGTTTTCTTTATAAGCTATTTAATGTTATGAAAGTGTTATGTAGAATATGGAACACTGGAAATATGCTATTTTCAAGTGAACAAAAACAGAATGTGCATAATGATAAAACAATCTGAATATTATGAAAAATGTTCTATAAATTAAATGTATTATAATTTATTATTATTTTGGTTTTAATTTTCTGTGGAAGGTTTTGCTTGTGTTATTTCTCTTGTTCAGATCACTAAAAATATCTCAGACGGGTTTAATCATTTGTTTCTCAGGTGAGATTAATTAATTGGAAGCTATTTTAATTTATCAAAAAGAAGCATTTGTAGCGGGTTTAGAAATACATGAATACTAATTTTCAAACAGCTGTACTGTCTTATGATCACCATGCTACACTGGATGGTTCAGATGGAAGGAGTTCTGGATGATTAGAGGATGGTCACCATCACACAAACAAACTTGCAATGCCAGCAAGGTGGTGGAGTGATGTTTGGGCTGTAGAAATGAGGAGTAAGATAGTAAGCTCCTTTAAGGTGCCTGATTATTTCAAAATGACATCTTCCATATATATATGGTTTCTAACTGACCATTTCCTGCCGTGGTATAAAAAAAAAAACAATGCCTTCTGCAGAAAAATCATTTTGATGCATAAGACATGAATGCTGCAAAAATAACATTGAATATTTGGCTGCTATAAAGATAAAAACTCAAGGTTTGGCCAAAATCGCACTGAAAACTTCTGGAGCATCCTTAAGCAAATGGTTGTAAATAAAGATGCCCTGTGTGATAAAAATAAACAGATAGGAAAATGATCTTTGTCTGATTTGGAAGATATTGGGGAATTACAAGACCTTATATCTGATATACTGATGAGCTTCTTATTAAACATTGCAATTGAGTTCATGCAATGCGGAATAAACATATCAGCAATTTCTTTACATTTACAATAAAAGTTTCAAAACTAGTGTCTCTAGACTTAATGCTGGTGTTCAGAGAGAGTTTGATACACAACTATTAAAAGATAAATAATGCTTTAAAAGGATCTTTAGATATAACAGAAAAGCAGCAGAAAAGAAAACTTGTATGAACTATCCTGTTCACTGTTGAACTTAACTCAAAATTGCATAGTGGGAGTACTGATACTCATGAAAATGGTTCACATGACATTACCTTACAGTCATTTATTACAGTCATGAGGAGCACATGAGGAGAAAACATGTCAAGGGCTCTGCACAACAGCAACATTTTATAGTGAGGGACTGCTTTGATTCAGTGATATGGACATATTAGGGATACTGTAATGTAGGGATGCTGACATTTTCCATCCTAATCCATTTCCTGCCATTGCTGTCTTTAAAACACAACAACAGCAGAAAAAAAACACAGAAAACAAAAACATACATCTTGTTTTCATTGTTCTCGTCTCCTGTTGGTAAATTCTGTTGGCACAAAGACAAAAGCACTCCATGTAATCATTCTTACTGTACACCCACATACACACTAAAGGCAGTAGATGTAAATGAAGGAGATGAAGGAGCAGAATCAGAAGCGTGAGAGGTACACAAATGAGGAAATAAGAACAGAAGGGAAAGAATGGCACACACAGCTTGGCATTTAAACAGAGGATTTCCTCTCTGCTCCTTGTCTTCCCTCCGCTCGTTCTGTTTACAGAAGGAGAGACTTCTTCACACAGCTTAATGTGAGCCTGTCTGTACATATGAGTGCTCTCTTCACGACTGTCACTAACATTACAGTCTAACCTAAAAGTTTAAATATCAAGGTTGCCACTGGGTTCTGCTTATTGAGGTGCTGTTTAATGAATGCTTGAAATTTTCAATATCCCCTTCAATTATAACTTTTCTTCTTACACACTGAAGGGTATGATCAGATTTAAGTTGCAAAATGGATGAGGAAATTAAACAGTATGGACATTTTTTTTCAGATCTACTGAACAATATCCAAGCATTATCATCTTTCATTTTGCTCTGTTGTGGTGTCAGCAGACTGTCTTCCTGTGGTATTTCAGCCAAAAGGTGATGGATGTCTAGAGCCACATATTTGCTCCCTCTAGGGGAAGTTCATGAAACACTTAAGACACTATCACAGTCAGCAGACCCAAGGAAAACATGTTTTTTTCTTACCTTTGGCATACTTAACATCTTAGTTGTCTTCATTTTCTCTCCTTTGCTTGCGCTTACTTTTCTCTTATCTGCATTTTATCAGCTGCACAAGGGTTTTCATTTTTAATAATGAACTTTACGTTGCTTTTGTGCAAACCACCAAAAATTGTATGTGTGTGTGTGTGGACTGCTTTGCATGTTCACATTGTCTCCTGATGTTTCTAACAGGATATGAATGTGTGTAATAAGTATGGGTGGGACTTAATTACAATGAATTAATTACAAAAAATTAACACGTTAAAAAATGTAATGCTTTTAATCACAATTCCAAACAATGTTTGTCACTGGACAAGCTCCTGGTACACCAATTAAACTGGTGCACACTACAGAGCTCGGGTAACAACTTAGCGACTTTCATGCTACGTTTAGGAAGTTTTCAGACTCTGCTAATGACTCTATTTCAAATAAGCAGCTCTAAGTGACTAAGTGACTCTACTTAAAAAAACTCAACTAGCGACAAATCTAACGACGTTTTCTGGTGTTTATAGAAGACTGACCTAAAAGTATGTACCATTTACTTCTTCTCAATGAGACACAATGCTATTGCAAGCCCATCCCCTGTCCAAAAGAACACACAGCTGCAGTCAGAGACAGATGTTTACCACTGTTTGAGGGTCATATTGAAAATGAAAAATGCAAAGCTGACACCAGCTGATCCCATCTTGGTTTACCGTTAGATATTAATGTCTATTAATGAAGAATGTGGATGAAACCATTATGAAGTTAAAAGTACTGTAACATGTTGTAGATCAGGGGTGCCCAAAGTCGGTCCTTGAGGGCCGCTGTCCTGCAGATTTTCCAGTGTTTCCTACTTCAACACACCTGACTCAAATGAAATAGATCTAACAGCCTGTTAAGTTTTGCACAATGACTCATCAATTTGAGTCAGGTGGTTTTGGAGCAGGGACACATCAAAAACCTGCAGGATTGTGGCCCTTGAGGACCGGAGCTGGACACCCCCGTTGTAGACTTTTAATTAGAGAACAGTTGGAGCTGTTGGTTAAAGTCCTTAAAATGTCACTTTAACTTTAGGTCTGTTCAGTTTTGCCCAGGGAAATTTTCTATTTCTTTTTCTACTGTTTTGAGTTGTAATGCAATTAAATACATTTCCCCCAACATTACTAAAGCTTGAGTTTACAATATTAATATCTGTGTCTGTTATTTGATTCAGTCGTCCACTAAAATGCATTTAAATTAAAAAAAAATGAAGCTTTTTGGGGCAAATTGTTATGCAATTAAAACGGGATTAATCAAGATTAATTAATCACAAACAAAGCTTCCCATAAATTTGATTTTTTTTTAAATCAAGTCCCATCCCTAGCAATAAATAAAAAGCACAATAACAATGGAAGTGCTGCATGAATGTGTGTGATTGGGTAAATGTGACATGTACTGTAAAAGTAGTTAACATATGACTAGAAAATCGCTATAAATACATTTCATTTACAGTAGTTACTGCTTTGAAAAGCAGTGTTTCATTGCCATTGTGTAATACATATTTATCTCTTTACTTGCTGAAATCTCCACTATTTACAACACAAACTAACAAAAAACAAAACAAAAAGTTGCCTTTTGTACCTGATTAATATCTTATTTTATTTTTTAATATTTTTTAGAACAAAATTCAATTTAAATCAACTTTATTTATATAGCGTCACTTATTAACATTGTTATCTCAGGGTATTTTACAGACAAATCCAGTGGAGCCAATTCATAATAAATAATTGCCTAGTTAAGGAAAGGAAAACCAACAGATTGTTTCAAATCTTCACTTTGATCCAATCCCTCATCCTGAGCATGCAAGAGGCGACAGTGGAAATGAAAAACTCCCTTTTAACAGGAAGAGAAAACCTCTAGCAGAACCCTGCTCAAGCTGGGCAGCCATCTGCCTCAACTGGTTGGAGTGTAGAGGCCAGGAAACCAGCCAACAGACACTGCAACTTTTAGCCAGGAAGACCTGCTGAGAGAGGAGAAATTTATTAATGATGCTAATACTGTCATGTGTTTCAGGAGCATGGAGATGAAAAGGAAGTGCTCAGTGCATCATGGGACAGCAGTCTATGCCTGTGGCAGCATAACTAAGGGAGGGCTAGACCACCCCTAACTATAAGATCTTAAGCCTGATCTTAAAGGTAGAAGGATGTCTGCCCTCCGAACCCAAACTGGGAGCTGGTTCCACAAGAGAGGGGCTTTATGGCCAAAGGCTCTGCCTCCATTCTGCTCTTAGAGACTCTGGGAACCACATGTAAACCTGCTGTCTGAGTGCGAAGGGATCTGTTGATTATATGGAACTCTGAGATCTTTGATATACAGTGGAACCTGGTCATGGAGAGCTTTATGTGTGAGGAGAAGAATTATAAATTCTATCTTAGATTTAACAGGGAGCCAATGAAGAAGGGCTAAAACTGGAGAAATATAATCTCTCCCGCTAGTTCTCATCAGAACCCTCACTGCAGTATTTTGGATCAGCTGGAGACTTTTCAGGGCACATTTGAGACAGCACAACAATAAGGATTTGCAGTAATCCAATCTTGAAGTAACGACTAGTTTTTCTATAGCCCCTTTCCAACTGCAGGAACCTTTTGCAGTTCCTATAACCTTTTCGGGAACCAGGCCATTTTTTCGCGCATTCTGACATATAGGAACTAGGAGTAAAAGCCCTCAGTTCCTATAACCATTTTAGCTCCTACTCCGAGGCAGGGTCTTTTTGAGGTTCTATAGGAACCCTCGTAATGGTTGCAGCTGCGGACGACAACAAAAAGAGTATGCCATACATATCACTCTGAGATAGAATGTCCTCAATTCTTGCAATATGGTGGAAGAAAGTGGCTCTAGAAATCTGTTTTAAATGCAAGCCAAAGCACAAATCCTAGTCAAAAATAACTCTGAGGTTCATCACTATAGTACTGAAAGCCAAATTAATGCCATCCAGATTAATTACTACACAAAGTTGTCCTGTTGTCCTTCAGGTTATTTTTTTATTTTAGTACCAGCTATTCCTGAGATATACACAAACTTTTAGTATTACATTTTGATTACTCAAATGACAGCAGCATATACCTTTAAAGCTGAAGTACAGTGCAACCTTTGTTAAGTTCAAGGCTACTGCATATAGATTTGGGAGGGAATTGTGTGAAATAAAGCTAATAATATTCTCCAATAGCTGCAGAGCACAGCACTTGAAGGAGTCTCAAGAGGCTGCTGCTCGGTTTGTGGGTTCTTCTTCATGTTTGTGTGTGTGTGTGTGTGTGTGTGTGTGTGTGTGTGTGTGTGTGTGTGTGTGTGTGTGTGTGTGTGTGTGTGTGTGTGTGTGTGTGTGTGTGTCTATGTGTTTGGAAATAAAAGTGTGTGGTTTCAGGTAGGGGCGGTGGGGGTCAGTGTGCTGGTACAGAATGCTGGCGAGGTACTTTCATAGACTTTCGGAAACTCACTAATCAATAAATGCTTTAAATAGGGACACAAATACCTGTGCACAGCACTTACTTTAATAGCTGGATTCTATTTAAGAAAGAAAGCATTTTGCTGAATAGATTGGCTGTATGGTACCTTCACAAAGATATTTGTAAGTGGTTGAAGAATGCCACTCATTTCTTTCCACAGTCTTAATTAGCAATTGCTTAGGAGGGGAACGCAGACCACAAACACATGCAAACATATAGTACTTTACTGAGGATTTTTAAACAATTTGATCATTATTTATTTATATTTGAACATTCAGACAGTTTTAAGTGTATTATTACAGTACAGCACTGCCAACAAAAGCCAACATGTTTTACATGCAGATTTTTATTGCCCAGGTATGTATTATGCATATGAACTTTTAAATGTGACATCTCTCTCTTCACAAGGCCAGATATAATGTTAATTCCCCACAGAGGGACAGATTCAGCCAAGCTGAAGCTAGCCCTGCCTCACCACTAATGCTGTAGAGCTGTATTCAGTTTGCTGGTGCTTCTTCTCATCTGAAGTGGAGCTCTTGAGTGCTGACAAACACATACCATAAAACAATTTGCATTTCATAACAATGCTGTTTTCCTCCTTTGGAATCACACATTTAAAATAATTGTAATTAATTGTAAACTAAGAGATAGTCCAAGTGGACATAAATAGGACTTCTGTTAGAATAAAAAGTTTAATTTATTTGATTAATAAATGGCTGGAAATATCTTATTGGATATTTCTGAAAATGGGACATAATCTATAATTGATGATGGTGAGGAAAATGCGAATGATTTGAAACCATAAATGATTATGTCAAGAACACAACCGATGGGTTGACATCCAGAAAAAAGGTGACTTAACTTTTTTTTAAAAAAAGGGAAGGATGAGGTTCATTTGGTTGTGTTTAGGTTCGAAAAGAAATTCATTTAATCCAACCCCTTCTCCATTTCACAGCAAATTGGTGATCAATTTATTCACTTCCCATTCAAAATGGGGTGAGGTTTAAACTAGTTTCTTGATTCTTTCCTTCGAAACATTCTCGAAATTCAATTAAATATCTAGTTTAATTATGCAAATGAGCTAATCTTGTTGCTGTCATTGACATCTGATGGCCATGTTTGATACTTACTTCATCTTTGGTCCAACAGGCCTGTCTCCATGAATATGCCTGGATTTCAATTATATATAGTTTTAACAATAAAAAGGTAACTCAAGCAATTTTAGTGATTCTCAGACAACGCCTTCAAGCATCATCAGATCAAAGTTTTAATTTGCCTAATAACCTCATTTGGTTACTATACTTGTTGGACTATGTTATAATACTGTGTTTTGTGTGTTTTGCTCCTTTTTTTAAATAAACACACCAGCATGCTGATCTGAGAAGTATGTGGTAAACACAAGTTGACATAAGTTTGACATCAAATGCAAGAGATGTCAACTCCAAGTGGAACTGCTGCTTGAAATGAATATTATGCACACCAAATCCGCACTGAACTCAAATTCAAGAATTTTAGGAACTTAATTGCTTCCTTTAACAGTTTTGCTGACCTAAGCAGTAGTGCTTCAGCACACTCTGCTGGTGATGGTTTTCACAGTTATAATCAGGCTTGTCTTTTTGAATTGCAGACTGTGGTAGCAGCTTTGCTTACACATCCCAAGCGTTTTTGCACCATCAATTGCTTAACCATTGACATAGTTACTTCACTCGGTTCATTGTAGGAAATCTGAGATATCAGTGATTGTTGTTTCTTCTGCTAATTTTCCCCTGTATGTGCCTATAAACTGGGAATGAAAAATTGAAGAGTGTGTTGATTTATACTAAATTAACTCCGTGTGTATGTGTGTGTGTGTGTGTGTGTGTGTGTGTGTGTGTGTGTGTGTGTTGTCTCCAGGGGATTTGTGTCCATAACCGGGGGCGTGTATAGTGGACAGCTTGCGGCTGGATTGATAGTGACGTCAGCGCTCCGCTACCTCTCCCCGAGGGCAGGATTAGTTGGGAGCAACAGAGACAGCGCTCCGGTAATCTCCCGGTAATAAATGGGGGAGACGGGCACGTTCGGATCTGCCGGTACCGAGTGACATCTGAGGTCCCCTGAGAATCCCAATAAAGACCCAGCGTTCGAAGCACGATGGGTCGCTTCGTAACGCCTCAACAAATCGACGCGCCCCGGACAGGTAAACGAAGCAGGTAAGCCGCGGAGACGAAGGGTGAACTCGTCTCAGGAGGATTTATCCTGGCAAGGTGTTCACAGGCTGCACTGGTCGTCTGTCTACAACTGCTTGTTTTATTTTTACCGCTCTTGTCCCGGTGTGGAAGATGCACTTGGGAGGTGCATGTCAACTTTTGCAAAATTAAGGAACAGACGCCAGGTTGCTGTAAATGATTATTAAATATTTTATATTCATGTTTCATTTTTTTTCTTGACTCTTTGAACTGTGTGTTGTGGCTTCATGCACACATGTAAAATGTAGAGGCAACTCTGCACTTCTAGGTGTCGGGATAGAGTGGAGGGTCATGAGCTCATACAAACTCATTTGTTTTTCGATCAAGTTGTTTGTGACAGATTAAAACATCATAGGTTCAGTCAATCAGTCATTACATCTATCTATCTAAATGTCTGTCTGTCTATCTATCTATCTATCTATCTATCTATCTATCTATCTATCTATCTATCTATCTATCTATCTATCTACATTGAATTGGTCACTAATTAAAGTGAAAATATAAATAAAATCAAGTATTATGTAGAGTGGTATGATGAGCTTTAACATTCCCATTGCTTTAACTATTTTGCTCCATGATGATCTTATTGCTGCCAGAAAACCCAACCAAGCCAAAGCCTTTTCTTGACTGCCATGGCTGTAAGGATTTCCAACATATGCCTCTGGGCATTTATGGTTTAGGTATCACCTACTTGGCACTTGCCTCTAAATAACCAAATAACAGCCATGCTAATTTGTGGTCACCATGTTACTTTTACCGCTACCGGTTTTATTCATGCAACTTCTCTTTATGGATCTGTGGAAATAACGGCCCATTAACCTGTAATAATCGGCGCGCTTCTTCCGATGTTGCTGTTCTAAGATCAGAGAAAAGCATCTTAAATTTGTTTAGGGCTGCAGAAGCATAGCGAATGAGGACAAAAGAAAAAGATAGTTTTGATTGTTCATCACTTGGATAGAAACGTGTAGGTATGTGGTGGTGTGTGTGCGCGCGCGGCGCGCGCGTGTGTGAGGGCGGTGCGCTGACATGGGCAGATAGAGATAGTAGGCCACCACTACCGGACACGGGAGAGAGAGGGAGAGACATCGGTGCTGGGTGGAAATATGCAAGACGGATGTTTCTTGTGTGAGCAGCAAAAACCCCGCCGTGCGTCTTTACGCTCAGACCACCCAGTCCCTGATCTCCTCACAGCCTCTCTCTCCTTTTTGTTCCACAGCAGCCTCACCTGCAAAACCACAGCAGAGGACAGCGGAGCTTCTCAGCGGACACTTTGCTGACTCCAAAGGACGAACACAGATGATACCTCAGTGTACTCACCCCATCAACGGGAGCCGGGCAGAGTAACTCACCGCAGTCCACTGCTGCTATCCACAACCAGACTGTCAGAGAAGACAGCAATCTTCACGATGATCCGATAAATTCCTGTCACCGTTTCTTCCTTCAGAAAAAGGACCATCTCCTGACAGCAAAGGAGTCGAACATAAAGGCCTTTATTTGTTTATTGTAGTCTTCAGATGGACCGAGTGTCCTCGGCACTGGCCGCTAAGATGCGCTGGATCACGCTGGTGCTTGCGGGCTTGACTTTTTGGAGCAAAGTTACTGTTTCCAACTGTTTCGACTACGAGGAGGCAGACTTTGATTATTATGAAGAGGAGAAAGTAGAGAGCATCGACTACAAAGACCCGTGCAAAGCTGGTGAGTCTTGTTTCAACTTCACTCTACAAATCGTTTCAGTATTACTGTTTTGCGTGTGTGGTCCCAGTGATCCTCTCCTGCATCTGCCTCTGATAAGGCACGTGTACGTGTGTATGAACGATGACAGCGCACATGTGTTTATGTGCGTGTGCACCAGGCCAGATTCCCCTTTCCCCCCACCCTCCATTAGGCTACCGATAAGTCAGTGTTCGTGGTGATCCCGCAGATGGATGCCACGTGCAGCCCGGGGACGGTTCCACTAAGCCGCGTTGCCCAGTCGAGATGCACTTTTTAGTGCACGCACGCACAGCGCGTGCATCACCTGAGTACAGTGTTGGGTTGATATGGCCAAGAACACCGAGTGTGAATGAGTGATTGCAGCTTTTAAATTAACCATCAATGAAGATGGAAAAACAGCTGGAATCATCTGAACCATCAAGGGCAGTGATGCTCTCTCTCTCTCTCTCTCTCTCTCTCTCATACACACACATATGAAATGATCAGGGGCGGATCTAGAAAAATGTTTATGGGTTAGCGAGAGAGGGGGGCATGAATTCTTCAGATCAGCATCCCAGGCTGCATTTATACAAAATAAGCAATTGAATAAGAACATACCAGTGCACCACAACAGCTTACTTATCATTAGTTTAATCATTTATTCAGAACAAGTTCATCCCTCTCTTTCCTCAGTAGTTTGAATAATTGAATGTATTTTTTAAAAGCAAAGGAATGTACACCACTTTTGCACACAGGCATGTATCAGGTTATCATTTTAGCAGCTTACCAATGAGAATAACTTACACTATTCACCAAATGTTAGAGGTATTAAACTTTCAGAAATGTAAAAAGCTGATTTTCCACTGATACACTTATGAGTGGAGCTTCTTTTATATTTTAAGTCGATCATATAATGGCTATTTCTCCATCTCAAACTATTTACTAAAACTAAATCTAACAACAGTGTTATATCACAACATAAAATGTCATTGTTTTAATGACTTGTCATGTGTTAGTGTTGTGTTGGTCTGATTGTGAAGAGGACTGTTTAGATACAAACTGTCATTGTACCAGAACATTTAGTGGTCCATTAATGGTTCCGGTACCCTTTTTCTTTTATTACATTTAGCAGTTAATCATCCCATTAGAGAACAGCATGTACAATAAATACTTAAACACTGAACAGTTGCACATTTATTCAGAAGTTTAGAAAAACGAAACTAAGTTCAGCTGTAAAAGTTGTAATGAATTTTAAGTTAATTCTGTCATCATATAAGAAGCAGAATATTCCTAACTTTTTGTGAGTAATGTACAGTCAGCGAGTACTCCAACCATGGATCAGATTTGTACCTCTTGCTGCAGAAGCTTCTCCTGGTTTCTCCTTGGACGGTCTCAAGGAAACTTTTCACTTGGATATGTTGAGAAGATGGAGAACAGGACAGATTTAAAATGAAAAAGAACTGAAATAGTCATACAATATAACAATTAGTAAAACTGAGGCTGTGTTAACACTCACAACACAACATAATTTAGCCTAGGATGGAATGTTTTGGCAAATTTGTTTAATTTTCGAATTGAACATGAGCAGTGGGTCTAAAACACATTGCACACAAAATACAAAAACTCTTCCCATCTCCTCTCACTAAAAAAATGCCCCAATTATTTATATTAAAGCAAAGATAATAATTAGGCTAAATAGAAATATATATTTTAAGAAGACTAAGCAATGTTCTTTTAAATGCACTATACAGAAAAATGATTATTTTTTATTTGTTGTTCTTATACAGATGTAACTTAGTATGTAATTCCTAAACCGTGTGGACCCGTTCGACCGTTCCAGATGGTAATGGATCAGACACTCTCCTTTCACTGTCAGAGCCCTGCATGTTGTCTTGTCTCTCATTTTCTCTTTCCTCATCTTGCAGATACTCCCACTGCTGTGGTCTCCTATAATAACAGAGTTGAAGCCACATTACAATCATGTTTGATGTAAAGCCACAAGAAACTTTTTTTTAGTGTGTGCAATTATTTTCTACAAAAGTTGGAACCTTTTAAAATCTGAAAAACTAAACAAAAAAATTTGAATCTATAGGCTGTTTGTTAATTCTTTGCGATGATTTTCTTTGTGAGGATATGCAAGAATAATCTAACAAAAGATTTTTTTCAATGCGTAGATTGAATTCCTTTATGTAATCTTTGACTTTAAAGATTGTTGATGCAAAATTGCAAAGAATGTTGATCTTTTAATGACCAATATAACCACATAGGGACTTGTACTCTAAAGTACTTTTTGGAAAACAACTTCCATTCAGTACAGTCCACCACCATATAGAGAAATTTAACTATAGCACAAGGAGGAAGCCGTATATTCTGTATGCAGAAATATTGCTAAGTTCCCTGTGCACAAATTCATCTTATTTACTGTATACAGAAAGAAAGTGATCATGTCTTTGGTGGTCAGATTAATCCAGATTTCAAATTGTTTTTAGTGTGCCAAAGTGCCAAAGTTATGAAGGTGATGTCTGGTCCCAGGAGTTTCATGATTATTGAAGTGGGAAAAAAGCCAGGCCTCATATGTGCAACTAGCATCTACACAGCTTCATTTAATGCAGTGCATATATGCATTTAATTGAAGTGAAGATTTATGGCACTTCACAAGGAGGAGAATTAAACATGATGAAGACGGACTGTTGAGCAGCCGAAACTTGTACTCAGCCAGAATGGACACAGATTCCTCTTATAAAACTGTAAATTTGCATCCTTACTTCCAAAATGATTAAAAAGTGTAATTTAAAAAAAAAGATGTCACAGTCCAGCTGGACTCTGATCCTCTGGAGACTCTTCTTCACCGCAACAGTCTTCCCAACACCATCAGTGTATTTTCCACTGTGATGGTCAGGGTAATCAGGGCTGCATTTGCATAGTCACAAGCTCAATAGCGTTAAAAGCTCAGCATAGGGCAGCCTAAGAAAACCATTGCTACAATGGAAGGTGATTTGGATTAAATAAATAAAAAAATCCTTGAATGCTCTGACAAGAGATATGTAAAAAATCTCAACTTAACAACAAACTGTGATGGACCTGGCTCGTGACGTTAAAGAGCTAAAGAGTTTTTTATGGCATGATACAATGAAGTATGTTTATTAAAGACACTGAAAATCATATCCTATATATATTTGATTGTTTATTAAAGGCTCAAATGGATTGATGAATAGCAGAATTAATTTTTTTAATCTCTTTTTAGAAAGTCGAACAACTTATCTGCAAATTGGGCATGTATGTAATATCAACAAAATCTGTTTTTTAATTCCTAGAATTGTTGTCACTCTGTAAAGAGGTTTTTACATGTTAAAGAAAGTAACGTTTTTCTAGTTGTATTGCAGTTCATTCATCGGCAGGTTTTTAAATATTCCACCCACAGCAGATCTCTTTTGGGAACACGGGACTAATTAAAGACTTTAGTCATTCTTCAAAAAAAAAAAAAAAAACAACGGGAGCCTCATTGGAGCCCTTTTTCTGCTTTGATGTAATTGTACCAAAGAAGTGTTACAAACTGTTTATTTGGAGATGCTAAATTTCTTATTTACTAATGAAGGTAATATCAAATTACTTCTTAAAATTAAGATAATGCATTTTGTTCCAAACTCTGGAATCATGGCATCACTGTGGATGTTTTTATTTATTATTATTATTATTATTTTATAAATAAAGCACAAAGAAAGAACCCAGTAACTTGCTGGAGTCACTTTTTGGGTTAGCAGCATAAAGATTAGGTCAAAAGCCCCAATAACATTAATCAAAATTTTACTCTTAAGATCCATCACAACTGAACATCTTCTCTCAGGGATAATAACATCTACATTATCCAGTTTAAGCATTTGTTTGAAAGGTTTTAAGGTAAAAATAAAGGACAGAGACACAATTCTTATTCACATCTTTCAATATTTATTGCCTATAAATGCCTCTTTTTCTTTGAAGTTGTATGGGTTTTATTAAATTATTACCAGGCTTTCAGTGTTGTTGTGATAGAAAATGATCAAGTCAGTTTGAATGTTGATCACAATTATTTGTTTAAGAATTAATCATCAACAAAGTTCCTGATTGTGACAGCTTTGCCTACAGTAAATTCTTGCCGGATGATGTGAACAGGAGTGTCTGCATAGTATTGTGCGGCTTTGATGTGTAACATTGTCTAAGATTACCATTTTTTTTGTCCAGACCAGCAAGCCCCAGTGTTTCACTCTCACTTGTTGGTTTTTCCTACTTCATATCAGTATGTTAGGAGGTTAGAAAAACCAATAATTATTTCTTAACACCTAGATTTTTGTTTGGATTACATCCCTTTTGACTTTGTGCTTAATTGCACAATATTATTGGTTTGTATTTGTGTTTAAGTGTTTTATAAGGTTGTCTGTGATGACACATCTGATTGATAAGAACTCCACCCAGAGGACTGACTGTCCACAAGCTGGCTGACATACATTCCTCACATACCAAATACACAAACCTGACAAACCTGACCTGTATGTGTGTGAGTGTGTGAAATGTATGTTTGTGCAAAATATACTGACTCTGTTTTATAAAGGTCATTTTATGTGGATACTTTACACTAGTAGATACTCTGTGGCTTTAGGTTCACTAAAAAGGAACTGTTTGTTTGTGTACATGTGTTTGGATGGAAGCCCAGCAGGTTACAAGGAGACAGTCAGTCTACATAAGTTTGACCATCTGAGTGAGTTTTGTAGGTTAAAATAGCTGAGTGAAAAAACATGGGCTGTGTTTTTATTTGCTGGAAATATGCATGCACATAAAGAATGCACTATGCTACCATGCTAGGACTTATTACAGCCTTTTGCACATGCACAAGTATCATATTTCACAGAGTTGAAAATCTGTTTGCGTTTTTGGTAACAGCAGATGCACATACATGCCTACATCGATTCATGATAGTGTTGCTATCACGAGATGAGTCATGAGTTTTTTTTTCTTTTGTTAACATCTGGGGAAAAAAAGGATTTCTTCAGATGAGAAAGATTTTTTTCTTGTGTTCCTTGGTTCATGTCGTCACAACTGATTTGAGCTTTAAAACCATTGTTTATGGTGATGATCCCAAACTGAACACAAAGGATGCAAAAATATGTGCGGCCTTGAAATTTTTCAAGCATATTACATTCCCTCTGGACTTCTTTAGAGATACCCTAACAAGAGTTGGTAATAACATGTGAATGTTTATAAATGATTAATGGCCAAATGGTTCAGGTGATCTTTTGGAGAATTTATGGAAAAATATTCTCTTCTGCTGACCTGTAGATTTTCCACTGACTCAGCAATATTATGTGGTTCCAACATAATCAACAAGGTGCCTCCTGCACTATTCTTGATGTGTGGCTAACAAATTACCCTGATTTCTGCAATATACTTGTAGTCATGTCTTACATTTTCTTCGTTCTTCAGTAACAGTCCCATAATAGATACTCTCTAATTGCACCACCGTCAGATTTCCTCTCTCATCTCCTTTTGTCCATATAGAGACGCAGCTTAGGCGAGGATGTATACATTCTGCACTTACCTTCATTCTCACAATGTGATAACTTCCATGTGTTGCTGCACAATGACAGGCTTCTCCTGCAATATATTACTATTTTATGTAAATGAAAGCACATGACAAACTGTTCATTTTTGTTACTTGTAAGATGGAGGTGATGTAGTAGATGGCACTCTACTGATTCACATACAAGGGATTGTTCCTTCTTCACCAAGTATTCCACTGAACATTCTCTCGTTTAGTACCCCTTCCATTTAAAGTATAAGGTTAGGATTAGTATGAAGGTTAAGATAATAACAAATATACAGTTAGGGTTTTGAAAGTACACATCGTTGTGGGTTATTTGATTCTCATTGGTTGCAGTTCTCATCAAGTGAAGCTGACACTTCCTTAATTAAAACCACAACCTAGTTACAAGATGGATTGCTCGGCTATGTCTAGATAAAAGCGAGTTTAGGTTTATATTCTAAAGTTTTAAGCGTTTGTACTTTTTGTCCTCATGCAACCAGCATGTGCATAATTCCATGAGATAACAATTTAGTTGGCAGTCAAAGGATTGGAATAAATATTCTTAATAAATGTACATTTTTATCATTTGTACACTCTTGTGGACTTAATAATGAAATAACTATGTTATAAAATGGTGCCTAATACTTCAGTTTTGTTACAGACTTGTGGTTGTGTTCCTGCTTTCCTTAAGTGATACCAGCTATTGTTAGTGAACCTTTCATTATGTGCTTCCTAAAAGTAAATCTGTGTGAAGGGAAATTATTAGATGCATTTGTTTATTTTATCATTTTAGTTTTAAAAAGATTATTTTTTATGATATGGTATTAGAGTTTTACATTTTGAGACACAAAGTGAGCACAGCAGCAATTTTGCTGCATGTGGGATTCAGAGGCCCACGATCCACAATCTTTTTCTGCTCTTAGAAGAAGACCGTGATCGCCTTTAAAATGATAACTGGCTGATACATTAACTGCCATTTCATCTCTGTTTAGGGTCTCTGCTAGACACTACTTTCTTCCACGAAGTTTCCATGCAGTTCTGTGAAGATTTTGTACATCATCTATAGTGAGGTTAAAACTTCACCAATTATACATATTATCAGTTAGCAGCTGCTCAGATACGTTCATAAAAATAATATAACAAAGGATACTTTTTCTTCTAAAACCTCGTTGTAATGTCTGACGATTCTGAATGTAGTGTGTGTAGGAATTAGTGACATCTAGTAGCAGAGTTGCAGACTGCTGCCAACACAATACCAAAATTCAGAAAACATGCAACAGTAAATGATTAGGCCTTTTTTTCTACTATGAAATATGGCAGACCTTGCGTCAAAGACCTTGTGTAAGCTCGCCTTAGATAAACTGTAAATAGTTTATTGTTAATAAAAAGACTTTACATGAGCAAAGGAAGAGACAATCACAGTTTTATGCAGATCCAGATTGTTTTAGAAGAAAATAAAAAAGTTAATTCAAATAGGTTTGGGTACTGATATGTGCATCATAGAAGAATTTAACTCTAGCATTGGAGGTCTGTGCTCTTCTCATTATTCTGCTCACATGGATCAAAAATTCATTTGTTTATGTGCTCCTGTGTACTACTTAACCCTCAGGATTCACAAAATACCTACCTCTTACATGTCCTTTGATGTTCTAACAACCTACACTACAGAGAAAAAAAAATAACAACAAAATCTCCATACTAATAACATTTATTGGAACACCTTTATCTTTAAATACAACATGCATTTGCAGGGACAGTGTTTTGATGAGTATGTGCAAGTCACAGCTTTCAGTGCTGTGGCCAAGATCCTTGTATTGATGATGGGGGAGTCGGACATGCATAAATTCTTTTCTAGCACAACCCAAAGTTTTTCAATGGAGTCAAGGTCTGTACTCTGTGGTGATCAATTCATGTGTGAAAACAATGTCTCATGCTCGCTGAACCTGGGTCACAGTTTGAGCCCAATGAATCCTGGCATTGTAATCTAGGAATATGCCTGTACCATCAAGGAGGGAAAAATCTGTGCATACATAATATTCAAATAAATTATCTAGCTGTTATTCTTCCCTTGTTGGTCAGTGTAGTTTTTATCTAACTGCCATTATATCTAGGTTGAATTAGGGAAAGGCTCCAGATTCCCCCTTTACCCTTAATTGGACAAAGCCGTACAGAAAATGAATAAATGAATGAATGAATATAAAAATATGAAGTCAGAAAATAGCAATCCCAACAGTAAGTAACAGCAAAATAAAAACAACAGTCTTCTGATATGAAGCAATTTAAAAAGTTGGTTTTAAATGACAAACACACATATTCTAATTGTCAAGGAGATTTTATTTCACAGTTGCAAAACTCTTAGTGTAAATGTTCTACTGCCCTCTGTCTTCGGGCTTGTCCTGAGGATGCAGGGCAAGAGCTGGTCTGCAGATCTGAGAGCATGATTGTAAGGGGCCAGCTCAGTTATTTAATAATAGAAAAAAGAGATTATAATATTAGCTCACAACACTGCCGGTAGCCAATCCATTGAAGCTGCGACAGGGAATATTTGTTGTTTTCATCATAGCACTTACTGCTGAATTTTGCATCAGTTTGAGGTCATTTTTAACCAAAGTTAATTCTCAAGCTGTGAAACATTGCTTAAACTATTTTTAAATAAACAAAAATTAATTAATAAAGAAAAAACATGAAACAAAAGCTAATATCACAGTGTCTCAGAAAACCTTTTTGGAATTTGCTATATACATTTACCTTTTTTTTGTAATGTATTTGGATTTTTTTATTACTATGTTGTTTTATATATTGATGCAGGTAGTCTGATTAAATGAATATGTGTGTGTAACATTTTCACAAATTAGCCGTTTTTTTTACCTTTTTATTTTCTTTATCAAACATTTAATCTCCATCTTTACAATCTGAATTCATAAATAGCCTAACTTGTATTTACAAGAAATACTATTTCTGCTTTATCTAACACCTACTTACTTGTACAGTACATGCCCAAATGCAAATTTGTGCTTATGAATTTGTGCAAAGATATGCACAGTCTGGCCCTGCAGAAAGACACACTACAAATTCCAACATGAATATAAGAATTTTCGATTTGGTGATTTCTTGATTTCACATATGAGTTGGATTTTCAGGACAAAATCAAGGATAGATGGATTTATCAACAATTTTGTTTTATTTTTTTGTTTGTGCGTGAAGAGCTGGTTGTTGTGCCTTTTTTTGTGCAGCTTGTAAGACCTGGAAGCACGACTCATTCCAGACCTGACCCTGTGGCATTGGTCTGAGTGGTTGGTATTCCGCCTCCTGTTTTTGCTGGGAAAACACACGGGGAATATTTGGCTGTCTGCTTATCTCCTTTGAGTCCCATACTGGCAGACAGGGGAACACACACTTCCAGGCCTTTGTGAAGTGATTTCCCCACACGAACACACAAATGTATGCCTACTCACACACTTCACACACACACATGCAAAGCTCCCTCCATTCACCCTCGCTTATCTCATCCTGGTTGTCTGCATCCTGCTGCTCAGCTGGAGATGACACACAGGCGTGCACACAAACACACACTTACACACATGCACATACTCTTACGTTCACTCAAGAGTCATTCATGCTTCCTTCCAAATCACTGTTCTCATAAAATTCTTACACACACGGAGTGAAAGCTAAACAAGTGTAAGTGTTTAAATGCTGTGAGTTATTTCTTCAGAAGAACAACTACCTTTCCTTTTTTTTTGTTTTTTCTTTAAAGAAAAAAAAAAAACAATGGCAGTGCATCACAGGGGTATGCAACGACAGAGCATGCAACCTAAAGGAGACATTATCTGCTGTTTGACAAGTTAAGAACCTCTACTGAGGTCTTGGTGATATAACTGTGACATGCTTTGGCACAAAACCACAGTATGACAGCACTCTCACACCCCCTGTCTTTAGAACCACCCCAGTAAACTCCACCTTCTCTTCTACAAGGTGTGCTTCTTTTGAGATCTGTGGCATACTTTGTGCTTTGATGTAGTTGTAAATTTGGACACACATTATTCATTTTATTTATTTATTTTATTTTTTTTTTTTTTTTAACTTGTCCTGTCCAGCATCATAGCAAGCAAAATGATAATCTGGTTGCTGTATCGTGCTGAACAAATTTGCTCTGCCAAGGGGAGGCCTATGGGTAAGGCTCCTCTTGATAATGTGATTAATTAATTAATTTATTTACTTTGAATCACGGAATCTATGTAATCTTGCTGGACCTGACCGGAGGGGACAGAAAAAGATGGAAAATAGCAAAAAAAAGAGCAAAAGGGAAAGAAGAAAGGAGACAAAAAGATCACAGACAGAAGGAAAACGACCCTATAATCCACACCATCACCAGACAACAAACTGTTACACCTGTACATGAACACA
Source organism: Melanotaenia boesemani (assembly GCF_017639745.1). Classification (NCBI taxonomy): domain Eukaryota; kingdom Metazoa; phylum Chordata; class Actinopteri; order Atheriniformes; family Melanotaeniidae; genus Melanotaenia; species Melanotaenia boesemani. The sequence continues at coordinate 19,687,230 of NC_055685.1, forward strand.
CCAGAAAATTTCCTACAACTTTTACAAAAGCAGAAACACAGAAACACACACACAGAAAAAAAAAAAAAAACAGGGCTGCCAGTCATTAAGAGTTTTTAAGTAATAACCAAATCAAATCAAAAAGACATAACAGCAACCAGATACTAACTCACAGGAAAAATACAATTTTTTTTTTTTTTTTTCCTTTCTCCTCTTTTTCCTTTTTTAATAATTATCGCTTAATATTGAAAACCCACTAGACAACTCAGTGACTGTGTCAGCATGCAGAGCATGAGAAACAAGGAGTGATTAGTGATGAAGAGTGGTGAGTGAGATCATGCAAATGCGACCTCGCCTCCACAGAGGCCAGAGGCAGACCAGGGCCTGGGCCGGGCCCTCAGCAGCAGACCCGGAGCACCAACCCATGCCACCCCACGACAAAGACAACTCCAGCCCCACCCGAAGGGCAGCAGAGGAGAGCCCCAGCAAGAGCCCCCCACGGTCCCGGGGCACAGGCCCCAGTGGGCCAAGATCAGCAGCCGCCGGCCCCGCCAGGGACCGGCCCACCCAGGGCAGCCCAAGCGAAGGGCCCAGGACCCCGGGAGCCCAGAGGCGGCCGCCCCACCCCCCAAAGGCAGAGGGCCCGCAACATGCCCAGGAGGACCAGGCCCCCCCAGACAGCCACCCGGCGTAGGCCAGCACACACCCCAATGTTCCAGCCGCACACCCCGGGAACCAGGGTGCTATCGTGCCCCTCCCCCCACTCCCCATCTACTTCAACCTGCACCCCATATAACCCCACACTCACACCCTCCCCCGTGCCGCACCCACAATCGCTCACCACCACATAATCACGCCACACACAACCCTCCCACCATGCCCCGTGGGGGACACCCCAGGCGGACCAGCGGACAGCGGGCCCCAACCCCCATAGAGCCAGCAGCCCACCAGCGCAGCCATCCCGGGACCCGGCCCCGGGGCAACCCCCCCCCCCCGCCCGCCCCCAGCCACACAGGAGGAGCAGGGGCGCAAGAGGTCCCCAATACCCTCTCCCTCCCCGCTCCTGACTGTTTATGTAGTGTGTGTTGTGTGCAATTAAAATTGAGGGGCAGTGACTGCAATGAGCCGCGAGCCGGGCCACCTAAGTGGCCCTGCCCGCCATGCACCACATGCCATGCCCCCCAGGTGTTGTTGGACACACATTATTCAACATATGAGAAAGTACACAGCACCTATCCAGAGTACTAACATCAGTGCACATCAAACCAAGTCACACCACACAGCAAATTGATATAAAAATACTTGATTGGCAGTTTTGTTCTAAAATACTTAATTTTTCTCATCCTGTTTTACATCACAATTTGAACTGCTGTTACTGATCTTTCTTTTTGGCACAGTTTTGTTGTGAGTCATACTTTAAATTGGTCGATGTTTGTGAACCAATTTATTGTTTAATGAAAGACAAAGTATAAGTGAAGCATTGTTAGATCATTTACTTCTGAAGTTAAGCGAGCTATATAACTGATGTAAGTACTTGCTGTGTTTCTATTCTACAGTCATATAGCAGACGCTTTTTTCCAAAGCAACTTACATCTGAGAGTAAGAACAACACAAGCAAGAATTCAAACGAGATGGAATATCATAATTAAGTAGTAGTTAGACTGCTGTGAGTGCAGTTGGACCCAGGTGCTGTCATGTAGTGCTAGAGGCAGTGCATATATATATATATATATATATATATATATATATATATATATATATATATATAGTTGAGTGTCATCTGCATAGCAGTGGTAGGAGAATTTTCATGTACAGCAAAACGTAAGAGCAATGGAGCAATGGAGAACCTCCCACTTCAAAAAGTAAAAGCAGTATATAATTAGAGTGGGACTGCATTTAAAAAATCTAATTAAATAGAGGCTTTGTTATTAATTAATCTCTACTAACTGCATTTTAATCGCAAAACAATAGTTGCCCCAAAAAGCAACATTTTTTAATTTAAATAGGTTTTAGTGGATGACTGAATTAAATAATAGACACAGACATTAATATTGTAAACTCAAACTCTAGTAATGTCTGGAAAAATGCATTTAACTGCATTTCAATTCAAGACAGTTGAAAAAGAAATAGAAAATATCCCTGGCCAAAACTGAACAGACCTAAAATTAAAGTGCTATTTTAAGTACTTTAACTAACAGCTCTGGCTGGTATAAGTAAGACTCTACAACTTGTTACAGTACTTTTAACTTTTAAAATGTTTTTGTCCACACTAATAAGGATTAATATCTGATAGTAAGCCAGGGCAGGATCAGCTAGTGTCTGCATTGCGCGTTTCATTTTCAGTCTGGTCATGGAGCAGAGGTGAACGTCTCCTGCTCTGACTGCTTGGGGAGGAGACTGCTCATTGAGAAAAAGTAAACTATACATGCTTTCACGTCAGTAACTCCAATAACACCAAATAACGTTGCTAGATTTGTCACTGGTTGCTTTTTAAAAAAGAGTTGCTGAATGGGTCTAAAAACTTTTTATAATAACGCGCCAAAATAATTAAGTTGGCAACACTGATTTACAGGTGGATCAGTGTAATCGGTGTACCAGGAAATTGTGCACTGACTATCATTCCGAGTTGTTTGTAACACAAACTACGATCAAATGCATACATTTTTTGGTAAATATTTAATTGTAATTAAACTTTAAGTACACCCCCTACTTTTTGCCTAACTCCACCCACTACTAAATTTTGAAAAATACCTGTAACTGCAAGGGTTGGGGTTGGAGATGTCCGGTGATCAGGGGGCGGAGAGTGGGCGGGTCGGGATGCACAGGCAGAAATGATTGACAAACAGCAGCTCAGCGGCCATTAGCAAGAAGGAAAGTGAGATTCACAAAGCACTAACACCACAGAGCGGTCTTTGAGGTGGAAGATTATTCCCCTCCTGAATCTCCTTAGCTACACATGAAGAAGGTGGTCCTGAAGGTGGTCTGGTATTAATTTTACACCCCTCCAAAACACAAATCCGTCCCATTGCAGGAATATGATAGAATTTCTCATGATGTAGAGGAGCACCAATATGGCTCAAGTACGGCTCTACATCATGAAAAAAAAAACCTGGTTTCACCCTTAGGGGGCGTTATGAGCCATTTTTCCCACAAAATCCCGTTTTTTAAAGAAATGAAAAAAATACAAATTTTATCAACAGTATAGGTGTTTTTCCATCACAATTAAGTCATACTATGTTGATTATAGCTCACAAAACACATTTTAGGGTGCACTACCCCTTTAATGTGTTAAAGTCACAGTTACATAGTATAAAATTAAGTTGTTGGTTGGGGGATAAAGGTGGCTAGGCTCTGAGCTAGTGACCAAACAGCACTCAGCAAATCTGAATGCTGATTTAAATGCACAACATGTTAGCCTATAATTCCCTAAGTAAAAGGGAAAACTTTAACGGTCATCACATGACCTTTTGCAAACTTTTTAATAGACACAAATTTCTTAATGTTACAGCACATGACCTCCAGGTTTTGAGAATTTATTCTTATTTGCTGCATAAGTTAGATGAACTAGTTGTTTAAAAATGCATTTATAAATTGTAAGAAGTTTTTTGTTGTGTTCATCATATACATCTTACACAGTTTAAGAAGAATTAACAACTCATTTCTACAATATGCAAAGATCAAGAAAAAGCACTATAAATCAAGTTTGAGTTAAAGAACTGTTGAGCTGCATGAACAGCTAGATCACACTTTTTTATTGACTTAAGCTAGTCTATTAAATTTAAGCTTCCAAAGTAATCCTTAAAAAGGATTTCAGAAATGGTAGTAGCAAATCAAGCTTTGTCACACAATGAAATAAATCCACCAGAGAAATTACGGTTTGGGTAGTGAAGAAAAGAATTTGTGCAAGTTTAAGAGGATTTGCATTTGTGGAAAAAAGTGAAGTTACACAAAGGCATCAAGAAAATAGAAGTGGTTGCATGAACATCTGTTCCTAAATACAAAGCAGAAAACGTGCCTTCACAGAGTTTTCGCCATTTCTTCATACTTCATATGACTGACTGATGCAACTTATTTATCCAGCTGTTCAGAGGGCAGATAGTTTTGTAGCCTTTAACTACACTGCAGATCCTGGGAGTGATCTTCAAAAAATAGACTGGGACAGCGATATCAATGTCTCGAGTAAGGTAACTGAAAGCTATATGCACATTCAAGACATTATATTTGTTACCTTTGTTTCCACAATGTCATAAATTATAACATACCTGCATTAAAAGAATATTCATGTTTTTTTTTTTGCTTCAAAATATACTACTCACAGGACCGATATTGGAGTTGAAGACAACAATACCTTCTTTATATTAATTACATGGCTAATTATATGATATGTGAGTTACTGCTCAAGTTCAATGGGTATTTGTCTCCACATTTGCCAGACCTGGATGCTCAGTTACTAGTGCCAGCTTATCATCGATTGGATAGTAACTGCCATTGAAGAAGCCTTTAATGACTCATTATTTTAAACTAGGTGTTTTGAAACATACAGGGCAGTGATTGAGAAACTGGCTCCCAACCTGGCCTGACTAAAGAACATAGTGCATGGACATAATTGATTGGATGCACAATGAGGTCTACTAAGTTCTTAGGGATTCTCATCCTTAAGAAGGTTCCTACTAAAGCAATAAATGATCTGAGGCTTGGGGCCCTGAGCTCCTTGTGATGAAGACAATGAAGAGGATTGTCAAAGATTACATCAGTTTGTTGCGTCACTGATGGAGCCACTGCAGATCACATACATTGCCAGCATGGAACTGGATGACACACATTTGGAGACCCTGAACACCATTGCCAGGCTCTCTTCTGCCATAACCTACCACGCAGCGTCACACACTAAAAAAAATTAATTATCTCGCTTTAGTTTGGATCACCAACTCACTTTTTGGATTACTGACTTTTAACCAACTGCTCACAGACAGTTCTTGTTAATGGCTCCTACTCCGGCATCCTCCACACCTCCACCGGCTCCCTGCAGGGCTGTGTCCTGTTGCCCCTGCTTTACATCCTCTACACCAGGGGTCACCAACCTTTTTGAAACTGATAGCTACTTCAAGGACACTAAGCAGTGCAAAGGGCTTCTTGCTTGATCACACTTCTTGAATAAAGCAGGTTTCACCTGATAATATTTGATATTCACTTATTAAAAGCCCTGCTTGATCAGCTGTTAATGTAAACATTTCCTCAAAATAATTAATAAACTGATTTACAGTACTGGGAAACACGTATGTCAACATCAAATATTTTTGTAAATGATACAGTGATGAAAATGCATTTAAAATTAAAGGTTCAAATGAAATAAACTGTCAATTAACTTGTAGTTTATATCTAAATCTAAAACATTTTTCATTTTTTTTAACATCCTGTTTATTTACAAAACTTTTTTTCAAATGCTTTTTTTTTTGTTTTAACTTCCATGAGTGTTGGACGTTTGGCTGTTAGATGCTGCTCTAGTGTTGAAGGCTTCAGTGCTCCATACAGACCTCTCGGCTTTGCTTTATTTCCTCTTGTGATCCTCCACTTCCAGAATAAATGCCTCAACAACCATGATGAAAAAAAAAAAACAAAAAACAAAAGAGACACTGAGACACCCTGACCAATTAATGATGTAATGTTTACATGGTTCAGCGAGCGTCAATCTGCAGAGGGGCTTTTACTCTGAAAATTACCAGACTCTTTTACACTGCTACTGTGTCTGATTTCCTTTCTGTCCCTTTCTGAACTGCTGAATGTATACCGGGTGTGTGTGCACCACGTTCCGGCTGCGTCACGGCCTCTGCAGCTGTTCGTGGCCGTTTTAGTCAGTGGTTTGGTTCACACCGGACGCGCCTCAGTGTGTGTCAGAAGCGTCCCAGAAGCTCTCTGCTAAACATACGCACCAAGACTATTTTCGACAGAGCATGCATCCAGAACACGTCAAACTCCGCAGTTCAGATAGGGTAATCTGGTAATTTCACAACTGATGACACCATCTTGCTCTGCCTACTTTCTGCTCCCAACTTCCACCATAGTTCCTTTCTTAAGGACTTTGTCACCTGGTGTGTGGGCATCTGTCTTTGGTTGAATTCAGCTACGTTTACAGAGGTCTTTGATGGTGTTCTGAGGTTTTCCACAAACACAGAGAAGATCCTTAAGAACTGTCACCAGAGACTATTTCTTCTTCTAAAAAAAAGACATTCTCTTGACAGTTTATCATTTTATCACTACTATTTTTATCCTTTGGAGCCTATATATTTTTAAAAAGACTTCAAGATTTAATGGAGTTTATTACTTCCTTCATTCTTTTGTTTAGAAACGCCCAATAATTCAGCAAAGTTTCAAGCAAATTATTTTCCTTGTCATGAAGTTGAACTGACTTTAGACGCTTGTGCATTTTGTGGAATCGATTTATCTTCTTCTCCATGGATAATGTTATGTCCCTGTGTTATATTTTTGACATTAAAATCCCAGTTGAAAAGTTGTATTCATAATGAAGAAACCACAACCCTAAATTTTATTTCAAATTTGTAGTTTGAAAGTACTCTCTCAGGTGAAAAACACAATAACCATTTTAAATATGAGATTTTACTCACTTTTGTAGTCACAACTTTAGATGAATAAGCACACATTTACTTGTATCCACCCATCTTACTTTTCAGTTAGTTTAGCCCATAATTGCATGTCTGCATCATGGTTTTATATGGCATTCATAATCTCATTTATATTCTCATTTTCCTTTTTTCTTCAGTACTTCTTTAATTTAACTTTTAAAAGCTGCAGGTTTGAAATAATATAAAAATTTTCACTCATCTTCAACTCACCATAAAATTGACAAAATTCAGGCTAAAATTAAATTAAAACTTTTTTTTTACAGTGTACACAGTGTTCGGTTAAAATTTTTAAGCTGCAACATTGGATTGCAGCTACTACTCAACCCTTCCCCCATTCCTTAAGGAAACTAGAGCAATGTGTATGTGTGTGCTTGACACTGTGGCTAAGTTGTGTGTGTGTGTGTGTGTGTGTGTTAACGAGGGAGCAAGTAGGCTCATTCATATTATATTAAACAGGATTTTCCCGGGAAGAGTGGTCTTGCCACTGAGCTTCCAAAGTCTTCCTCAGGATTCCTGCCTCAGCTGGGTTGTGAGCCCACCGTTTGTTCTGGAGCGTCATTGTTCCTGACGTGCACAAGCCACAACTCAGCACATCCAGCCCTCCGCCCACCTGCCATGCATCGCTCAATTATTAAATATCCAGGTGCTTTTGTCATCTAGCATTTCCTGGAGGTATTTTTAGCAGCAACAATTCATTCACATAAACCCATTAAAGGCTGAGGAAGATCCACCTTCTCCCTGCAGTCAAACTCGTGGTTTTGAAGCTGCTCTGAGTGTTGAAGAAACACAACCCCATATTCTTTATGACACATGCAAGAAGAATGTTTTAGTCTGTAATGAGTAAGTATGTTAAGTGTACTACAGTTCTTGCCAGTCTTAAAAGTGTGTTTGGTTTTAATATCTTGCTGCATTAGGAATTCTTCTCCATGCAGATTTGAACCAGTAGGAGCAGCATATCTCTGAAGGATGGTTGATGGACTTTATTTGGTGCAGGTGTTTTGTTTTCCCTCTAGTAAAGAAGTTTAGAGATACTCCTCTCAGACCACTATAATCACACCATTTTTTGACACAATGATTAAAACTTGATATATGTTATTTGTAATGGTGTTACTTCTGACAAATATCTTCAACATAAACTAGATGTTGCATTACAAGTTATGCTATGCTAAGGTATAAATTCCCTTTTCTCAGTGTTGTTAACTTGTTTCTGTTGGACATAAGCTCATATAGATGTGCACTATAGCATTTTGTTAAAGAGCAAATATTGAAATTTACTTATATCTAGGTTATTTATTCCTTTTTTTTCATCATTTGCATTGTTTTCCATCTAATTATTGTTATGTATGGCATAATGAAGTTACATGTGTTAATGTGAGTGAAAGCAGCCCTTACTGACTTAAAAAAATTAATAATATTCAAAGAATGTCTAAAACATGTGTGACAAAAAACATCTTTTATGCATTCACAGGATTTATTCACTGTTATCTCCCTACTAATGTCATGATAACTGGACTAAGCTCTAAGTAAGATGTTTTTTTTGTTTTTTTTTTAAATTAGAATAAAATAAACAACCTAACAAAAATAACATTGTTCTCTGTTATATAACCCTCATGTGCCACATCATTTACAAAGAGGTCTGTTGGGTGTACACCTACGACACCCTGTTGGTAGACCGAGCTATCGCGTCTCATCATAATGTCAGCTCAAACCTATGACCTGCTGGAGAAAAATCTTAGCGTCACAGTAGACAGATAATAAGGCTACACCAGTTTGTCTCACAGGATATTAAGTTATTTTGCCTCATACCAAACATCTCTTTCCCTGTTATCTTTTCACTTTACTAGTTGCAGTGTTCCTTATGTGATTAGTTATTTTAAAGTCTCGAACTTTCCTTTTAGTTTGCACTAATATTAGAATATTTACACTTAAAGTCACTTACTGTAGTCCAGATGCTTCATTTATTTTTATGTTTTTGTTCATTTTTTAAAATCAGATATTTTTTTGTTGATCTTTTACATTGTAAGTCAAAATTGTGTCTGGTCTCTTTCACTCTCATGACCTAATAAAACCTGTGCTGCTTAATTCAGGATGAATAAATATGTGAAAAAAAATGAAAACGAAAGCTTCTTCTTGAGAACTGGTGAAAACCTGAGAGCACACCTGTGAAATGGATTTGTTTATGATCAGTCAAGGCTTTGTTTCTGGGTCATTTCAGATATCCAGTTGTGTGTCTGCAGTTCTACCATCTGTTTTTTTTTTTTTTTGTTTTGTTTTTTTTCATGCATGAAGAAACTGTGCCTATTTTAGTCTGTAGATGAACACACACCCATGCACACACACAAAGAAATACATTGTAGTATGTCAGTGGAGAGGTGTAAAGTGGACCTTTGTCAGTGTCTGGGACTACATTTTTAAGTCTATAAAAATAGACAGGATGTGTGTTTTGTGTGGGCCTGTAATATCAAAGTGTCTACTCTCAGCTTGTCTGTGTTTACTGTTTTTTGTAGTTATCATGGTTTCAGTTGAGTTTTCTACACAAAGACTCAGAAAACACGTGTGTAATCATATTTCATATCACAGATCAGTAGATTATTTCCTTGTCTCTCTGACTGCTTTTGCTCCTTACAAACATGCCAGCAGTGTGGGAGTGGGAACTTTTTTGCACTTAGACCAAAGCACATTTTTGACCAGTGACGATACAAACCCCACCATCTCTTCACATTCCAACATCTTACAAAGTGAAGTAGCTCATCGTTATTCCGTCCGAAGTAGTCACAAAGACAACTGAAAATGGCCATCTTAGTTTAAGTGCTGCCTGAAGTTTCAGTTTGCACCACAATGGACAAGGGAGAGGAGACAGTTTGGTTTAACAGTATTTCTTTTGGGTGAGAGTGAGAATAAAAGATCCAGTTTATTGTTCCAGCGTATTACAATGTGCTGTGTGAGACTTTCAGTTCTGTCCAGGCAGCTGCACATTACATCTAACTTTTATGTCAGAAAGTGAAAATAACACATGGTTACAGAACAGCAATAAACACTCAAGTTTTTATTGTGTATTTATTTCATTGTGTGTGAAAGGTTATGAACATTTTTTCATCCTTAGCCAAATATTGTAGTTGCCTAACTTTAGCCACATATACTAAAATGTGACTATGATTCTCCTTTTAACATGACAGTTGCAGGGGAGATATTTGTGAAATTTTACCATTCTTTTCCCATCAATGTTAATATATAATATACATTATATATATATATATATATATATATATATATATATAATGTTCTATCTACCTGCCCAGTATGTTTCAGATTTAGAGTTTTAGAAAGGCGATATAAATTATTTCCATCTGAATCTTCATGCACAATCTTTTGAGCATTGCTGCTGTATCCTTGCTCTTTCATTGGCCTGGTGCTGCAGTTTCCTGTTTAACAAAATGAGCCGACATCTGCTGCAAATTTAACTTCATACATGTATTAAATATAAAAAGATGTAAAGTAATAGCCAGCCAGGTGGGATGGTATTACCAAGGCTATGTCAAGGTTTTATTTTAAAAAAAAGAAAAAGGTTTGTTTTAACTGATAACTGAAGTGATATAGGATCAAGCAAATATTCAGCGTATCTTCATCAGGCTTGGCAAAGTGTGACAGAACATCACAAACATTAAATAAAGGAAACAAATATGTGACTGCTTGGACAAGACTGCTTCCACACCTGACATCGATACGTGTTGAGGAGATGGTATATTTAGCTAAACTGTGGGGAAAAAACAGTTTGTTTGAAGCACACTGCTCATGCAGGAGAGGCTTTAATGTCTGTTATGAATCCAAGTTAAACACAGCCTTTGTTCAGTGTAAACCGCACACTTTTTCCATTTGTTGGGTCTGAGCGTTTCATGGTGAAAAGATTCTTGGGTGGAGCTTTAACTTAATGGCCCATTCAGCTGGAAAGCATGCTATAATATACAGTTTCTGGGCCTACATTGTTGGAACCATGCCTCATCACTACTGTTTTCAACACTATCTGCAAGTGGTAAACTCTGACTGCAGCACATGATGTTGCTCCCAAAGAGTTAACGTGGGTCAGGCCAACACCACAGTGATTACTTTTTGGAGAAAATCCTCAAATAGAGCCAAAATATCTCATTTTGATAGTACAGTATGCTCAATGCCACCATTATATTGAAGGTGAGAATTTCACACAAGTGGAAGGGCACATGTACATGCACGTTTATGCACTTGCACACGCACATTAGCCCACCTACAATGTGACCTCATATTTGCTTAATGAGGAGCTTACTGAGGCATATGTGTGTATTCCCTGTGAGTATGTGTGTTTGTGTTAGATGCACCCCAGTGAGTACAGCATGAGTGTATAACCATCGATGCATAATTCTATACTGCATTGTACTGTAGTTTATAAAATGTCAAATGGAAGAGATAATGCCACTAGATTAAGATACAACAATGATATAGAAGAGAAAAAAACTGATTTGATGCTATATTGTTCTTGTAAAAATTAACATTCCAATATATTGTGTGTGTCAAGTGTGAGTCATTCAGTTTTTAAAGCTCTCATCAAGTTAACACACATCTCATCAAACTGGGCTGTCAGTTGACCTGTGTGACTCCAAGTTTTTGTTTAGTGCATTTCTTTGGACATGTACCTGGAGTGAGTGTGTGTGTGTGTTTGTTTGTGTGTCTGCTGCAGTGCCCCTGCTGAAGGTTGAACAATAAGGCCCTGGTCAGCATGATGTTGGTCTCATGGGGCATCTTGGGTGTTTTAGATCAATAGCTTTCCGCTGCAACTCCCTGCCTCACTGTCTTCACCCCTCCTCACACCTTGGCTTGACTTTAGGCTATTTATAATATCTCTATGGATAAAAAAAAAACATATCAGTGGGCAGAACTTACTATCACTCCCCCACCTCTCTTTGTTTTGCATATCTGCTTCTTGTTGTTGCTCATTTTTCTTGAAAAACTTTTAGGAAAATTTTTTTTCTGTCACCACTGTTTCACACAAATAGAAACAGAAGAAAGGGGACTCTTGTTTCCAGTAGAAGTACAAGATTATACAGTCTATGTTTATATGAGCACTCTCACAGTGATCACTTGTCCATGAGGTGGCTGCTTCTTTAGGTGTAAAAAACTCTGGCGTGCTTTTGTTTTTAGTTTCTTTTTGTTTTGGTCTCTTTCTTTGTGGCTTGTTATGGCATTATTCTGGGAGAGGACATATTAGAGGCAAGTGTCAGTAGATATTGTGTTGCTCACGTTGCAATTTGGTGTCAGAAATACCGTAATAGCTTAAACAGGCCTATTCAGACCACATCTTAAAATAAATGCTTGTGTAACAATGTTATTTCTGTTATTTAATAGTTCAGTCACACCCACATCACCCTTTTCAGAATCAAATAAACCTCTTTTATGTCAACTTTTATGATTGCTTGAACTTTTAGACAAACAAATGCCCAAATTACTCTGTTTTACATCTTTGAAGTAATAAAAGCACACAAGATATATGCTAATCATAACATCACCAAAGAAATCTGGTTTATTTTAGTCAAACCTACGTCTATGTCGTACCTGCTCATGTAATAACACAGAACCTGTTGGTGATTGTCAGGACATTTATTAGCACAAACCCATTTGAGCAAGTGTCAATAGATTTGGGCTAGCAATGTGTGGGAAAATTCAGTGGAATAATTATATTAACAACAATGTTGAAATTTGTGGCTCTGAGTTATAAAGTTTCAAGTCTTGCAGACTAAATGTTTTGAAAGGTTACTCTGTTAGCTGTAGAAAACAAGCTGCAGGAATGTCTCACTGTGATCTCTGGAAAAGAAATAGATTGCTTTTTCAGTTTCTTTTTTAAAAGAAGAGGCATAACATTTGGAAAGCCAGATGCTACCAGCTTAATTCAATTAGACTAGGTTTGAACAAGAATACCTGGGTTTATGTAAACATGACAAAATCTGCCCCTCAGCAACTCTAAAGTCCACTTTTTGCACATGGTTTATTTAATGTGCTTTAGAGTTAATACATGTTCCCATACAAATTTTTACTGTTCCCAGCTTTTTACATGTTTATGCTGAGCTCATCTTATCCCTTGCTGGCTGTTGACTCAGACTAAATGTTCATATTTATAAGTGGTATCACTTTTGTTTATTCTTATTTAGTTTAGCACCTAATCTTTAACATCTTCACAGTTGTATAACAAGCACATCACACACCGTCATACACAGCACACACTCCCATTATGAATCTGGTGTTATGTGTAAATCAGTGGTCACTGTGGTTTGCGCCTGTCTCCAACAATAGAATGGAGTTGAACACAATGGCCCCCTGACCCCCATTTCCTTTAGTGGCAATTCTGATTAGCTAAATGGCAAGCCTCTCTAGTGCCATTGTTAATGTATTAGTGTCTTAAATCCCTGCGGAGAGCAATAACTTTGCTCAGCTAATCATCTAGTGATGGTTATTGTTTAGTGGTTCATTGTTAGACGCTGAAGATATGCAACGCTGTAGATTCAGAGATGGATTAAAAAAAACAGCTGAGCGAATGAGGACAAGAGTGCTTTGTCTGATTAACGTGTGATAGAAACATGCTCGTTAGAAATGGTAGTTTTGTAATGTGTGAGTCACAAAATGAGGCATTTTTTGTTAAGTTCGATTACCAAATTAAGGAGGAGACGCATCTTTAACCGTAAGTCTAGCTCTTGTAGTATTCCACCAATGACATTTTGCAGCTTGCTCATAGACCTGACATTTAAATTGAGAAATTTGAAACACACGTTTCCCATACACAGCGAAAGCATTGTTTCCTTGTTGGCTTCTGGTCTGAGTGACCAAAACTCTTAATCAGCTGGTACTCACAGAAGTTTCACTTTGAGCACATGTGCAATTCCTGAAAAATGATGACAGACAAACAGATCTTTGGGCTGCTTTCTCAACTTTTGTAGAAATAAAAACAGAAACATTTAATGAGCATGAGTATTCCAACCCTGCACTTGGTATATGATCAAAGGAGGATTGTCAGCATAGGCTCCTTTAAGTGTTCTTGAAAATGATCATACAAGCTTGGCAAACATTTGTTTAGTTCTTGCGTGATTTGTTCAAGCTCAGCCGTTTGATGCACAGACCTTTTTAATATCTCTCAAGAGAAGCTGTACAGTTTTCAGGTACAAATTTGCACTGACTTCTTTTCTGAAACTGCTTTTATGTGTCCTGTGGACTATTTTTGGTTATTATGTTGTACTAAAGGAAACACTCACCCAAGCATGAGAGCCTTAACATTCAAGGATTTCACTCAAGGTTGCTCCAAAATCTAACTTGCTGGGTCAGCTTTAGCACAGAGGTGCTGCTTTTTAAAGCTGAATTGAGGCAGTAAAGGAAATTTATTTGTCTGATCAGGATGCATCTTGGGGAAGCTTGCCAAGCACAAGCAACTAAATAAAGATGCTAAAGGTAGACCCAGACCACACTGGATAGATTATATCTCTATAAACCCCTGACATCCTTTAGGAAGATTACTTTTAAAATGATTATTTTTACTCACACTGACTTCACTTTCTACCCATGATTGTTTCCAGTTTAATTGTAGGTTCAACACAAAGATCACAGGAGTTCTTTTTTCAAGAGTGCAAATAATTGAATTTGCTAATGTATATTACTTCATCTTGTTGCATAACGAGTTGCTGGTTTGTAGAAACATTGATGTTTGATGTTCAGGCAAATTTAGGCAGTATATGCAAAGCAACAAGGCTAAATTTCAGGCATACTCCAAAACACCAACAAGCTAACAGGTTAGCAAGCAGGCGTAGCAAGTCCTGCTTCAGACAAGCAAGATATTTTTTCAAATGCTTTGAAGAAGCATAGATAGAGCTGTCTAACAGTAAGACAAAGATCTAAAAATACTAAATAGCATACATATAAAGTGATATTTCTGTGTAGGACTTTTGCGTCTTCAAAATGGAATCATGTCAAGAACCAAGTCTCTTAGGTTGTCAATAATGCAGAACTGATTTATTCTCTTACTAATTTGTTGTCTGTGGTTACAAAGTGGATAATTAATGAAGTTAGATTAAAGATGCATCTCTAAACACAGAAAACAGCAGGGGCATTGTTCTGCTCTGGTGTGCACCATGTTTGTGTTTAGTCATGTACCCTTATCTGTGTGTGTGTGTGTGTGTGTGTGTGTGTGTGTGTGTGTGTGTGTGTGTGTGTGTGTGTGTGTGTGTGTGTGTGTGTGTGTGTGTGTGCGTGACACTCTCTGTAACTGATCATTTTCCCAGGAGTTTGTTTTGACTGGGCAGATTTGTAAGTTGATTTGATTCACTGTGCTGGAACATCATCCTCCAATCAGCTGTAGTTGTCTCTCAGTGCTTCCACATTTAAGTAATATTAAAATAGAGGTATATTACTATCTTTAATCAAGACTATAGATTTTTTTTCAGTTTCAGAGTATTAGACTTTTTTATATACTTTCAGATATAGTACCACTTTCCCTCAAAATCCTGTCAGGGACACTTAAAAGACCCTTTTTTATGCAGTTATGCTCTGTTGCATCTCAAAACTTTGTTTCTATGCTCATATTCACTGTTAAAAATGTTTTGCTTACCAGTATTAGTACATTTTCCATGCACTCAGGCTTCTTTTGTGTACTTGCAAAACCTCTGCTCTTGGATTTTCAGTTTTCAGTCTCAGATTATTGTGAAATAACCCAGTTGCAAAGATCCTAGTCACTTAGGTGCCAGACATGACACTGACATTAAGTCCTCTTTGTGGGTACACTCATTTTACCTCTCAGTGAAACATAAAAAACTAGAGATCCTGCTCTCAAATAATGTAAATAGACGCTTGTACTTCATCTTAATTTATTCTTAGCAAAAATAATTACTGGGTACTGGTCCTACATTTCTGAACTTGTAGTCTGGTTAAAAAGAGATCTTTTTACATCGAGGTTGACTAAATAACTATGAGCCCTGTTTAAATTTCCATTCTTATACAGAGAAGGGGAAATGTCAGAAGCTTGACCAGCCAGGGTTGTTTAAGAACTCTTAAAGGGGGAAAGAGGGGGCATCAGTGAGAGTGTTACTTTCAAAAACAGTCTTGCACACGGCATGATATCGGACCAAGAATGTGGGGGGCTGGTGGCTCTGTGTGTATGTGTGTCAGAGAGAAGCAGTGATTAATATCAAACAAAAGTTTATCTATGGCGCAATTTGACATCTTATTAGTAAATATGATGATCTTAAGGGGTATTTAATTTCTTTATGCAGACTTCCCGGCTGCAATGACAGTGTTGCTGTGAGTCAGCAAATTAACTACCAAAAGAATCAGTGAGGTTGTAATTTTTTAACTATATGATTTAGGCTATGTCCACACAGCACCGAAGATGTTTTAGATGTGAAAATGGTGGCAAAAAGTAGGAGAAAGGCTTTACCATCCCCATGAAACCACAGTAGTACATACTACAAGGCTGTGGGGAGCACTATGGTGATTAAAGAGGAAGGCAAGGCAAGGGAGATCATTACAGATATTTAGAAATAGTAAAAGGCATCAACACATAATCACAATAAAATAATACAATAAAATAATAAATTACATTAAAATGATTAAAAGCAAGATAAGTTAAAAAGTTTTCCACTTTCAACACTCCAGAGCTAGAACAAGACGTGGTGCCTGCACAGATAATGACAAGTCTGCTTGCTCCTGCTGTTGATGGTACAGTAGCGCATTACTGTGTTGTAAAATCAGTGCATTTTGGTGCTAAAGCTGTACACAAGCCAGGACTGTCTGGAGCAGCATCACAACACAGTTGGTCATGGACACCATTATTGTTGTTGTGTTTGGCGAATGTGACGTCATATCCTCCAGTTGTGCGGTTACGCTGTCCTCACAGGGCCACAGACGTTACAGGTTTCAAACCTATCCACCTTGGTACCTGGTTTCAAACTTGATTGGTTTCATGGAGGCTAATCAATGGTTTCGTGGGGATGAAAGGGTGGATTGTTAAAATCTTTTTGCAGTTTTACTGCAATTCGGCGCCATGGGGATGGCCCCTTAATTTAGCTACTTTCTGGTACTCTTGACACACTTAGTTTGTATGCTTCTCCCCACCAAACAAAAGTACATTACGCTTATCTAATCAGAAGAATCTTTGCACCAGATGTGTTAGTGGGTCAGTTTAGGTCAAAGCTCACATATCCAACCCTGAATGGCTTTTTTTGAGGAATCACCTGATAACACAGATAGAAACACAAATTCACACCTGGAGCACTCACATCCTAATTATCTGGGCTACTAAGTTGCTCCAGTTCAGTAGTTAGATGGTGAAAACCCCACTTAAGATAACAGTAAAAAGTAGATCAGTAAAAAAGACAAGTGCCACTTTTTGACTTATCCCACGTAGAGTCAACCTGCTGGTCAAATTAGTCTCTGTCTTGATATTTAGATGTGTTTTTTTTAACATATTTATATAATCATCATGGTTTACAAATCAATTGGGACATGAAAAGGACATTACATACAACAAATTGAGAAAACAGCCCTTGCATATTAATCAGCATGAACTGGCTAACATAGCTTGCTCCACTCGACTGCACTTCTTTTAAAATAAAAGATGCACCAAAGACATCTTTCCATTAGATCATATCAGCTGATTTCTTGAGTCATACTCATGTTAGAAAAAGTAATAAACACCAGACAGAAATACTTTATAGGGGGGATTTACAAATACATTGCAAAAAATGTGAGACAAGGAAATAAAATGGGAAGGGATCGTTGGCCCACAGCCCCTCCTTGTTTCTTGTTGTAAAAAAAAAAAGTTGTTAAAAAAGTTCAGTGAACTTAAAAAAAAGAAAGACAACTACCTGCAAAGCTTTTAAAAGTAAACTTAACAAAGGGTTTGGGTGCTGTGTGAACCTATGGGGGTAACTCAAAGTAAAATGCAACCAGGTTTAAAGAGTTTTTTTCAATAAACTAAAAAAATCTTTGGTGCCAACTTATTGTAAAGAGTGTAAATTTAAATCAAAATATTATGTTGGACAACCTTGAGAATTTTCCGATTTCCTCACTCATTAAGTTACAAGTTACCTTGATTTTTTTCATATAATTTCAACCTAACAGCATGAAATTTGTCAGCTCAAAGACAGATGTAGACCTGAATATCTATCCTAAATTTACGGTGGTCTGGAAGTGCAAAACAATATTTCATTGAGTGAAACACTTTTACATTGTTCTGATGAACAGTTACATCATAGAAACCATGTTTACATTTACAAACAAAAGTACAACACTGAAACACTTTTACCAAGGGCTTAACAACTTTACATTTCAGATAAAACAACTGTACAAAATGTGATACACTTTTTTAAGTTTAATATTTAAGACCACCCGAACCTCTTAGTTGACTTTACACAAAAAGCTTTGCAGCTGGATACTTCACTTTTTCAAGTTCTCTCTCTCTCTCTCTCTTTTTTTTTTTTTTTTTTTTTTTTTGACAGTGTTGACAGAATTTACTCAGTAACACTACATATGACATATGTACATGACAGGACATGACATATTTTTGAATCACCTTGTTGGATCTCAGCTACACAGCTGTGAAGCTTCATGACTGTATCTAGCATACTGGTGAATTTGTCTCCCTGTCATCAACTGCATGCAGAAAGACAGACACATAAACATCTGCCAGAGTGTTTCAAGCAGCCTTTGTCTCAACACAGGAGGTTTCACCAGGATCCATGCTTACCATATAGTGCAACACATATGAATACTTCTGAGATTTGTGAAATGAATTTCCAGTTTATGGCCAAAACACAAATGTTTGAATCAATCAATGAAAACTGCAGACAGATTTTAGGTGTATCAGATAGCAAAGGCAGCTCTTATTCATGGACTGAATCTTAAAAGTTTGAAGTCAACTAGTCTTTTCTTGGTTCTCAAGAATGTTTCACCCCTCGTCAACAAGGCTTCTTAAGTTCTAACTAGTCGGTGGGGAGTTCACTGACTGAATCTGCTTGTACTATTTTGTTTACTTGACTGGTTGAAGATAAGTTGCAATAGAAGGTAATAGAAAAATACACCATCTCCTCACCTTCCAAGCATTTTTTTTATATTACCTACCCTTTTCCAATCAAAACACTGAACCTCCTACTATAGATAGCTCTGTATAATAAACAGCCTGACACTTCAGGTTACCTGAAACCCAAAAATAAATAAATGGCTAAATACAAGAGTGTTTAAAGTTCTTATGTTTAACCTGAATGTAATGCAAGCAAATCACAATTTCTCCTGCTAAGCTTTTTTCCAGTCAGTTCCTTGACTGAATGCTATGTTTTTATTGTTGCAGTAATAATTATGTTGTTTCAAAGTATCTTGATTAGTCTCCACTGGGAGAAACTGGGAGAGGATATACTGTAGCTACATCAACAACATAAAGGCATACATACCCATATCACTGAACAATAAGCAATAAAAATTAATTAATGAATTAATTAATAATTAAGCTTTTTCCATTACATGGTTTCAAAGAAACATGTAATGACACAGCAGCTAAAAATGCTGTTGATTATTTTTATGATCATCTTTTTTTTCTCTTTTACTTCCAGCTGTATTTTGGGGTGACATTGCTTTAGATGAAGAGGACCTGAACATGTTCCAGATTGATAGAACAATAGATCTGAGACAACATGCACTTATGCATGCACACTCTCGGCAGGGTCACACATCAGGTGGGTGGACTCAACAAATCACTCACACTCTTTAAAAGTCAAGCTGTTTTTTTCTCAGCTGCAGTAAAACAGATTGAATAGGAAGGAAGTAGACAGAAAGCCCCTTGTGAGTACCAGAATTTATCATACATTGTTTGTGTTTTAATGTTTTGGCTCTATTTTATATCAGGTGGTGTGGGGGAACATGAAACTGTGAAGAGAGGATCGTTATACCTGCTGCTGGAAAGAATACGCAGATTTGGCTTTGGTAAGCAATCTAAAATGAACCACTTTTTAAATTTTGTTTAGAAAAAAAAATTGTACATTTTGTCAAAGACAGAAACTGCATGTATCTCCTTCATTACTGTAACTATACTGCATTGCAATGATTTGTGCATTGTGGGAAGATGGAGAACAAAACAGCTTTTCTAACATAATTTAGTTATAATTTATATAACTGAAATTACATGTTGACAGGAGAAAACATTCAGTCTTTAAACTTCTCAAACAGGATTTTTAATTAACTGATTTAAGTAACTCTTTACTTATGCAAGACATCTTTTATCTTTTAAGAATTTTATTATTTATTTGTTCACGTAATAGAAAATGATTATATTGCTTGTGTTTTTTTCAGATTTCTTTTTATAAAGACAAACAATTATTTAAAGGCAAATATATTCTATGTCGAAACGTTTATTGACCTTTAAAGGTGCATTTTTGTTTGTTTGTTTGTTTTAAACATTAAAACTACAACCAAGATTTTGTATATTGTGTGGAGTTTTGCTCCAGTCAATATTCTTTGCATAACATTCTGTGTTCGAAGTTCTGATGTCGTCGCCAGTCTGCCCTCAGTCTAAACATAATATTTATCAAAAGCAGTGTTTAAATATATATATTCAGTTAATTTAACACAATGCAACAAATGACTGTAGCTCTTGACAAGTGACCCTTGGAGAGGAAGATGGAGGTGAGGTGAGCTGGCCAACCAGTCCCATTCGTGAACTATTACTAATATGCTCCCTCACAAACCATCTTAAGCTTGCCTATAAAATCAGGTTTAGAAACAAACATTGCTTTGGAGAACTATTGACAGAAACTTTTACAACCCCTTACAGAAAAGTATAATGCTTTTATCATTTCTTTTTGTTTCATTTTGGGAATGTGTTTTAATAGTGACATACTCCTTTTCTCTTGGTGTTTGCAAAGTTATACCACCCACAACCCCTATTCTACTGAAGCACACTGATACTCACAAACCCTTTTCACCTTTCGTGTCATTCACAAATATGTTATTAACTTGTTTTAATTACATACTTGATTAAAATAAATAAATAAATAAAGTATACTGCACCATCACAGTGATTTCTGTTTGGACTTTATTAATCTACAACTTGAGAACAAAGTATAAAAGGTCGTATGTGATAGGATGTATTATTCATGTATGTTTTTTTTCACCACTCAGACTATAACCCAAAGAATGACAGTAAGGGTGCAACCAGTCCAAAAAGCCCAACTAGGAGAGGTGGGAATGCTGTTAAGACTGTAAAGAGTCGTATTCCTCGAGCAGCCACATCTCGAGCTGAGAGAATATGGCCTGGGGGAGTAATTCCTTATGTCATCGGAGGAAACTTCACTGGTAAGCAGCTCCACAGGACTGCTGCCCCTCACCCTGCAGCAGTGAAATACACACCAACGTGTGATTGTGTAAAAGTAGGATGTACACTGTGTTTGTTTCAGGTAGTCAGAGGGCCATGTTCAAGCAGGCCATGCGTCACTGGGAGAAACAAACATGTGTGACTTTCATTGAAAAGACAGATGAAGAGAGCTACATAGTCTTCACCTACAGACCCTGTGGGTGAGTGCAGCTGATTTCTTTGTATATCTTGAATTGTGTGCTTGATTGTGTGTGTACCTAGAGTTCACTAGTGACCTTGTCACAGTGAGAGACGATATGGTCTCTCAACAATGGCTCCACTTCCTTCCTGTCCTGCTCCTGTTTCCCCATCCCACCAATCACACTGCCTGGTTTAAGTGTTTGTATGTTCGTGCAGTTCTTTTGTTCATACTCTGCAGAAGCGCATTGTTCTGTCGAGTGGCAGCACGGTGGGGTCAGAGTGTGTTTGTACAGTGGTGACACTTAACTTACTGGATGTTCTAAGTTGTGAGGCTTTAGAGTGACTGGGATCAGGACGTTAGGGTTTATCGCTCTGAGACAATGTCATGCAGATGTGTGAAAGGATAAGATATCCAGCTGCGTGTGAGCGTGAGGTGTTAATGTTGCAGTTATAAGTTAGCCTAACAGAATAAACATGCAACAGAGAGTATATACTCTCCAGGTCCAGGTTTTGTTAGCATAAGTATTAAAAGTGAATTAGAATAATAACTCCAATAAGTTGCTGTATTTTTTGCTGCTCCACAAAACCAAACATTGAAGCTTTTCATCAGGACCTTGAAATGCTCCCATTTTCACAAAATTTAGACTTTATGTGTCCTGCATGTGTAATACAATGATAAAGCTTTAATTCAATCATATTTTATAAGATACTAGAGCATTGTTTGTCAATTTAGAAAAGGAAGATTTCACTCCATACTACTTAAACTGAATCACTGTAGTACATGCAGCACAACCAATACAGTACATATATGGCATCAAATGCAAACTTTTTCCAATTGTTTAGAGTCATATCTTTTACAAATAGTGTTGATGTGCTGAAAATATGTTTCAGACCTGGTGGAAAAAAAGCTACAGTAAATCTATGATAATTGGAGTCACCTGATGGTGATGGGGCTGTAACATGGTTAATTCAGCCTGGCTTATAGCTGGTAGCTAGCATTTATTGTTTGGATTAAAACTGCAGAGATGAAAAGGGCAGAAAGACAGTAGTCTAACTTTGTATCATCCAGGATTTTATCCGAACTTTTGAGACACTAAAAACCATTAAACTGTGAAACACTGAACAGTTATTTGAGCACTGGTGAAGTAATTAATGGGTGATGAAGAGTAATTTCACCAAGTTTTTCCTCATGCTTTTTTTTCCTCATTTGCTTTGTCTCTACTCGGTCATGTTCACTTCTATAAAGAGCTATGTGACAAGCAGTTTATATGCAATCACCACCTTCTTAAAGGGAAAAGATCAGCTTGTACTTATACATTTGTATGGACTAATTGTGTGGTAATTTTAAAATAGTTTGACATTTTTCAAAGCTAATATTACAAGCCATTTAGGTATTCAAAGATTTGCATGTTAACTAGTGATGTCATATGTCATGTGCTGTGATAGGTTGGCTGCATTACAGGTTTTTATTTATTTTTATTACTGCAATCTGATGAGTGGATATCCTGCACCTTGAACGTACACTGTTTCTTAAAGTAACAGACTGAATGAGACACAAAGTGAAGAAATGTGTATATAGAATATGTATGTGGGTGTGTGAAAGATGTAGAGCGAGGGAAGGAGAAAGAGAAGTTACTGATGCTGATGTAGCAAATTCTGCAAGAAAAGACTTCATCTCATTCAATGACTCTTGATCCTTTCCATGCAACCAGCTCTCTGGATAACTTTAATCAGATTTGTAAGCCTGGCACCGATGTCTCTGCTAACCAGAAAAGAGAATGAATGTGTGTGTGTGTGTGCGGTGTGATGTGAATTCTCACTGCTTATTCGTGCTGGGTTATGAAACCGCAGCATTATCATAGAGTTGTATGTAAATAAATCCAAGCTCTGTTCCTCTGGTGGATGTTGTACAGGGCAGGAAATCCTGGAAAAACTGTGTGTATGTGTGTATGTGTGTGTGTTAATTGGTTCTTCTATCACCTTCCTACTTTCCTCATTAGGTGCTGTTCCTATGTGGGTCGTCGTGGCAATGGACCCCAGGCCATCTCCATAGGAAAGAACTGTGACAAGTTTGGCATTGTGGTTCATGAACTGGGCCACGTCATAGGCTTCTGGCATGAACACACGCGACCTGACCGTGATGATCATGTGACCATAATCCGGGATAACATTCAGCCAGGTGAGACTCATTACTCAGGAGACACCTGGATACCTCTTAGAATCATTCAGGTTGCTTTCTATCTATAGACAGGTGATCACATTCGCACAGACTGTGTGCACACCTCCAATTTCTCACTCATGTCTGGGTTTGAGTAAGTGTGAATGGGATTTTTAATGACTGTGAAGTCACCTAAACGATTGTCTCTGCTGTATGTCGCTTCTCCTCAACACAGTTCTCTGCACCATGGTGCAGTTTGAATAGTGTTTCATCAAATTGCACTGCAGCATGTCAGAGATGAGCCATGTTTTTTTTAGAAGCAAATTAACCCTTTTAACCCTATTCAGCTTCTGCTACTTTGTCAATGCCCTTCAAATCCCAACTAAAAACTCACCATTTTTGCTCAGCTTTTATCACATAAACATTTTATTTAAACTTTGTTTGTGTTGATTACTTGGTGTGTCTTTTCTTTATCAAAGACACAATTTATTTGCTTCTTTTGTTCTCTTGTTTTATCTTGTTAACCATCTTTGAGTTCTTAAAAAGCACTATGTAAAAAAAAATGCATTACTATTATAATTGTCATTATTATTATCTGTAATGAAGCTAAATCCTAAAATACTGCTGTATCAGTTTAACTAAAAAAAATATGTGTGTGTTCATGCAATATCTGGTATCCAGGCCAGGAGTACAACTTCCTCAAGATGGAGCCAGGGGAGGTGAACTCACTTGGGGAGCCATATGATTTTGACAGCATCATGCACTACGCCAGGAACACCTTCTCACGGTAACCTGAGGCTACATCTTCTCTGCTGAACTTTCAAGGTCATCATGTGCTCAGAGGGATTTTTTTCAAACATAATTCTCTTCATCTGCTCTTCAGTGTTTGGAAACAGTGATGCTGAGTGTTCTATGCTGAAATTGTCATTTATCAGGTGTGGTTGGAACTGATGGCTATATCCATCTCTGACCGTCTTCATTCATTTTAACCTCCATGTTAAAACTCAATATTGCAATCTTCCTTTTTAAAGCAAATATTCTTATGTCAGGTGGATTCAGTTATGTTGAATATTGTTACTGAACTATGTTGTAAACACTCTTACAGTGTAACATGAGCTGTAGTGTTAAACAGAGTGGGTACTACTGCCAAGAGACAATGGGCCCTCACCCAGCAATAGAGAAATAAATCATGAATTATAACATCTTTAGACTTGGCAGATTGTGCATTTAATTTTTAGAGATATAAAATGCCTGACAACAGAATATAAGAAATGCTGAGCAGCTGTCACACTGAAGCAAGATTTGATAATGATGCTGTTGATATACATATATATATATATATATATATATACATTCATGCTTGCGATGCCTTATTGCCATTTATTGAGTCCTCCTCTAGACATAATTTTGGATCTAAACACAAAACAATACAAAACACAAGCTTAAGAAAGCAGGTATGGCATAGATTAAAACACTTTTTAAAATCTGAGCCATACCTGCTTTCTTAAGCTTGTGTTTTTGTACAGTTAGATCCAGTGGTGTTGGAGAAAACCAAATATTGATGAGGTGATTGGTATTTATAAAATGGTTCACTGTTTGAAATTCAGTCTTTTCTTTGAAAATAAGTTTTGTTGCACTTTTCTCCCTTAAGTGGGATGTTCCTCGATACCATCCTTCCATCCAGAGATGAAAACGGGGTCCGGCCTGCTATTGGCCAGCGCACTAGACTCAGCAAGGGAGACATTGCACAGGCAAGGAAGCTGTATAGATGTCCAGGTACTGAGATATTTACTATGGCGCCACTGTGTGTGGGTGTGTGTGTGTGTGGGTGTAAATGTGTGTGTGCTAGGAAACACCAAATGACCTCTGTTTATCTGCTTTCGCGTAATATTGGTCCATCCCTTCATTCTCTGAGGCACAGAGATGAAGTTAAGTCATTTGTTTTTCCATGTGTTGTTCCCTCTAAGTCTTTGAGTCGCACACACACAGACACGCTCCTACGTACAGCTCTTGTGCACACCCATGTTGATCTGGCGTTCCTCTGGTCCCGGGTGAGTTTTTCTGACGTGATCTGGATCTGCTCTCACTGAACTGTGCTGTAATGTCATAAAGGTTTATGACAGCAAATGGTGCTGACTCACAGACACACAATGTTACATCCCAAAGACGCTGAGACAGTATGACACAAACATATTAACCCTTTGATGCATGTGGACCACTACAGTGGACACATATTTAAAAGGATCATTTCTAGTCCATGCATGGGTGTGGATGATGCAAATTAGCCATTTCAGTGGACATTAGTGAGTCATCCGACTCTCTGAAGAAAAAATAGATTAATTATAGAATTTAATATTGTTCATACATTGTATTTACCAAGTTTGCCTCAGTGATAAACAAGACAAGTAAACTATAGTTATATTTTTATAGAATATTTATGTTATACAAATATGACAACATATTAAAATATTTTTTGTAGGAAAGATTAAAATAAACTGAATTAAAAGCCAGATGAGTTAAATAATAATAATATTAATCACTGTACATGTCTATAAAAGTAAAATATTGTAAGTAAACCATGTTTATAATTCATGTATCTGAGGGTTAAGTCACATGTAAGGAACAATACTAAGGCTATATTGAGGGTATATTTATTCTTTTTTGGCTAATATTGTTCTAGCAGAACATTGATGATAATTTTATTTGTTAATTTATCTGCTTGGCTTCTTGAAAATAATATTTTAAAATATCTATATATCCATATAGGTTTTGATTTTCTTAACTAAAACTACCTGAGAAAGATCAAGATTACAGTATTGAGCCCTGTCTAAAAATAGATACAATTTCAACTATATAAGGTCATATTGAAGCAATATCATATTCACTGACAGATGAACAGGACCCCCCAGGGCATTGTGGGGGGAAAACAGCATGCATGATGGGATAGAAGGGGCACGTTTGGCTAACCTCCTTTTGACAGAAAATAACAGCATTAAACTAATTAGAATAATAGGAGCAATATTATTTGATAATTTTCCATGAATACCCATTCAGCTGTTTTAATTTTGCCTGATGTTTTCAGAGTATGAATTAGAAGTCTGATACTTAAGTGTATTACTCTCCTACTTGGACAATCAGAAGTTACTACTCGGAAATGTTTGGTTCTGATAAATGGTGCGGTGGATATACTGGAAAATAAATTTGCATAATTGGTGTTGGTTTGTCTGCCTGTCTTTCTGTCTGTCTGCCTGTCTGATAGCAACATTATGAAAAAAAAGGAATGGGCAGATTTTGATTACATTTACAGGAAATTACAGAGATGGAATAAGAAACAAGTCATTAGATTTTGGAGGTGATCCGGATCACCGCCTGGATCCAGGATTTTTTTTTAAAGGCTTCTCTACTGTGGGGAGAAGCTAGAACTTCTAACTCAAAAATAATCCCCGCAATCGCTGGCAATAAATAAATAAATAAATTATGACTTGGCGGAGGTCTGCGCTCTCTTAGTGCTTCTAGCTACTTTCTGGATTAGTTTAACAGTTTCCATATGGAAACATCAAATAATACGAACATAAACTGTTCTTCAAAAAGAGAGTGTTTGAGGTTGTTGTTTTGATAAAGTAGAAAATGTTTAACCAAAACATTTTGTTTTGGTTAAATGGCTTTGTTTCAAAGTTAAAAATAATAATAGATATGAAATCCATGTGTTCATTACTAATGTGCCAGTTATGAATCATTGTACACAGCTGAAAGGACTGTAGACAAAAGCAGGACCTGCCACAAAATGTAACTCCATCTGTGTGTGTTTTTGTGTGTATTGCAGCGTGTGGAGAGACACTGCAAGAGTCGAATGGCAACTTTTCATCTCCTGGTTATCCCAATGGGTACCCTTCATATACTCACTGTGTCTGGAGAATATCGGTTACACCTGGAGAAAAGGTGCACACACACACACCCACACACAAACACACACACTCATCAGCCCTCTGCAGTGCAGTGAATGTGCATGTATAGGCAATAAAAATAACTGAGACTGCTGACAGAGTTACTGTATATTGACTAAGTCTTAACCCCACAGATACCACCCTCTTCCTCAACTCTGACTTCCCCTTGTGATGAACAAAAACCTGTGATAACTATATTGATTTTAAGTTTTTTGCTTTCTTTTTTTCTTTTTTTGCTTTTTTCAGATTGTTCTCAACTTCACTACTATGGACCTTTATAAAAGCAGTCTGTGCTGGTATGACTACATTGAGGTCCGGGATGGATACTGGAGGAAAGCGCCACTGCTTGGTAAATTTAGCACAACTTGAAGTGGCGTGACTGCAGTAAAAAGAACAGGCTGACCACTGTTTCTGCTCACCCATGCCTTCTGCTTGGTATTAGTCCCCTATTGTACTAATCTTAACTAAAACCTATGTGAAACATCACTTTTTCCCTGTTCTAAGCATGTTTTTAAATGAAAGAATAAGAATGATAATTCTCTCAATACATTAGCTAAACGCCTCCCTGCTAATTTGGATGTACGGAGCTTAAATATGACGGTGAAAAATAAAAATGACCTCCTTTTAAATTACTTTGAATTAGTGGAACAGCGATATATGTATGGCTTTGCTAAGATTTATGGTTGCACTATAAAGTATCTATATGAAGAAAGCACAATAAGCTGCACTGACACAATTCTGGTGCTACAAATGTCAGTGAGAAGATTAAGCTTAAGCCAGCAAATGCAGGTGAAGGCTGATGAGACGCCAAGATGCTCCACAGCTGTTTGTGCTCTGTCGAGGGAGGATTTTATATTTCTTGAAAATTGCTTCAGCTGAAGTATACTCAGCTCCTCTTGTCTCAGTGCTTCAATGATAAACAGTGAAATTATTACACAAAATTTAAGGTTTTCTACATAGAGCACGTTTGTGTTTATTTCAGTGGTGCTGCAAGTGTTGCCAGAAGACTTTGCCAGGGATCTTTTACGAAGATAACATTTTGGCCGTCTGCAGTACAGGAGTAAATTTATTAGACTCATGTGAAATATCAGTCTAAACTCGTAACTTGAAGTAGTATTGCCACATTTATGAAATGATGTTTCCACAACAATCACTGGACAGTTGGATGATGGGATTTATTGTGTTTCTTTTGGTGTGTGTATGTTTTACAGGCAGGTTTTGTGGAGACAAAATTCCTGATGTTTTGATTTCAACCGATAGCAGAATGTGGATCGAGTTCCGCAGCAGCAGCAACTGGGTGGGGAAAGGCTTCGCAGCTGTTTACGAAGGTAGTGCCTTCAATCAGTCCATCAGTCAAACAAATAGACCCTTTCAAGCAAAAATAAATAAATAAATAAACATGAATCCAGAAAATGTTGTCACTGTTTGATAAAAATAAGTCCAGACTCTGACTTTGAAGACCTTGTGACTTTTGTGCAAAGTTTTCATGGGACTTTCGTTATTCATAGTGTAGACAGAATGTGTTTCAGGTGTTTGTGGTCAGTGCATTTGATGCTAATTCATTCTGTCTGGTCTTTCACTTTATCTTATTTTGTGCAGCGATCTGTGGAGGGGAAATCACCAAGGACTCAGGCCAGATTCAATCTCCCAACTATCCTGACGACTACAGACCCTCCAAAGAGTGTGTGTGGAGGATCACTGTGTCTGAGGGTTACAACGTCGGACTCAGCTTCCAGGCCTTCGAGGTGACCTGTTCCTTCTTTCTGTGTGTGTGTGTGTGTGTGCATGCATCTCTCCCCCTCTGTGTGTGTGCCTAGGAATGTCTGGGTCAAATTTCACGCTTGTATAACTGCTTAGAAGTTAATAAAGGTAGTGGTGCGTGTTTATGTGTGTTTGTGGTTTGTGTAAGTGCACAGAGGCACAAAGCAGGCAGTTGAGGATTAATTCCATAGTTATAATGCTGTAAAATGTCAGATTGCTAAATAACCCAGGATGTCACACCTCTTGTATTAGTCAGGAACAGCATGCTTCCATCAGAACATGATGTAAGAAAAAACAGCATGCAACTGGACTTCCTTTGGTCAAATGATACAGGGTTTCTGTGTCTATGATGTTTGTGTCTGTGGAAAACTATAGTGTTGGTGCTATTTTTTTTTCTAACGCCCAAAAATCTCTGTTCATGTGTGGTGATAATTTATCAACTACAGCAACTAATGGCATTATAAATGTGTTTTTAACATCACAAGGTTACCTAAGGTTAGTTCCTTCTATTATTATTATAGCTAGATAAAACATAGACATACACAATAATGATTCAGTAATTTCAGGAATCATTGTGGCATTTGGTTTAGTCTAACTTTTAACAGAAAACTGAAAAGATTATAAACTTGACAAGAAATATATTATGGTTTTAATAAAAAGGCCAGACCTATTGTCAGTAAAATAGAAACATCTATTCATCTATGACGGAGTTTAGGACTCAGTTGGGGAACAACAAATTATGTAACTGTGTGTAAATGATCATACTGTAGGATTGTGATACTGTGTGTCTCGGTTCAATGCTTTGAGGTGTAGAAGTGTAGAAACTATAGCTACTTAAGAATCTGGGGACTAGGGAGCTCAAAACAAACGATACCTTTATGGGCTTCTTTTCACTTTCTTTCTAATTAGAAAATGGGCACACCCAATGTGGCTTTTGGTGTAATAATGAGATCAGTCTTAGCTTCACTCCTCCATTGCTCTGCACACGCTGACACCGTGAAAGAGATATCATGGGAAGGGAAAACACAGTAAAATTTTTAATTACCAATCCAGCTAACTGATTTTCCAAAAGCCACATGGCAGAGTGGACCAGTGCTGTATCTCCAACTGTGTGCAAGTTAAGCCTGATTTGTTTGAATTAATAGAGCAGAAAATGTAAAGGACACAAACATTGGTAAAAGGGTTATAAATCCTGTGTAACATCAAGTTATTTTGATTTATATATCTAAATACCATTTCAAAATACATCATTATTACAACAAAAGCTGAATTAGCCTTAAGAAAAAGTGATTATCTCAAGTCTGGGCAATGATGTGAACTGACACTCTCTGCGCTTACATAGTGTGTTGAAGACCTTTAAGTATTACACAGAGAAACCCAATAATTATCTTAGGACAGCACCTGGTGACCATGGGGAGGGAAAAATGACCCCAAAGCTGATCCAAACACAGGAAGAGTAGCCTGTTGGTTGAGCAGAGTTTCAGAAAGTTACAGAAAAGTTATAGAAATGCAGTAAGCCAGTTAGAGCTCCATGTAACTCTAAACATGTCACTACACTGAGACATTTGATGGGGAGAAGGATGATTTTGAAATTAATCAAAAATTTATGTATCTTAATGTACATTTTTTTGTGCTTACATAAATTATTATGTAGATCGAGAGGCATGACAGCTGTGCCTATGACTACCTTGAAGTCCGGGATGGACCACTTGAAACGAGCCCTCTCATTGGTCGATTCTGTGGCTATGACAAACCTGAGGATGTGCGCTCTACGTCACACACTCTTTGGATGAAGTTTGTGTCAGACGGGACGGTGAACAAGGCCGGCTTTGCTGCTAACTTTTTCAAAGGTGTGTTTGCTGATTCAGATTTGCTGTGTTTGTATGTTAGTGTGTGTGTGTGTGTGAGAGAGAGAGAGAGAGAGAGAAAGAGAGAGATTTTTAGCAAAGCATTTGTTATTTGTTTGGACTCTTGTGTTTTTCAGAGGAAGATGAGTGCGCCAAGCCAGACAATGGTGGATGTGAGCAGAGGTGTGTAAACACTCTCGGCAGCTTCAAGTGTGCCTGTGACCCAGGTTATGAACTGGCCCCTGACAAGAAAAGCTGTGAAGGTAACAGAGTGTGTACTTATGCATGTGTGGATATTTGTGTATGAATGGTATGTGGAATTCAAGCTCGTATGTGCATTGCTGAGTGTGGCAGTTTGTATTTCTGTAGGATGTGAGTCTGTCTCGCCATAAAAACAGATAAACAGATAAAAAAGAGAAACGGCCTTCATCAACAGGAAAAAAACACACAAAGCACAAAGCCACATGCCTTGTTGTTCCACAAAGGTCCTTTAATCCAACGAAATAGATTAACTACATCGAATGACCCACATACTAAAACAAATGAACAAACCACTTCTGAGGAAAAGAAAAAATAGAAACGCTGGTAAAGGGATTTTCTTTGGAAGACTGAAATTATACAAAATATATACAAGTCTACATAGAGCTACTCTTTGAAAGGGCAAGATTGTCATAGAAGCTTACATGTGGTAAAAGGGTTAAAGAAAGTCAAGCACAAAAAAGAAAAGCATGCATCTCTTTACCACCAAAATCCTATAAAAATAGGGTCATAAGAGGCTAAGAGAGAAACAGGTATTTTCTGAGTAATGTGCAATTATGTAAATAATATTTTTAATATGAGGGTATTTACATCTATGTTTGAAGGAGGTTAGCGTATATGGTTTTGATATCTAGAGGGCTCTTTTTTTAGCAGGCTCAAACATCAAATGCATACATTTTTACGTTGTCATGAGTTATTTACAGGAAATGACTGACTGAACCATGAAACCCATGATCATTACCAAAAAATGGTTTTTTTTGCAACATATTCAATTCTTTGCCTTAAAAAAATCCTTGGTGTGCTTTTGCAGCGTGTTAATGAGTGATTGGGAACTGTGCACTGCATGATAATAACGCAAAATGGGCTGTGGGAATGGTTTAACCCCTTGATGCCTGGTGTTGCAAATTTAGACAAACTACTTTTGGTCTTTATTCATTTTATTTCTTTTTGTCCAACTAATTTATTGTACATATTTATTTGCTTTTATTCACTCATATTTATTAATTTGTTAAAATATTATTGCTCTATTGATCCAGATTTCTGCCTGGATCTAGCTTCTAATTCAAAGCTCCCACAATAAATAGCAAAAAATAAATAAAAAATAAATAAATAAAAATAATGGCTTGGTAGAGTGCTTCTAGTTTCCATTTTTTTTATTTTGTTTTTATATAATTGCAAATAAATTCAGGCTTTAAGGGTTTAACAAGACACTTTAAAGTGGTTACTTTGTATGGTTAGTGTGCACCACCTACCATTTGTGTATGTATACTTTACAATTTTACTGCATTTGTCTGTTTCTGAGCAAACTGATTAATCCATTGAAGCTAAGAAGCTACCCACCTGTTTCTTTCTTCTGTCACATCCTCAGTAAACAGTCGTAAATACTAAATTGTGACCCATCAGAATTGGAGGCCATGTATGTCTGTGCCTCACTGCCTCCACACATGTTACAGATAATGTTGTATGCTTCAGATTGTGAGCTAATTAAAGCCTAATGCTTTTTTTTCCCCTCCCATAAGCCTGGTACTGAAACAAGAAATTATGTTCCAGAGCTGGTCTGTTTCTTTTTGATGGTTTTAGGCATAGTCTAATCTGACATCCAGACATTTTAATGCTGATCAGCAAACACCTGATGGTTCCTTCTGTGGGTTTGTTTTTGACCTGCTTCAATTGCATTGAGACCCTTTGACCATGTGGGTTTTTTCACAGTTTCCAAATGCAGCCGCCACACTTGTACTCAATTCCTGACTTATTTGTTTCAGTAATGACAAAACAATGAGGACGTAACCCTTCCTCATTACATTCAGTCTAGGTGTTTTTAGTTTGTTTCATTTGTCAAATATTTCTTGTTTTTGTGTCTGTGTCTGATTTAATTGTATCTGTGTGTTGGCAGCGGCATGTGGTGGACTCCTCTCAAAGTTAAATGGGACAATTAGTACTCCTGGCTGGCCAAAGGAATATCCACCCAACAAGAACTGCGTGTGGCAGGTGGTGGCTCCCAACCAGTACCGCATCTCCATGCAGTTTGAGGCCTTCGAGCTGGAGGGCAATGAGGTGAGTTGCAGATATGATATTCCATTCATGGTCCTGATTGCAGGTTAAAGAGCATAGTAATGCCCACCTTACATCAGCAATCAATGTTTTCACCAATCCAAAATCTTAAACATATTTATAACTTTTAAAGCCAGATCATTAACTTTATTGGTTTTTTCCACTTTAATAGTGTGTCTTCTTTTTGTTGCAGCCTTAATAAATAAATCAATAAACGAGAACATGCATGTCTTACAATTGTGAAGCCTAGAGCATTGTGGTAAAGCAGTAGTGTCTGTTTCAAGAAGCTATGAAATCTCTATGTACGTTGGCATGCCACACATATCTTATTTTCATTATTACTCTGGATATGACCTCATTCTGGTAATCAGAAAATTCTGTTCACATTGCAGTGTCTTATTCAGAGTAAGGTCTTAGTTCGGTTAATGTTAGAATATTGCTGTGCATGTAAATATAGGTCACCTGGTTGCATATCGTTTAACATAGCAGACACCTTCTGGATGAGGGTTGCAAGAGCCTTACAGTATTTGTGTGTTTAGGTTTGTAAATACGATTATGTTGAGGTGCGGAGCGGCCTCTCATCCGACTCAAAGCTGCATGGTAAATACTGCGGTACTGAAGTCCCTGAGGTCATCACCTCTCAATACAACAACATGAGGATCGAGTTCAAGTCAGACAACACTGTCTCCAAGAAAGGCTTCAAAGCTCACTTCTTCTCAGGTGAGATTCACGCATATGTGTGTTTTTGGCAGAGCTGTGTATTTAAGTGGTTTTTAACCAAAATTAGTGTTTAGAAAACCCAAAGTATACAGACAGACATGGGAGCAGTGAAATATGGTGCAGGAGTGGTTTGTGATGCTTGACACCACTGGAATCCACTGAAACTGCCAGACTTGGAAGCTGAGCTCAGCGTCTGTCCTCCTTAAGACATTGTAAATTTTGAAGCTGAGAGGTGTTTAAATGTTTTCAGCTATTAGGCACATTTTTCTAAGACTATCACTCTTAATACAAGATGCATTCATGATAAATAACAGCCCACCCAGTGCTTTTTCTGTCTAGGATGAACCAGTCAATAAATGTGTTTTTATTAGAATAGTTATTAATTATTTAGCAATTTCTTGTCATCTCACCACAAGAATTAGATTTGTGGTTTTCTGTAGTTCAGGCATCTTAGTCATACACTTTTATTGACTTCATCACTGTGACTTTCTGCATTTTTATTTGATATGAAAAATGGACAATAACGATGTTATTAAGAGACATAGTTGAATACATCTCTCAGCGATGCAAGCATTTCTTTACTTAGCAATTGTAAAAATAGAGTTTTTCAATACCAGAAAGGCTTAAGGAGGCATTACCATTCCTTCAAACCACCACCTGGTGATATCTGATCTCATGCCTCCTGTCCACCCCTACTCTATGCTTAGCTGTAGCTGCCTGGGAAGCTAAGTGCATATTCATGTATAAGTGTAGCTGTTTGTGTGTCTTCTTGTCATGCTATTTCCTGAGCCTCCACCTGAACTAAGGCCTCCTACATCCATCCATTGCATTTCCTTCTCACCCCTCAGACAGACTGGTACTGTGTCAGGAGCGTATGTTTGTGTTTGAGTCATGCCAGGACATAAAGCGCGACCGTAACCCAACTCGTGGTCGTGTCAACAACATGCTGGCAGCCTCATCAAAGGTCAGAGGTAACATGACCTCACAATCGGGATGTCCGATTGGCTCTGGTCCACTATCTGATATGAGGGAATGGATTGATCCTGTAGTAGTGATATGGATCAC
Source organism: Melanotaenia boesemani (assembly GCF_017639745.1). Lineage (NCBI taxonomy): Eukaryota > Metazoa > Chordata > Actinopteri > Atheriniformes > Melanotaeniidae > Melanotaenia > Melanotaenia boesemani. The sequence goes on from NC_055685.1 coordinate 19,722,200, forward strand.
ATTTAATGCATTCTCCTCCAGAGAGACACATGCTGTGGCCCATTTTCCTACTTTTACTACTAAACATCAGCCAAGCCTGGTCTACAACTCAAAAATCTTGTTTCACTGGAATCACATCATGATGCTATGATGTTACCATGGCGTCATTTCACACATTTATGTTGTTTAAATTAACGATTCCATCCAAACTTCAACTAAAAACTTATTCCATTTTCTTATTGTGTTGTGTTGTGAGACAAAAATGTCCCACAACACAAAACTCAAATACTAACATACAAATCTAATGTAGTGAACTCACTGACTAGTTAAGGTAAGTGTCAGTTATATTTACAGTCTATACTTTTCTTTTTAATACATCCCTGTTTAACTTCTCTGCCCTCTATTGACAAACTTTATCCAACAGATCAGTGAAATAATGTAATAATGATCATGTGTGTGCACTGCCTCAACCATGTGCATGTATGCATGCATGCACATGTCATTGCACAACTAGACTGTGTTCCAAATTATTGTACATAGGACGTTTGTCACCTAAATAACCAATGCAAATGACAGTTAACATGACTTCTTATTAATCAAAACTTACATTGGATTATGTAATAATTTGGATTTTACTGAACCAAAATACTAATGATGAAAACAGCTTTTTTTCCTTGCTTTGAAAAAATTCCTTGATGCCATGCGGTGATCCCCTAAATCCCCAAAATCTAATGTCTTTATTCCATTTCTGAAATTTCTTGAAAATTAATTAAAAAAATCCGTTCATAACCGTTTAAACTGTTGCTAACAGACAGACAATCAAATCAACGCCACTGAAAAGATGACCTATGCCTTGGCGGAGGTAATTATTATTAAATAAACTGGTAAAACAAATCACAAAATAATATTTATCATAAGAGACTAAGATACAAAAATGTAAAGATATAAATAAAAAGATATTCAAGCAAACGTTTTTCTAAAAAGCTGTCTTATAAAAAGAAACTAAATGCATAATAATTTGGAACACAAAGAAAAGAGAAAATTCTTTTATTTTGTTGCCTTTATTAGGTTAGTTTTTTATATTTCTAAGATTGCAAAGACACTTTAGGGGAAATTATGACAACTGAATGAGGTTGAGTCTAAATGTATAGTTAGAGTAACTCTCTTCTCCTTTGTAAGATGTAGACCTATTAATTGGATTAGATTGTCAAACCTCAGCTACCTGCAGCGCTCATGGAACTCCCAGCACAGCGGTGCATGGGTCAACAGAAATCACTCAGATGCTGATAATGTGCTCATTTTTGTGTGGTTAAAGTTGCTGTGTGGCTCAGCTGTTGACAGAAGCTTTCAGGGATAGCTTTTGATGGCAAAAAGCCAGCAGCTTTAGGGAGGTCCCTTCAGCTTCCCACATACTACTAATCCATGTGAGTGTGTGCATGCGCCTGTGAGTGCATGTGGACATTTTGTGCTTGACCTGAAGACAGCTACAATGAACGCTTTGCAGTATCGACTGTAAAGCTTCTTAGCCAGTGATAGGGTGAGACTGAGCCCACAATAGCACCATAATACCACATCAGACTCAGACACACAAACACACACACATAAATGAAGAGAGAGACGAGGATTTGGTGGTTTCATTAAAATCAGATCTAGCTGTGCTGAGGTGAGAGTCAGCGTCTGTGTCTAATCTCACACCTCTTTATAGGAATCTGTTTCTCGCTCCCAGGCACAAACACACAACACTCGGCTCTGTCTCTCACACTCTCCCCTTTGCATTATCTTCTTTGCGGTCATCGGTCCATCCCCACCTCTTCCGCCTCTCTCAATATCTCAACGTGGCAACGCCACATAGTGAGTCCTTCCTGCTCCTTCCACCTCCACCCTGTCATCTGCTCTGCTGGTGCAGTAACATCCAGCCTCGCTAAATGGCCTTGTTGTCAGCCAGCCACCCAGAGGTGAAGCCAAGTGGTTAAAGGAAAGTGAAAATTGAAGGATGAGGGAAAGAAAATTTCAGAGAAGAGGCAAGCAAACACTTTTGTCTTTAAACTCCTGTTTTAGAATCCAGTCTACTGCTGAATCAATCTAAAAGTTTTCAAAGACACCAAATATTCTAGAAAAATATGCATAAAATTATTAAAATATATTAACTTTTTAGATAATAGATGACTTGACTGCCCACTACATTTATTTTGCTTAATATAATTACTTCAATAAAGGAAACTGGGGGAACAAACACATCACTCTAAAAAACACTAATGAATCTGATATTTTAGGCAATTTGTTTTTTAAAAGGAGAAAGTTGTTGCTATGAGTGGGTTTGTTTTGCACATGACTTTCTGATGTCTTGTTTTCATGTGTGAAGAAGTTCTGATAAGAGGATTTTGTTATCTTTACAAAGCAAAGCTAACAGTGTTTCCCTGTTTTCAGCCTTTTTGCTCAACAAAGCTTACAGGCTTCTGGTTGTAAGGTCATATCCAGTGTACAGATGTGAATGTGGAATGTGAGCTTTATATCTAAATTTCAGCTAGAAAATTAAGCACTCTTGTGAATATTTAAATCATGTTTAGTAAACCAAGGAGGTAAATTTTTGAGCTGAAGCAGGTATTGGATATTCCATGTACTGCATCTTACAACATAAGAAGGAATACATGTTTTTGGTTTGGTTTATTTTTCTAAATCTGAGACCGGGGGAGTAAAGGGATGAAAGTCTAGTTTCATCATGTTTCAGAACTGGCTGATCCCGTGTCTCTGGCTGATACAACAGTGATAGTCTGACCTGAGGAGAGCACAGCGGATCTGAACGGGGCTGTTATGGTGTCAGGGATGGAGATGTTTCAGTGCCAGGGTTAAGTGTGGCAACACAGCTGCTATGACTTTGACCATAAACAGCCAACATCACCAGTTTTACACAGACTAACAAGCTATTTACGCTGATTCTAAAATCTTTATAACATTTCTTTTAGAAATATTTAGATGTTTCTTTGGTAAAAGTTTGGACTGCAGGCAGTGTTGTCTATTTTTTTGACCATCTCCTTCAGCTTTAACTCAGCCTTATAATTAAATAACCTGACAGTTGAATGATGTTTTTGTTTGAGCATGTTAATGTCTTCACTTCACTTCACTTTCCCTTATTTCACTGACCTGCCTAGTTTCATTTTCTCCTCATCTTGTCCCCCCCCCACCCCACTTTTTTTGGCCTCATCCCACTGTCTGTCGTCTTTCCCTCCACCTCATCTCCGTTGTTTCCACATGAGTGATGTGTCGCATGTGTATCTCTCACAGACAAAGATGAGTGCAGCAAGGACAACGGTGGCTGCCAGCACGAGTGCATCAACACAGTGGGCTCTTACGTTTGTCAGTGTCGCCATGGCTTTGTCCTGCATGAGAACAAACATGACTGTAAGGAAGGTGGGTTCCACGTGCACTCAATCCCACAATCACTTTGAAAAACACACCAGAGAGCACACGCATGTTGTGAACACATTCACACAAGCATGTACTAAATCACAAAACAGTTCTTGGCTACTATACAGTCCATACCCATCTACTCATATCAAAATAACAGACTGGTGGATTACATTTAAAGGAAGCTTTCTTTTTTCATGTATTTCTTCATTTCAATGTTGCAATCATACCTGTTGACTGAAGTTAAGTTTATGTTTTCTATTTTTTTTATTTTATTCTGTATGAAGACTGAAGCAACCACACCAGTATAAACAGGAAAATTCTGTGAATTGTGCTTATGCTCATGCAGTGATTGATATATCAAGTACTATCAGTCCTTAGGACTCCCAGTCCCAGTTTTCTACCCTCTTTTAGCCACTGCCCCTTCAATGCAAGAGCTTAAAACTATTATTTCTTTAGACTTGTGAGATGACTTTCGACATGATCTGTGTTTTTTTAAATGACTGGTTAAAAAAGGTAAGTAGTTGGATTAACTTGCCCTTTTGTACTCAGATGTGTCTGAGAGTCTTCTAAGTACGCACAAAGATGGGAATTGTTCAAACAGTTTTTTTCCTATTTAGTCCTCCCAAAAGCTCATATCCACACAGCTGCATTTACAAAGAAAATAAAGACTACATGAAAAGACATACTGTGAATGCAACTTTTTTGACAGGATATGCAGATGATCTCAAAACAGTTCCTTGGCCTTCAAAGTACATGCGAAGCAGTCAACTGCAACAGTGATGTCCTGACAAACCACATTAATGCTGTTCCATCAATTTGAAATCCAGCTGCTTCTGGTCCAAAACCAGCAGTAATGGCATAGAAATTTGTGTTGTTGGAGAATTTTTCAGTGTGCTCTATAAAACATTCTGATGCCTCCGTTATTTAATATAATCAACTTGTAACTGTAAATTTATGTGTAAAGGTCTTTAATGTCCTGTTAGCAGTGCCTGTTTTCAGTCTGCTATTGCCATAAAAGCAAAATCTGACATTGTAAGTTAAAACCTCCTGCTTTCCACACTTGGTCTACCCTGGAAATGCTTGGTTTCTGTACCCAAAAACTGTTTGCATTTTCTTTTCCTGACTTAAATAATTATCTAATTTAAAGAAGCAAAAAGCAGCATAGAGAGGCTGCACCAGGTTTAGGTTAATTATAGCAGAAATATCCATTTGGATTTTAACATTAACTCCAAAGCACACTGGTTTCATGGTAGTAGTACTGTTGGATTTACTATAATTTCCAAACAACTGCAGATTGTTGTTGGACTTGACGTTGTCTTAAATAAGTAGAAGCTCTACTTAAACCCGTCTCAAAACACTTATCACAGCCTGGAGGTCACTAAAACTCTGCTTACTATGATGTGTGGGCATGTTACGAACAGACGCACACAGAGTTGAAAAGGTTTCAGGTTGACAGAAAACATTATTCATTTAAAACAACACATCCATTCCCATGCACAAACACATATACACAATTTTTTAATTAACATGGTATACTAAGCTCTTTGAAGTTGAACTTCTTTAACAAACACATATAGAAATCCTACATCAATGCTCACATGCACACTTCCCTATAGGCTCCCTGTGTTGCTCATAAAAAGACTCATGTTTCAAACATCTGGGAGCTTAAAAGCTTTGCATGTAGTGCTGTCTTCCTGTGTGTATGTATGTGTGTTTATATGTGCATGAGACTGGCTTGACCCACTAACCCTGCAGAGTTATGCAAATTCATATTCCCAGGACAAGGCCTGTGTCTGTGTTGTTGTGTACACATATACAGAACGTGTGTGAGAGTTTTGACACGTCATGTTTAGCTGTCCATTAATCATGCGATTTTGGTATAGGGTAGTGTGTAATATCATAAGACACCCACAGTGGAAAAGAAAAGGAGGTAAATCAGTACCTTTTCTGCTTTCTGAAGTCATTTAATAACTCTTCTTTACATCCGTGCATGCTCTTTTTCAATTTTATTCTGTGCATGGTTTTGATATGTTAGAAAAATGACACTCTCACACACATGGCCCTTTGCCTTGAGTAAACCTTCAGCTACGCACCACCTTCACAAAGCTATGGCATTCATTTAACTCGCACCATATGTGCCCAAGTGCCACATGTGACCACCATAGGTGCTTTTTAGCTGCCTTTTCACTGAAGCAAGCTTTCAAAGCAACTGATGAGACTCCACCGTCAACCAGAGAAAAAGATCCCGTATTCTGATTGCCCAGAAGTTCCCTCTAAAAGAAGTTCTCTGTTGAGGGGAGTGGTAGCCCAGTGGTTGCAGAGGTGAGCTTAGCTTGGAGAAACTCATTTTGAATCCCTAGCATATCAACAGAAGTGAACAACTGTGGGCCCACTAGCACAGCAGTTCCCAACCTATTTTCCTTGGGGATCCCCCTCATGCCAATACTAAAAAGCCATAGATCCCATGCTCCACCTTGTGCTGAAACCATGCTTGGTTTTATGCTTTCAAAAGATTCTAAAGAGATTCTCACCATAAATAATGTATTCTGGTTGAGTCCTGTCCTTTGATAAAGCCAGAGTTAAATAAACAACATGTCACGTTACTTTTTTTTCATAAAATAGGGTCAGTGTGTGGACATTGGTGGTTTCGGTTCCCAGGTTGGGAACCACTGCTCTAGCACACCTAGAGATGGGTTAATTAATGGAGTATAATTCATTAATATATAGTAGAATAGTATAGATAACTACTTAGTATAGTACTACTACTACTACTTGTAGTACAGTAGAATAATGCATTATTGCAAAAAATACCCATTCAACATTGAACTGAGCTGACTGGCAAACATTTTGGCCCTTGCCACGACAAAGGCCTTTTTGGTTGACACACATTGGCATGCTTTTATTAGACCAGCCATGTTATAATGAAGGCTTTTTAATCTTCACCCTCTTTAGTGCCTTTAGATTTCTTTTTATAAGTAATGCATTATTCTAATAATATAATGGATAATAAAATGGCATTTAGCATCCCCTGGCATGCCCAGAAACATTGTTGTGACAAAGAAATAATTGACCAAACACAAATTTCCTTGCGTTTTTTCTTTAGTTTCAGTTTTGTCAGCCAGTCACATGATGACATGTTCCTATCCAAATGTGACTGCTGTCAGTGGAAATCTACAGTAGACAAAGCATTACATATCTATATTTTATTTACAATTAATATTTGCGAAGGATAAATAATTTAGGATAGCCACTTTTCATTTTATGAGCTGTTTAGGAAATATGTGTTAATCATACATTTGTAATTTCTCAAAAAAATGTATTTTCATACTTACTTGAGCACTGAATAATTAATTTGTGATACCTTCAAAGTATTCAGGACAGTCCTACAGGTAATTCCTTTTAAACACTGTTTTCAGATAAATTATGTATATTTTTGTGCCGTGAAAAAAACAAAAACAAAACAAACAAACAAACAAAAAAACAAACAGTAAACTTAAGTTTTTGTATTTATTTATTTATTCTTCCAAATTCATAAATGTACAATATGATATTAGAACTGTAGAACAGGAATGTAGTGTACAAATGTCCTCTTGCAGCAGGGTGGTTGTGCAGCAAATGCGTACATGCTTTCATGTGAAATTAACACTGAACTTGTGACCAGGAGGCCTTTCTTTGAAATCATTTCTCTCTCCTTTGGTTCTCTTGTTTTCTCTTCTTCCTGTTCCCTTTCCATTTCCTCTGACCTTTTCCTGTACAGCCACGATATTAACTTCCTTCCTGTGTGTGTGCTTTTTTGACTCTGTGTGTGTGTCCAGCTGAGTGTGAGCATAAGATCCACAGCCCTAGTGGAACCCTGAGCAGCCCTAACTGGCCGGACAAGTATCCCAGCCGTAAGGAGTGCACCTGGGACATCACTGCCACGCCGGGACACAGAGTCAAGATTGTAAGTGCGCAATGAAATGAAGCATGAAGCCCCCCCCCCCCCCCCCCCCCCGTAACAATAAAGTGTTCTGTCTGCAGGGCTAGACATCATGTAACAGCCTCAGGCAGCTCTTCCACCTCTTTATAAGATGATCTCTCTTTTCATGTTCCACTTATAAACTCAAATTTGAATGGGGGAGAAAGTGCATGTTGGGATTTTCGGGTTAACTGCAAGCATGTGCTCATGCGTTAGTAAGAGGCCTTGGGCAGTGACCATCTGTGTCCTCCATGCACAAACACATAAATAGTTGTCTCTGCATTTTCTAAGCTGAAGATCATGTAGGAACTGATTAGTAAATTGTATTATTGAAAACAGCCAGGATTGAGGTTCTTAAACATTTTAGTTTTCAGTTTTGCTTCTGCTGTGAATAAATTAACATGTGTATGATGTAGAGAGTAATGTGAGAGCAAATTAGCCCAGACAGATGGTGTTTGGCCAAGAGTTAGCTTTGATAAAAAAAAAAAGGAGGTAGATTCTCCTGTGTGTTCACAGGAAATGATTAGTGCAGTTTTCACACTCAAGTTTTCAGGTGATGGAGTGATCCAGACATAAACACATCTGTAACATGGGAGGAACACTATGAGAATATGTTCCTTATGTCTAACCTAAATCATCTTAACCTTATTAAACCTTTACTACTCCACCAAAGCTGGAGGTAAGGCGGATGACTGAGATGACAAGCACTGCTTTCTGTTCTTCTTTCTGTCTGCAAGATTACATGGAAACTACTAAGTTGAATTTAATGAAATCTGGGGAAGAAAATGTTGAAAAACAGACAAACATAAATATGATCATGTATAAGCTTAGAGTAAGAAGCAGTAGTGATCTTGAACTTAAGCTGCATATTAACCAAAAGTACCCAATACTTTTAGCCTTTATGCCATTTTCAGGAACGCAATTACGGGAGTTTAATGAAATACAAAAATTAGGCAAATAAGTTCTCGATAGAAACTCAATTATCTTTTCTTCATTTTAGGACTGTTCTTAACAAGCATAGAGCTCAAATTGGCTCTCACAAAGATAGAAGTAAAAAAAAATGAGCATGGGTGTCACATTCACTTCAGATAATTCTGCTAAAGTCCAATCATACTTCAGTGCGGGTACTGTAACACATACACACAGCATAAACACACATTCCTAGTCTATACACACACATACTGAGTGTACTGAGTCCTCACCTCACTTCCACTCTGCAGCAACATACTAGGCTTACTGCATGTTATCAAAATTAACATCAACTGTCATTTAGTTTTTTTTTATCTCCTGCCACTGGTTATGTAACTGGGCACACATTACGTCATCAGCTATGATCGCATTTTTGCAAGTTTTTGCACCTGTTCTGGACTGTGTGATGATGTACCCACCAATTTACGAATTACAAATTAATTAGGTGTGCTTAGTGTTTCTTTTTGTTAATTGCACTTGATGTGTGTTTGTCTATGCAAAGTTTTAGTTTTTTGTGTGAAGGCATTTTTGCAAAGGGAAGATAGACCCCAAAAGTTAAATTTGACTCATAAAGACAAGGTAATCAGTAATGATGGTGCTCTGGAATACATTGTGTCAAAAAGAGTCCTCACAAATATAGGAATATGATTGTGTGTATGAGATAAGTAGGGGCAGTAATGACATTACAGCAGGATAAATTTAATACCAGAAATCTGAACACAGATGTGAAGGTCATTCTCGTATTGCTGATTACCTCGCGCACACACACACCCACACACACACACGCACGCACACTTCTTTTTGAATGTAGTAAACAGAAACACCAACTAAAAAGTGCCTCACCAGAGCTTTTGAAACACCTGGAAACCATCACAACCCCCATGATCAAAAACTAAAGCTCTCTGTAATGACATGCCCACATCAGCCCATCTTCATCCTGAATTCTCCCACAACCCGCCTGCCCTGTAAAATGATCATTGGATTGCGGTGGCTGTGTTGATGTTACAGTCAGAGAGCTATGTGAGAGAAGGAGGCCTGCAAGGTGTTCTGACTCATCTTCTTTTCACTAGATTGGATTGTGAATAGTGGGACTTCGCAAATAAATGTAAGCATTTAAGCAATGTGGTGGCAGAGAAGAGGTAGTACAGCTGATTTTAAAGTCCACAACATTTTCAAAGAATTGTTTTTTTTAACACAAAAGTATACTACTAAAAACAGAAACAACAAAAAAGAAGTACTTGATTTATATAAAAGCTTATTAAATTAATTAAGAAATGTGTCACCAAAGCTACCAAAAACAGCATATCAAAGTAAAATCCATAGCAGGCAGATATATAACACATAACACAAGGGAACTCTTTCAGAGGACAATGGGGATGGAGACTCAGTAACTGCGATGCAGACATGCCCCTTAACCAGAATAAAATCATCTGTTGTTAACAAGTGCTCTAATCCCTCCTCCTTTACTCTTGCCGCTCACTCTGCAGTCTCACTCTGCCTGTATCATCTGACAACTGTATTGAGAAGTTTGCAGACTGGGAACATGTTTTTGCAGCAATGAGTTGCATAGGCAACTTCATTCGTACACTCAAAAACATCAGTAGTTACTATAAAAAGTGATTATTTATTTATTATTATTATTTTTAAATAATGCCTGATTAGTGGAAATATTTGAAACTGCACAATATCCAAATCAGAAAGGAAATACTAATTCATATGAATTCTTCTTTTTCTTTTTCTTCAACACAGATTTTTTTTTTAAGTTGCCACACTTTTTTACTATTTGCCTAACTTCAGAGATGGAAAGAGAAAAAGACTGAAAAGGTTGATGTGAGATTCTCAGGGTTTCTATCCTTTAATTACAACTAGTAGGACTACTGGTGGTAGAATTTAGAAATTTCAGCTTAATTTTGCAATTTAATACAGTAACATTTGATAAATTATTCCTCTAAATAATTCTCAACTCTTTAGTCTGTGACTCAGCTTTATTTGTTGTAATTTTGAATTATCAGATGCCAAGTCAGTGATGTTTTATGAAGAAAATTATTTAGAGGAGATAATATAGTGAAGAATATATACAATCTGGCTTCTCTGTTACCTCTGCTTTACCATGAGCATGTCAGCTTTGAGTTGTTTTGTGGTTTGCATGTATCTTAGATCATACTTAATATAATCATCTCTGGCTTTTTTCACTCGCTGTGAAAATATTTTGTGTACAAGCTTGATGGTGTGTACTGCACTGATTTTACATCATGCCCAGACTTGCCTTGCAATACAAAACTGGATTTGTTGATAAAGCAAAAATGCAGGTGTTGGATTAAGGAGTGAGATGAAAAATCTTCTTAAAGGACTCTTTTTTTCCCAACAAACTGAGCCCAGGATGCAAAGTTTGGAGACTCAGAGTTTGTTTCCAGAATTATTGGTTTCTGCTAAAATGTAAAATGTATTTTCTTGTAATCATCTTCATCATTCCAAAATAAGTATATTTCTTTTGACAGACTCTACATTCTTAATGCATTCTTGTCTTACATAGTTTTAGAAGGAGTGGCTGGAAATGTGAGGGAGCCAGTTTAAATTCTCTAGAAATATTTTCTGCTTAAAAAATTAGATTCACAAAATAAAGCTGAGAGTAGACTAAAAGTTCAACAATAACAAAAAATAATTTAGACATCATTAAAAGTGTTTCTGTTGGCATCTAATCACTTTACTGAAGAAAAAAAAACATGTTTTAATTATGTTATTTAGACATGTAACAATTTTTATAGTACTGCACCTGTAGTGCAGTTGCTTCACCTGCACCCGCTGGATCCACTCATAGGTGTTTATGCCTAGAACAAATTTGGCCACTATGGCCACCATCTTTTCACAACTGTGTTTGGTATTTGAAGTCATTTCTATGGGTATTTTTATACTTAGATGTCAATAATTCTGTGCTGTATCTTTAATGTGGTAAACTTTTAGTGATGATCTTTAAGTGACATTGGGGTAGTGGAGGTGGTAAATGTATCAGGTTCACATGAAAACTAGTTTTATTACTGAACAGTCTGTCTCCGTCAGTCTGTATTAGACAGAATTTGTCTCTTGTGTCATGTATTGTATGGTTCTCTTGCTGTGTAAGCATTTCTTGTTTCTGTTTTATTTAATTTGAATGGACCATTATGTATTTCATGCTGAGTTTTCTTTTACTTCAAGGCTGATCTGGTACACTGCAGATTAGCTAAGACTATAAATGCTACAATGTGATGTTGGTTAATGATAAAGACTCTTACCTGTTTAAAATAATGAATGAATCAAAGGAGTAAAAAAATAAATCTGCTTTCACTTCTGCAGACTTTCAGTGAGTTTGAGATAGAGCAGCATCAGGAATGTGCTTACGACCACCTAGAAGCTTTTGACGGGGACAGTGATACAGCAGCCATCTTAAGCCGACTGTGTGGCAGTAAGACACCGGAGCCGCTCGTCTCCACCAGTAACAAGATGTATCTCCGCTTCATTTCTGATGCCTCAGTACAAAGGAAGGGGTTTCAGGCCACACACTCGACAGGTGTGTTTTTAAGTCTACATGAGCAGTTCTGTATTAGTTTGTGTGTTTACAATGAGCATCATTCACAGTCACAGTCAAGTTCAGACGTGAATAATTTTAGAAGTAATACCCCCCTCTAGTGGTTCATCACAGCAAGCGCATAATGCAAATCATTGTTTCAATTATTCCAGCTCATCGGGAAATCAAATTTCCACATCACAATATCTTTTCTCTCATCTGTATGCTTTACAGAGTGTGGGGGTCGTCTGAAAGCTGAAGCACGTCAAAAGAACCTCTACTCCCATGCCCAATTTGGTGACAACAATTACCCGGGCCACACCGACTGCGAGTGGCTGCTGACAGCTGAGCAGGGCTATGGCATAGAGCTCAGCTTCATAACATTTGAGGTGGAGGAGGAAGCTGACTGTGGTTATGATTACATTGAGCTGTATAATGGATATGATGCCAATGCACATCGGTTGGGTCGCTTCTGTGGTTCTGGGGTAAGCCTTCATGGGCTCATTTCCATCTTTGAATATGTGAACTTAATGGAATTCTACAAGAAGGACAGTGTGTTGTTTGGTTTAAATTTGAACAGCTTTTGTTTTTGATATGTGTAATGCTTCTTCCAACCATTAATTTCTATTAAATTTGTTTCCACTTTCTCAGAGATATGGATTATACTGTAAAATATGTCTCTTAAACATCTTAAACAGGTATTCCAATAATAACAGTGACTAAAACTTCCTCATTATCCTTTGAGGAGCTTGAATAGGCCTCAAGATCTAAACAGACTCTAAACAAGACCAAAGAAAAACTTTAATTAGTCATCAAGGATCACCAAGGGTGCATTCACACCAGGATAGTCCGCTAGTCTCGGTCCGATTGGAGGGGTGCGTGCAGTAAAATTACTGAGAAGACGAGACACACAAAGAAGAAAAGTTGTTCAACTATTGGTTAATGAAGAACAACTTCAGTTTCTAGTGCATAACATCTAAATGTGAAGCTGCATCAGATCCCAACAATGCACTTTGTTTTGTAGTCCGCTTCCTGTGTTTGGTCCGCTTTGTTTGCACATTCACAATACCCCAAAAGAAGCTGTCTTTCTGAGCAAACAGACTCGGATTCAAATCAAAAATGCCAGTTTGATCTTAATGAGGATCTCGAGGATCAAAAGAATCCAGGAGTCAGGAGTTCCCCCCAAACTTAAAAACACGTAGTGTTATTTTGTGTTTTATTTGTGCATTCAATTAAACATTTCAAACAGCCAACATCCTTAAAATGTCTCTGTCTCTCTTCCTGTCCTCAGCCCAGAGAGGGGATTTACTCGCCTGGAGACGCTATGCTGATCCGTTTCCATAGTGATGACACAATCAGCAAGAAGGGCTTCCACATCCGCTATACAAGCACCAAGTTCCAGGAGAACCTTCATGCCAGGAAGTGACTTTAGACCCAACCTGTGACCTTTGTCCTCTGTGCAGCCTCAACCATTGTGCGTCACCATGGTAATAAGAAAAGTACAGACCGTCCCCTCATCTTTGATCCACAGAGAGATGTGAACATGAGCCAGGCAGCAGAGAAGGAAGATTCTGACATGAATATTTGTCTCCCTCTGTGGCTCCACATGGGTCATTGCACTCTGAGATGAGACAGTTAAGACGATGAGAAGTGTGGGGAAATTTAACAGAACAATGCATGAGCCATGTTCACACAGGAGACTGTTTTATGACTGCATATCAAGTGTCAGTACGGCAAGAAGGTCGTGGAAGATCCAATTCAGTTTATGGAGATACTCATGGTTGCACAAATTCTTAAAAAGATGACAAGCATACACCTACACTAAAATAATATTCATACTTATAAACTATGGATGCTAAAAAGAAAACAACTGAAAAACTAAAGAATGCACCTAAAAAGGGAGTTCAGAGCCTTTTGTGACTCCTTGATCCTTGAACTGTGCAACTTACTGTTATCACATGACTGCTTAAACCACAATAACTCAAAAGAAACTGCTGACGGACGTTTTTATTGCCTTTGATGCCTGGGAACTGGCTTCTTCAGTCCAGCTCAGAATGGCTGCAGATTATTTTATTTGTTTGTATTGTAAAAAAAAAAAAAAAAAAAAAAAAACCCGCTGTGTTTACTGTATGTATGTGTATGCGTGTGTGCGTGCGCGCAGAGAAAAGAACAAACAAAAGGCTCAAGCCTGTCCTTTGCCCTTTTTTGCTTAAAGCTTATGTGGAACAGAAAGAACAAATGAAAAACTGAGAATCTCTAAATGATCTGTGATGTTGATGTTAAGCCTTGCATCATGTTGTGTGTTTTAGTTTGCATCGTCCTGTAACAAAAATGTTTCTTTGATGTTTCAAGTTCCCTCTCCTTCACAGTATTTTTTTTTAAGTGGATGTCAGAAGGGAATATTTTTCACAGCTGTTTCTTTGGAGGTAAGTGATTGAAGGAGAGACTCTCATGGTGCTAAAATAAAACTCAATGAAGGTTTTCAAATGGAGAGAAAACCAGTGTGCAAACAGTACATTCTGGTAAACAGTTCTAGTCCTGTGGAACTACAATATTGCCTTAGAACCAAATGGATGCTATCACAAGTTGCTCCTTTGCTTTTGCACAGGTGACTTCTTGTATCAGTGGGTGTTTTCAAGGTTTTCTGGCTGCATATGTCCTTTGTTTTTTTTTTTTGTTTGTTTTTTTTTTGAAGATACAGAATGGTTTTATTGTAAAAAATACTTGGGAATTGTAGTCTGTGTGTGAGATAGTGTCTACAGTGCATGAGTGTTTGTCTCAATTTTTGTAGCTGCTTCCAGAGATAAATGCACACACACCTACACAGCCTCTTAGTGTTTTTGTGTATTTACCAAACCACATCTGAACGTTTCCTCTCTGTATATTTGGAGCATGAAGAGGAAGAAATGGAGAAATTTAAGGACTATCAGCTGCATTTTTTTTAGCTAAATATAGAGAATAATGTGTGTATGTCTGTAAGTTGTGTTTAAGTTGAATCTTTTATTCCTGTATGTGCCAAGCTCCAGCTGACTCTGATCCACTCTAGTTTTTTGTTTTATCGCTCCACCTCTGTGTCTGTAGTTCAGAAACAGACAATACGTCCTCTGCATCACTTATTAAAATACACACAGGTTCAAACCTCTCGTGTGCTCACTGTTTATTTGGATGGGACAGTGCATACTAATGAACGTACAATGTTTTGTTGTAAATATGCAAGATGTTAATTTTTTATAGTAATGTTTTTTTATTTTTTTATTTTCCTCTTAACACTTTTACATCACAATGGATTTCAGGCAAGTATAAGGCAAGTTAGACCATTAACTATTTAAAAATTATTTAGAAAACAATCTGAAACTCAAATCTTCAAAGTAATTGGACAACTTGATTCTTCTACATATATATATATATATATATATATATATATATATATATATATATATATATATATATATATATATATTCTAATTAGTGAAATACTTGTGGGGTTTAAGTGAGGTCATTCACTGCCATTAAAGAGGCGGTCATTAGTTTGTCTTATGAGACTCTTCCCTTAACAGACACTTTCTATTGTACTGCCCCATTTAATTTCTCAGGATTTTAATTAAATCTGAGCTGCTCTTTAAATTCTTGAAAATTCATCTACCTACAGTAGATAGTATGTCAGCTATCATGTTACCCAGTTTCATTGGCAGCCATAATCATGAATTCCATCACATTGTTTCTATTGTGTTTGCAAGATGATGCAGTGGGCTTTTGATATCAATAATTTCCTTTTTTAATTTTACATACTCTTCCCTCTCTAATTGTTGCACAATATTCTCTTGGTTTAATCTGTCCAGAGAAGGTGCTAAGCCAAGGAGGGGCCAGGTGTGGCCATAACCACCACCCACTTAAGCCTGCACTTCTCTGGTTACCCCACACAACCAATACTGAAGTCCATCAGAGGACTACTTGTGTACTCGTAGAATGTTTTTAGAAATCAAAATCAAACTGACTATTTGTATAGCCGTGTGTCAGAAAAACAATAATGAGACATAATTTTCTGTGCCATCCAAACGGAAGTGATGGTCTCAGCTTGACCATTGCTACATAAATTTCCAGCTCTGCCACTGGTTTAAAGACTCCTGTTTCAGTACTTATCTGGTTTTATTCTTTATTTTTGTCTAGCAAAACTAATCTGGACTCTGGTAAAAATTTAGTCATACAGGTACATCTTAATAGTAGACTTAGCCAGTGATAGACATATGTGACAGGTTCTTCTTGAAGAAAATAATGATTTTCTATAATTACAAGAATATTTTGCAGTTTGTTGATTTAAGTACTCATATAGTTTCTACTCCCTGACAGGTCTTTTCTGTGTTTTTCTTCAGATTCATCAACACTTTGTACTTTATAGTGAGACCTCCCAAATACAACTTCCAAGTGAAAACTCAGCACATGAAAGCAACTGTAAACCTTAAAACAAGCATGGTAAAAAGCCACAGATTACCATCATACTGCTTTATCAGCAGGGGCCCTCTTGTTACTGCCTCTGATCCTTGGAGGGGGCGTGCTTGTATTTGCATGATCACTCAACAGTAAGAGTTCACTTCTTACTGTTATGTCTGACACCTCAAACAGCACTACATTATGAACCATCGTTCCACATGGACGACTTCCTGCATGAAACTTTTGCCGTGCACTACCTTACAGAGTTACATTAACAAATACCTCTTAAAACTTTGCTGTGCGAACAAGAAGCCTTATGTTAACCTTGTCCAGATGTGGCATCAACTTCCCTGATCTTGGACCCATCTGGAATGGACTATCCCACAATAGAAAAATATATTATGGTCAGACCTAGCAGTCCAAAATCCCTGCTTTGGAAAAAGAAATTGACATTGTATGTTCTGGATCAAAGTTAAAAAAAAAAAAAAAGTCTCCTATCAGTAACCAGGCCCAAAGGTCCATGCTCTGTTATGGTGTACTGTTGTATCAGTGCCCTATGCAAAACTAAATTTCACTTTTGTGATGGCTGCATCATTTTTCAAACGTTAATGGAGATCTTTTTCATTGACATCCATGTATTTTCCAACAATCCCATTCTGCATTACAAAGGCATGGTTTGGCCTGCCAGCAGTCCTGGATGTACCCAACAGAGAATGTGTGCAAGATTTTAGCACCAAAAGATGTGACAGAGCCGAGTCTATACAATCACGCACACGCTGGCAGTAAAAAAATAAAGTTACAAAGTGGTAAAACCTTTTAGATTCCAACTTTTTTTTAGGGGGGGTAAATTTGAATTAATTAAATGACTTGCAAATGATTTGAATAGCATAATCAAAATAAAGACAATATATTAAAATTAGGAAATGGTATTGTTTTGTTTGTTTTTAAAGATGATGAAAAAATTCCACTTTAAAAAGCTACATGTCATTTAATACTATTTTTCAACATAAGATTTTAACTGAGGTACATAACTTCATTAAAAGATTCAGAGAACTCACAAGAAACTACTCATGGAACAGACAGAAAACTAATACTGTCTTCAGATCCCCATGTGGCACTACATTAAAAACTAGCCAGATCCTGTAGTGGAAATGGCTGCATGGGCTCAGCAACATTTCTAAAAAAAAAAAACCCCATCAGTCAACACAATTAATCCTTTCATTAAGAAAAGATTTAAGTTCCTTAACTTCCATACAAAGAAAAAAGATCCAGGATTGCTGCTGCCTTTGCTGCTTATTTTAGAAGAATGGAGGAAGTGGGAAACTATACTGTGCTCCGGTGGTCTGACTCTGAACAGCATGATGCCACATTCTTGGCAGTTGGAAACCAGAATCTACTTGACATCTCTCAGTGCTGTTAGTTTATTTTTCTACTTAGATTTTTTTTTTATTTGTGATCTGTTACCATTTCTCATCATTGTTTAGTGCCTAGCTCTAACATTACATTTCAGCTCTCAATTCAAGAATAGTTTGTTGCAATTTGGGTCACAGTGTAATATCCGGTCACCACACATAAATCCTGCCACAGATCTGTCCACCATGGAACGGCTGTCCAATCAGATCTGTTGTTGTTCCACTGCCATTCCCAATGTAAACTTACATAATTTATGTATAACTCCTTTAGAAAAACACACTGCTTTCTTATGATGAGTGCTAAATGTGGCAATGAATGTTTTATATGGCCAATTTTTAAATGGGTCAAAAAAACCACTTACCTTTATAGGGTCAGTTTGTTGAGCTGCACTTGTTACTGTGCTGGTTGTTGTTGCTGTTATACCTTCTACAAACCACAAGAGGGCGAAAGGTCTGAGCAGATCAGTTCTCTGAAATGAAGATTTTTCCATTTAAGAAGTCTTTTATTTAATGAATGAATAAATGAATGAATGACTAGATGCAATAATTAATTAGAAGAATACTGATTAAATGTTGCATGTACAGAACTCCAATATGTGTTCAAAGGTAAAATGATCCTGTTAATGTAGGCTTTGTAATAAGGACAAAGCTTTGTGATGTTGTGTTGTGTAAGATGTTTTTCACTCTCACGAGGAACTTAAACCATACAGTGTAAGGCTGGGTCAAATCGTAGTGCCCTGGCATGGTGATTTCACAATGTTGCAACGTTGTTGCAGCAGCGTCTTAAAACTCAACTAGTTCACTGTTTGTCTCCACCTACCGTTCACCCAAAGAACTGCAGTCCGGCTGGCGCTCACGTTGTTAAAGGGACAGCTCAACTTACCAACCACTAAACATTAAAAATGACATCTGAAAAAATGTGTTTATCTGTACATACCAGAAAAATGTAGAATTTATAATCAAAAAGCACTTTTAACACAGAGAAAAGACCCCCACTTTTGTTATTTATATGTTGCATAAAGGAAGCTTGTCACAAATTTCTCTCTTACATTTACGCATATTTGGATTTTGTTGGAAGATTTCAACCATTAAAGGGCAACAGCCCCAACAGCACATTTTGTCTTAAACAGTGTTTGATTTGCTGAAACCAAGAGTTTATAAATCTACACATGACTTTTAACAAAGGAGCTTGATTACATGTTTAGGATACAAGCTGACGTTTTTGAACGTTCTTCCTCCATCTACTGGGGAATATTTGAAAGCTGCAAAACTGCTACTAAAGTCATGAAAGGGATTAGCTCATTTCTGTTACCACATCAGCAACAAACTCTAAACATCATCTTTTTATCCTACACGGAGATGAAGTTTCCTAAAGCATCCCAGATTGAGAGAAATTATTGTGATATGGCCAAAAGCTTCCGATCAGAAAATATACAGATCCTGCGCTCTGTAATGTGTCCATGCAGGTAGTGAGGTGCAGCTCATTTCACCCAAACATCATTTTGGTCACATAGCATCTTTAATACCACCATTATAATAATTAGGATATCAAAAGTATCGAGTATACATACATAATTTGCATTGCGGTACACAAATCTGAGCTGATTTATGTTTTATATCTTTCATTCATTGTTCACAGGATCAATTTTTATTATCTTGACATTGTGCTGATACATTTAACCGTCCTGAAGAACTCAACGCTATTTCAGGAAGGAGAACATTTAATTGGACATGTATTGTTAAGCAATATAAAAAGTTTTTTTGATATTTCCAAATGTAACTTGAATCCTATAGTCTACTACTTTCCAATACCAGTAATCAAGAATCTTGATATAAGCCAAACTAGAGTCCATGTCACCAAAATCAAAGTACTTCACGTAGGTTTCTGCACCTACGGTGGCCTTGATATTCTTCTTTCTGTTCTTCTCTTTTTTGCAGTGAAGTTCTTGATGCTGTAGGAACAGTCTCTTGAAGCCATGCCTGTTTTTATAACAGTCCCAGTAAATGGATCCTCAGGAGTCTGAAGATGAGTGAGTGTCTGTGTGTGTGTGTGTGAGAGAGAGAGAGAGAGAAAGAGAATAGGTATGTGTTGGGTGAGGAAAGCAAAGGACAAAAATTGGTGAGACACTTCGCTTCCTCTCTCCTCCACCACCTTCACCATCTCAGTCTGCGCTGCCTGTCAGACGCTGGTGATGGAGGCCAGGCAGTTTGATGACTTCTGGAGTTTCTCAGGCTGTGTGGTGGGCGGCTCCGGGATAGCGCGAAAGCTGAATGGCAGTCCAATACTGCTAGTGCCAATGTGGCCTGGGCTCAGCGCCGGATTCTGCCGTCTATTGCTTTCCACAATGCTGGATGTGTTGGATGCAAGGCTTTCACGTGTTCTGCACAACACAGAAAACAAGTTGTTAGTTTAAAAATGCACCATGCAACCCTGTCTGTAACATTTTATAGTTAGAGAAGAATCCTACTAAAATACAATTAACAAAATATTTAAAATGACCACTTTTGTTTTCTATCAAAAAAGTAAAAAAAAAAAAACAAACAAAAAAACAAAGTAAATAAAATAAAATGCAAATTAATAAAGACAATTGCTTTTTTCTTTAAAGTTTACACATCAGTGCAGCAATACTAAGAAGCCTATACTTTGTATATTATATATACAATATACAATCTGTTATACTCGACAACTGTATGATGTAACATGCACTGGATTCTGACAAAAGTAATTAAAAAAATTTAAAGTTAAAAAAAGTCTATATCCATAAACCACATTATAACCTAAAAATGCATGAAAAACTTCCATAAATAAAATACAAAACTTTCTACGTCAAAGTTAAAAGTCTAATATTCAAAAATCAATGGCATATGTCGAGTTTATATCAAATACCTCTATTTATTCCTTATAACTAAATAATCTTTAACTTAAGTATCTATTTCCACAGGGTAAAATGACACTTTCTCAGGAGCCAACACATGCATCATTTCAAGAATATTTATTTCAAGCTAATACATGAAAATCAGACTGTAAAAACAGATATAAAAGTAAATTACAAGAGCTTTAGGAGGCTGTTACTGCAGTACATTATAGAATGTACAGGACAAAGCCTTTTATGGAGTTTGACCCATATTTGGCCATACAAGTTAAGATAAATCAGTCAGTGCTGCTTTGCTGTTGACTTTCATTGTTTTGTTTTTGTTTTATTTTTGTTTTGTTTTCATTTCTAACAAGCCACAACTTTCTGAGGATAAAGGTTAAATTAAATTAAATTAAATTAAATTAAATTAAATTAAATTAAATTAAATTAGATTAAATGAGAAGAAATGGTCTTTCTGTTGACTCAATACTAAACTGAATAGATAAATGTTTCACTCAAGTAGAGGAAACACTGTTCTACATAATCAGAGGTTTGGAATCTTTACAGTACAGTCAAAGCTATTTATCATGTACTGTATGAGCAGGGGAGACTGGAAGATGTTGAGGACTTTCTACATTTTCTTACATATATACAGACTACTTCATGAAAAGAGGAAAATTTAAACCCCTGAGAATAATATTAATTCCATTCTAACATTATATTATAATATCACAAATAAAAGCACTCTTGCAACCAGACATATTACTGCTGATAATGCAAGGCACACATTATTCTAAAACGGTATGTTTATTAATAAGCCGCTATTCTTGAACAAATATCTCTTTTATTCCATATTTTTTAATTATAATTAAATTTAGGGAAATATTGAGGTTTTTTTAGGTTGGTGGTACAGTGGTAAGCAGTGTCACCTGACAGCAGTGAGGGGTCCTGGCATGAACACAATCTTTGGCCTTTCCATGCTTAAAAAGCGCATAGTTGACAAGATAAGCTACAATAATCTACAGATACAATGGATTTAAGTTTAAGCTTGCAGGTTACTGCACTTTGAGTACTTTATAACCACTTTCTGTCATTCTCTCTTTTTTAATGTCTGCTATTTTGTCTCTTTTTCAGAGGCAGAGAAAACCTAACAGAGCTCATGCAGAGCTGGTGTCATCACCCCAGCTTGTTCTCAACCGGATTAGTTGCCTTAAAGTTGCATCTGGTATCATGCGTTTTACAAGAATTGAAAAATAACTTCTCAAAATCATTGCATTAATGAGACCTAAGATAAAAAAGTCATATCTTGAGGTTAAATAATGCATTTGAATGATAAAATATAGCAACCGCATTGTGTCAGAGAGCAAGATGATGTACTTGGGAGTGCATTATGAAAACCTTTGCCAAATTTGTCTAAAAAACAGTTTGCATGCAGACATGTTGTTTTGCATAAAAATATTCTAACAGTGAACTGAACAATTCATTTGTTGCAATCCATCTTTCAAAGACAAGATTCAACGATTCAGTTCCACAAACAATAAAAGCAAAACCTACAAACCTCCACCCTTCACTGTTGTCAAACTTGAGGACCTGACTTCTCAGCAACTAGATGTATACATAAAACATTTTGCTTTCACAACTAATGCTATATTACTTTCAACATGGATGGAAAACAATGTCCAGGAATAGATGGGGCATTATAACATGAAACATGTATAGTATGAACAATCTTCTTTTGTCACTGTTGGAAAAGTCATCACACTTTGGGAGCATCACCATCAACAGCTAAGAAAAGGCAGGTAAATAAAATAAACTAAATGTTAGGAACTTTTAAAAACTACTATAGGGTTTTCATAGTTAGGTTTATTACTTTCATGTAGTTTTGGGTGCAAATAGGATTAGTTCATTTCACTTAACTTTGAGTTGCTTTGCATGTGCTTCACAATAAAATCAAAACCTGCTACATCAGCATCCAAGTCACACTCTCAGTTAGCAGTTTGTTGTTTACAGCTCATTTTAGCTCTTACCTGGGGGAGTTGAACCCGCTGTCCACTGTGACACTACTGCTGTCCATGCTGTCCAAACGGGCAGAGTGGGCTGACTTCTGGCTGCTGCTGTTCTCCGTCTCCTTGGGGCTGAGTAAGGTCAGATTGGTCTCCAGTTTACGCTGCAGATCGTGCTCCTTCTCCCGTTCAAGGAGCCACTGCATGGTTCCCTCCCCACCACCACCACTGCCTCCACCGTTACCACCCCCGTCCCCGTGGTCTTTGTTGTCCTCTGCCGTTGCCAACTCTTTGTGCGAGTCCTCCTCTGCCTCTTCCTCCTCCTCATCGTCTGATACATTATAATAGTCAAAGGAGGCAGAGGGGACTGTTGGCTCTAAGCAGCTCTGTAAAACTGCAGGTGACGCTGAGGAAGTGGCTGAATTGGAAGGCTGCTGGGGCTCAGGATTGTCTAGGGCCTCTGTTGATTTGGCATGTGAGGCTTTCCGCAATGTGCCGGACTTGGTGTAGCTGCTGTCCACGTAGCCAGTGGACAAGGCATTATGTGGAGGTTTGAACAAAGTGTCTTTGCTGAAGATCTCTTTCCTCTTAATCGCTATACTGCCTCCTCCCCCTCCAGGATCTACATTGTGTTGATGTGGCGTCAAACGGGCATTTTGTGCCGGCTCTGGCGTCTGGCTTGGCGTCAGACGCGCTGAGCCGCTCTGTCCCTTTGCTGCCGACAAGTCCTCTTTGTATTCCATCGTATGAGGAGAGGTGAGGTGAGGCGTTTGCCGGTCAGCTGGAGAGCCCTTTCGGAGTCCCCCTGATGAGGTTAATGTGTCATATTCTGATTTTGCCTGAGGCGAAGGGGCAGTAAGGATTGTTTCATTTGATGTATTGCACTGGAAGTACTCATCTGTTGAGGGCTTAGGAGAAAGTCCCATCAGCTCATTGTATGTTGGCAAGCTGTCTCTGCTTTTGTTCCTCTCCATCGTACTCCGGATCCTTGACTCGTCCAAACTCCCCTTCCCCAAATCAGGCACATTAAAATCAGAGTGGAACTTAGCAGCAGAGAACATGATCCTTGAGTAATGGGAGGACTTCTGTGTGGCACGCAGGGTGCCATCATCAGTGTAGTAATGACTACGCTCGTCCAAACTGGGTTCAAAGTCTTCTGGCGCACCCAGTGATGGACCTTTGAGAGAGTTGTCCATGGACCGAGATCGTTCCTTAGCTTGATCTGACCTTTCATGACGTGACTTCCTGTCCTGATTGTGACTGTGACTTCTTTGCACTCTGGACTGGCATGTTCCACGTGAAGGCTCAGGAAAGGGCATCTCCGTCCCTCTTTTGGCTAGCCCCCCAGACACATCCCACTCAGGGGTAACAGGGCAGTACGATTCAGTAATATTGGGGTTGCTGTGGACCAGGTACGTTGCTCCTCCACTTCGTCTGCGCTCCAGTGTGTACATAGCTTCCCGAGGTGAGCGAACTAACGAGTGGCTAAAGAAGCGGTAATCCCTTTCCATAAACACAAGATCCCAATTTGAACCTTCAGATGGGTCTCCTCTGGATGTCCGGGGTTTGCTATGAGAACGGGACTTACCATGTGGAGCTCTCCTGTGGCCCCTGCCCCTCCTGCTGCGTGCACTGTGCTGGGCAGACCCTGCTTTGTTCTTCTGTGTCCGCTCTTCCTCTAGTCTCTTCATCACAGCTGTATGCCTAGCAACATTCTCCACTGTTAAGTCAGGGTTAATTCTGCGAATGATCTCCATCTCTACCTCACGAGGAATGAGCGTGGTTGGCACATCCTCATCCCGGAGGGGCCATTCCTCTGGGGGGAACTGGGCTGAGAAGGTGGCCAGCTGCCTCATTTTGTCCTTCTTAAAACTCAGTCTGAAAAGCCTGAGTCCAAACCTTTTAGATTGCTTCTCGCCACTCCCACCACCACTACTTCCTTCTTTCTTTTTGGTCAGAGTGTCAGTTTTATAAGGAAAGGAAGTGATACTTTTGCTCTTATCAGCTGGATCTTGAGACAACGATTGCTGGATAGGAGGGGAAGTGGGAGCTGGGGGATAGGGATATGATGGGGGTTCACCTCGATGCTCCTTGGCTGACGTGCTTGGTAGGGGTTCACCACCATTGTGATCCTTGGTTGGCTTACTTTGATGGGAATCTCCCTTGTGCTCCTTTGGTGACTTACTTTGGAGCACAGGAGCATGCTGTCTGGTGGGGTCTTCACGATAGGAATTGTATGAGTCATTGGGATTCTTGCGAGGAGGCCTTTCCCTCAGACACCCAGGTGTGGATGGAGTGACATTGCCAGACTGAGGTGAAGTGCAATGTTGAAGCTGCTGCTGTTGCTGCTGCTGACGCTCTGGTGGCCGATCCTCCAGGTGATACCACTTATTGTTTGTTCTGATGAGGGAGGGAGTGATAAAATAGGTCTGGGGAGTGACGATGAAGTAGCCCTCTGGAGTTGGGTATATCTTCCTCTCTCGCACCAGCATGTTCAAGGTGTGTCGCAGAACCTCTGAGCTGGGTGTAGGCACGCCTGCAGGAAACACATATCAGAAGCAATTTTATATACTTGCTTTAAACAAATTATCTATTTAGATGCAGGCCACTACCACAAAATATTTGTTAATAATAATAAAAAAACCAATGCATTTTCTTTAATAACATAAAATGATGGGAATGACAGAGTTTTTTTTGTTTTGTGTTAATGTCAGATGTGTTACAGCATATTGGTATTGATGATGGTATGTTTCACCAATATTATCACTAACTATTTTGACCATAATCATGTGGTGACAATCTAAAAATGTTAAAACTCTAATTCTAATTATTTCTATTAAATAAATCAATCCATCCAGATCCATGATATAAAACACTATCTAATCAGCACAAAGACAACAGTGGTTGCTGAAAATATTCAATATTTTTGACAATTATTTTAGTCTCAAAAACTAATTGGATTGATAATTGAGCTTTCAAACCTAAAATGAGTTAATGTGTTAGAGTATTTAAGGCTTATTTCACAGTAGGACTCTAGAGCAACACTGATTCAAATGCAGGTTTTACATGTAAACATTTAATTACTGAGCGTTTTGTTTAAAATCAGTGTCAATTTTAAGAAAGAGAAAAAAAAACATAAAAAGGATCTGATCAGATATTTTTGTCCAATTCTTTCTGACACAGCAACTACATTAAAAAACTGAAGTTTTGTGTTCAAAATGTTATGTTCTTAGAGGATAGAGATTAGGTAGAGTGATGTTTATATGTGTGTTCAGTCTTTAGAATATTTTGTTTCTGCATAAAGTAAAAAAAAAAAATACCAACAAATATCCACACAATCTAAAGTGAATAAAGAGAACCAAAGTAAAACATCAAGTTTAAAAGATTATTTATCCAATAAAACATTTCTGTGAGTGGCAGAAGTACACTAGATTTTCTTTGCAGTTTTTAGTCTGAACACAATTTGCAGCAAAAAGCTGAAAATATTTCAGTCCTACACATCAGTTTGGGGGAATTTCAGTCCACTCTTTAATACACAACAGCTTGGGATCTACATATCCTAACATAATCTGCTCACCTGACATTGATGTGATCAATTTAATATTTAGCTATCAAATCATCTTTAACCATTCTTGGGTGAAATAACTTGTGTGCTTTAATTGTCTTGCAGCTGGATCAATTTCCTCTGAAATTCTAACTCCCCTTTAATATAAACGATAACCTGTACTAAACCAGATACAGTGTAACAAGCCCAAACTATGACACTGCCACCACCATATTCTTCAGACTGGATATGCAGTATTTTTCTCTGCCAACATTTAATGCTTCTGACAAGAAAGCTTTGTTTTGGCCTACTTGTCCATAAAATGTTTTTCTAACAGTCTTCTGGCCTGTCCACCTGATCATTCGCACACACAAAAAAAATAGGAATGTTCTTTTTGGCAAGCAAAGACTTTCTCCTTGCAGTCATGCCATGAACACCACTTCTTTAACGGCTCCTCTGATGATGGACTTGTGAACATGCCAGAAAGTCCTTTAGCTGCTTAATCTTCAAAAGCTTGTGTTACAGTCTGCTGCCAATATTGCAACAGCTCTAAAATATTTAATAACTTTTGAACTACAAATACTATCAAGATGCTTCAAAAATTCAGACAAAGCTGAGTTTCTTGGGTTTTATGTGTCACATTCAATTGGACATTCAGAGGTTGCGTGCTGAGAGCTGAAGCTTTATCCATTTCTTTGGCATAAATTGTTGATTTGCTGAGCCAAATGACAACGGTTGTTGATACTTAGTTCCACTTTTGTGACCTGATTGGTTTGAAATCAAAATGCTTGAGCTTTATCCACAAGATCAATAACTTTGCCAGTCAACATAGGTTTTCATCGTTTGACCCACTTATGGAGGGAAAGATGTGGAATAATATGGAAGTACAACTTTCTGAATAACAGTTTATACATTCACCTATATTTAGATCAATTCTAAAAAATGAAATTGAGACATTAAATAAGTTAGACTGAAACGTGAGATTATCCTGCTAATAATAATATATGACACCAGATACTCACTGTCAGGAGTGGTTTAAAAACAATGCTAATCTAAGAGAGTTCAGAATCTAAAAGTTTGGACTTTAAGGGTTAAAAAGTTGCAGTGGATTACTTTGCGACCATTTTTTGAAATACATTTTCTCGATGGAACGCGCTTCTTGCCCTGAGTCTCATGCATTTGCACACGGACTATCTGACAGTGGAATTTTTGTCTTGTTGTGTTTGTTTTCTTTTTTACATTTTTAGCTAAATACATCAACTACTGCTAGTCCTAGAGGTTCCTTTGCTTTTTCAAAAATATGTATCTAACATTGAATGTTTCCCTTAATAAATAAATGACAGACTATAATGTTATTGCCTAATTTGTTTAATTGAAAATCTTATGTTGGTTTAAATTATTTTTGTGCAGAAATATACTTTTTCAGCTATTTTTGCAGTAATTTTGCAGCATAGTCCCTTTTTGTCATTCGGACATCACATACTACATTCAATTTTCAAATATTTCCTTGTGCAAACATTTCTACACGGTTTTACTACAGTCCCATTTTAGGAAATGGGTGAGAGGACATACCTGGGAAGCTGGCAGTGAGATGCTCCACCAACGCCTCCTGGTTGACAGGCTTGTGGGCAGAGTTCATAGCAGATATGGCCAAGCACAAGATCTCCCCCAGCGGGATGAATTGCGACTGGCTGATAGGTGACATACTGATCGGAGACACATCACCTGCAGGAGGAAGAGGAGGAGGTACAAGCACAACTGTGAGATCATGAATGAACAGCAGGCGCAGTGTGTGAAGCTATGATGTAATGGTCAAACAGCAGCAGTGTGCATGCTGCCTAGAACGGCTCCTCCCCTCCTCTCTGTGCTTCCTTAGCCTCTCGCTGCTGCCGTTTCTCGTGTGTTAGCAAAGCAAGGCAGCAGCTGCAGCAGCCATAACCAGAGTATGAGATCACCTGAATCTTTGCAACCTGCTCATCTGATTCATGTTATGGATAGAAGGGAATTAAAACAGTCCACCAAGAGCAAAATATTCTAAAATTCAGCTAAATATAAATTACTTGAGTGCCCGATTGAGAGCTAGTACACAGAAATTCACAGTTGCCATAAGCTGGCTTTGCTGTCAGCAATAGTGAGTGATGAAATCATCCTACAACCATAAGGATGTGCTTCAAGCTCCTCTGAGAGCAAACATCTGTCCTGCTGGAAGGTTGTAAAGCAACACACTGAATGCACCGCTGCAGCATCTGGGCTGTAGTGACCCTGTCCTCTGACCTACATCTGAGAACCACACAAGACCATGCAGAAACTGTATTATCACAGCCAATACTTTTAATTCTAACTTGACATCGACCTCCTTCATCTTCACAGCTATAAAACATCCTCAGTCTTATTGATCAGCCTAGAGTTTTATTAGAATTTGACATTAGTGCTTATTTTGCTTTAGCTAAAATGTGTGCGTGGCTTTGCCTCTACAGCACACTCAGCTGAATGGTCAGTTTAGCAGCACGATGACGTTATCTCTGCTTAGTATCACAGCCCCCTAAGCTTTATGTGGCTGTTCAGGGCTTTATTTGGTTTATATTAAACACAAGAAAAGCCGGATCTATTTGGTAAATCAGTACAGAAAATAAAAAAAGGCCATCTTGTCTTTGGCTTTTTCAATAGTATCTCATAGTGTTGACACAAGTCTAAAAGCGGGTAGCAGGAAAAAGAATTACAATAAAAAGTACTGGATGAATTTATTTTGGCTTGCTTAGTGATGACGTTAACTTCCTGATTTAATGAACGGGACCTTATATAACATGAACAAACACAAAACATGAGTTAGTTACAATATCTGGCCCACAGGCAATACAATCCTATTGCATTGCCTAATATACCATTTAATATTCAGACATATCTTAAAGATCAGAAGAAGACAAATGATGAACGCAAATTTTTTCATAATGTTCTACAACTAGTTTTAACTGCATTTTAAAATTTGGGTCAGTGAAAATAAATTAAATAGTAAAATATGACAGAAAGTAAAGAAGATGTAGATATTTGAACGGAATAGGATCGAATGCAACGGTTTTACAAGTGAGTGTCCTAAAATGAGTTTTACAGCAAATCTTTTTCAATCTGCTCCATTTCTGTTCAGCCTAATCCCACACATTGGGGATGTCAGGAAAAAGGAATTGCTATCAATATTTTGTCCAAATCAGACCAGGTCTTTCCTTACTCTGAGCAACCTTGCGTAAAGAGGGTGGAGCTTCTGACAGGGGGGAGTGTCAGACTTACCTGGCGCACGATAACTTGGCGGGGATGGAGAGAAATGCGGAGGAGGAGGAGGAAGGTGCTGCTTCTGCACACGGATGTCTTTCTCACTACGGGACAGACTGTGCTCCAACGGGCGTTCAGGAAGCTCCGAGCTGGGCCAGGCCCGCCGCAGATTGCTGCTGCGGTTCTTCTTCATCATGACCTCTTTACTAGGTGGCCTTCACTCCCCGGGGGCCTCTGGGATAAGGTGATGGGGTTTGGGGAAGGGGAAGGGGGGGGATTGGTGGAATGGGGAGGAGGGGGAAGGAAAGAGGGAGGTGGGGAAGGGGGAGGTCGACCAACCTCAGGCTCAGTGCCTCCCCCGCATCAGTGAGAACGTCCCGCTAGAGCAATCACACACCAGACATGGCAGGAACCAGTGTGCATCTTCACACACATTCAGACGTCTCATTTACATCCACGAGCAAGCTACAAACGACTGTCTTCGCACTGTGGGTGGTTGTCATCGGCTGCTGGGCTCTCCCAGGCTGATCTGGAGCGGTGGCAGTGGCGGCAGAGGTGCAGGTGATTGCGCGAGGCATCACCCTTTCATCGACATCAGTCCCAGCCACCATTTGTAGCATCCCCATTTGCATGCGTAGGGAGGCACATTACGTAGCCACTCTGATGTGGGAGGAGGGAGCGGGAGAGAGGCGGGGGGGGCAGGGGTAGAGATGAGGGAAATGGGGCATTGGAAGCAAGGAGGACGGTGAGAAAAGATTTCTGTTGAGCTTTTGGGATCTTCTTGTTCCTTTTCAATAGAATGTAACGGGGGAGGAAAGGAGGAGATGGATGGTTGGCCACAGATTCAAAGCTTTAGAGGCCCAGTCTTCGACAATAGCTCAATTCACTACAGGAGTGATCGGCCGAGCCCCGTAAAACAAAAGAGCCCGCTTAAAAAAGAAACAGAAATAAAAGCTCCATTCACCCTGAGGGGCAGTGAAACCTCAATAGTATGCCAAGCACTGGGGATGCTACGTTCACCTCCATCTTTATCCGATCAAGCACAAGACCCCATCGTCCTTTCGACAACACCACACCAGCAGAGGGTGGGGAGAAAAAAATGGAGAGCATAGAAATAAATAAATAAATTCAAGAATAGATATCCACCGTTTCCCTCAATCCAACAGAAGAAGCTCCCAAGCTGATCGCCATAGCATCCATTCATTAAAGAAGGGGGGGTGGGGGGGGGATGCAAACTCCAGTCAACGGCAAATCTCTTTCAACGCTAATGCTGCAGCTGCTCCCAGCACCTCCAGGAAGGGTGTGTGAGTATGTGTGTGTATGTGTGTGTGTATGTGTATCTGTGTGAGAGGGAGAGAGGGAGAGAGTGTGTATGTGTGCATCCGCCTGCTGCGCGCGATTCTGCGTGAGCATGCATGCGTCTGTGTCTGGGTGATTGAGGCTGAGGGGAGGGGAGGAGAGGCTGCAAGGGAGAGAGATCGAGGACATACATAAGGCAGAGAGCAAATATCAACAGATCGAAACACACACACACACACACCCAAGAAGAAAAAAAAAAAAAAAAAAAAAAAATCAGACCTCAGATGATGTCCAGAGGAAAGGCAAGAACTTTGGATCTTTGGCTAAATCTCCGTCCTCAATCTTCTTCGTCTTCTTGTTACCTCACCTTCTCTGTACCACTGGCTGTATTCCTGAAGATTGAGGGCCCCTTAAACCATCATCCTTCCTCTTTTTGTGCCTCACCTGACTGTAAGACAAAACCCACAACCAAGAGGAATCATTTTAAGGCTGCTGGTTTGAGTCTTTGTCATCAGTGACTTCCACCGGTTGATTCAGTAACTAAACTATGTGGAGCTGCAAGTCAAAATGAAAAAGCCAAAGCTTCCAACGGACTCCTGCTGACTCGCATGTGTGGAGTGTGAATGGACGGTTGGAGGGACAGAATAAGGGGCAAAGTGAGGGGGCAGGATGGGGCATGGGTGGAGGGAGGGCAGTGTCACAACCAATCTGCTCCAGTTCACTGATACCAAAAAGAAAGAGGCGAGGAAGGGAAGGGGAGAAAGAGGCGGAGGGAGAGTGACACCACGCCAGCCATTTTATTTCTCAGTAGTGCTGCAACAGCCTTTGTTGCCATGACGACGCAAGCCGATGATCTCATAGCTGTTACCTTTAAGTGCTGTTCCCTTAAAGAGCCAGTTACTCAAAATAGAAAGCTGCCAGAGAAGCACATAGACAAGGAATGAGTATCTATAACTTAGAAAGAAATTACTAAAACATTAGGATCCTTTAGAACGTAAAACTGTTTGTTCAATTATAGTCAAATTTAGGACAGAGCGCCTTGAAAATTAAGTTACACTTCAAAAGTATTAGTTGATTATGTGTTTCCCAAACTGGTACTAGTACTTCAAATGTCAAAATGTGGTGCTTTTCTTTTGTGACTAAATACCTTTAGATTGTTTTTTTTTTTTTAGCTGGCATTTCATATGAAATTCTTATTAAACAACAATAGAGTTTCTGAAAATTATTTAATGACATTTTGTATATAAACCTGTTTACTGATTAATCATCATTAAACACACTGTGAAACTGCATTCATCCACATGCAGCATGCTACACTTTGTGCTCATTAAATGAGCACAACAGCATTATTGCTAATGCTAAAGTTAACATACTAATTAGGGCTGGGCGATGTGAACCAAATCTTATATCTCGATATTTTTTACCTGAATCACGATATACAATATATATCTCGATATATTTTTCTTTGTCAAGTAACCAAAGAGACAGTTCTAATTTACAGCCTTCAGTGCTAAATACACTTTTATTAAGAATTTTCAGCACATGTGCATTAAAACAGTTGACTGAAATTAAAGTAGCTTTACATTAAATTAAATGCTGCAAAAACAAAATGAATGAAAAATAATTTTAAATGACCACAACAAAAATACAGCTGTGCAAAATGCAAAAGAAAAGATGTTTCTAACTCAAAACAAGCTATCTCGATATAAACGATATTTCCTTCTTCTATACTGCGTCTGATTAAGTCTCGATATATTGCCCAGCCCTAATACTAATGTTCACATCATTCTGGGAACACAATGTCAGTGGTGTAATGACGACCCGCCACTGACTGACCAAAAATGGATGTAGCCTCATGACATTACCCAATGGTTTTCTGAGCTTTTAAGCTTTGAGTTCAGCATTCAGAATCTCTGTCTCACTCCACTCAGCCAGCAGCAGCTAGAAGCAGCAACAGCACTACTAAGCTGCTTGCACATGTGCTGTAGTTATTCTGTTATATGTTATGGCAAATTATTGGTAGCATTAAGCTATCCATGTGTCAAGCAAAACCTATGCAGAATCAAGAATCTTGGTTATACAGCCAACACAACAGAATTTGTGTACAAATCTCCATAGGTTTAGGTTGACTGAAAATTAGCTTGAACTACAAAGGGGACAACCACAACAGATTTCATTGTAAAAAGTGTGACAAAAATGTGACAAGAAGTAAACAAGGCATGGGTCACTCCTCCACAAACCACTACAAGTCTTTATCCATTGCAACTTTGGTCTTCTCTGCATTACTGCAAAGTTAAAGGTATCTGCAGCCAAAAATGTGTTTTTGAGCTGTTAATAATACAGTATTACTTGTGATTAAAACTACATATACTGTTTATAAAATTTGTATTGTTTTAATTTATTTTAAAACTGAGATTTTGTAGGTAAAATATGGCTCGAAACGCCCTCTACAGGGTAAAACCAGGTTATGGTTTTTTTGTGACATAGAGAGGTTATCTACGTCATGAGAAAATTTAAAAAGCCCCACAGCCCCTCCCTCCAGATGCACATAGATGGATTCTCGCCTAGCAGGCATAGAAAACCACGTCCACCATAAAGGGATGAGAACTCACATGGTGTAGATTTGATAGTTTCAGACTTCTATTCTTTCACAGAGTTTCTGATGAAATATTCCTGCAATGGGACGGATTTGTGCTTTTGAGGGGTGTAAAAGTAACACCGGACTTTATTCTTTACCTGCCGATCCTCATCTGGCGACAGACAGCAGCTCAAATCGTAGCAACAGCAACTTACAGCGGCACTTCCTGCAGCTGCCACAATCTGCCCCAAGTCTCCATAGCTGCTGGAGCTGTTGACAGGCAAGTGTAATAGCCTGCCACAACAGCTTCAGATCAGAGGCTAAATCTGCTTTGAAACCTTCACTTAGGAAAACTGTAAAACTAAGCAAATATACATAAAGTATAAGTACTGTATCTAATTGGAAATACGTTTATTGTCTCAGGGAAATCAGTAAGATTACACATGAAAATGTGTAACCGATAAGTTAGCTGAAAGCTAACTTCTATGGAAAATACCACTGTCAAGCTAGTGGCTACCATGCGCAAACGGACTAAAACTATTTAAACAACTTTATCTATCAACAAATGTTTACCTCAACAATATTCTCTGTGTTGAATTACAAATTGACTAGAATTACGGCAAATGTTGAGAAGATGAAAACATGAACTCCCTGTTTATAAATAAACGGGGAGCTAATAATTCTCTGGCTGCTTGTATGTATCGAGTAATGTGCAGTGATGAAGAAAACTGAGGATGCAACACAGTGATGCATCGATTCGCTGAATCGAATCGTAGAGAAGATAATCTTAATATCAAATCAAATCATGAGATCAATGAGGCTGCACAGCCCTAAAATATACCCTATTTACTGTACTATAAGCTATAAGTCTGACCTTTATATAAAATGATATATATATATATTTAATTTGACATGTTTTTAAATGTTTATTCATACCGACTGACATGAATCAAGCATTGAACATTACCGACTACAGCAGCGAGATGGCACTCTAACCTGATAATAACCACGGTATTTGCTGTTTCTGTAACATTGAAAAAAATAGCTAAAAAATTAACTTAAAGACAACTGAGAAAATCCTATTCTCCAGAATACAAACTGCAGGTAGAAAAAAACAGCCAAAATGGTAATCAAGTAGTAGTTGGCGTAGTTGTTCATAAACGACACTGAGGATGAAGATTTCAGTGGGCTCAGTGAAGTGGAATGAGATCGGAAGCTTAGTGAACTTGGTGAACTTTATTTTTTCAGATGTTACAAACGTAAATTATATTGTATGAATGGAACCATATGAACATAAAGTCTCTCTCTGCGCACATTTACAGACCATATTAAGAATATGAAATTGTACACAGGAAACAACTGCGGGGTGGGAATAACTGCGGGGGGGGGTGCCTGCGTTTTTATGTACAACGAACAGCTGAGCTGATTATTTCGTATTTAATGTGAAACTTTGTTGGCAGGGTGGGGTTGTGCACGCGGCAGTGTAGGTTTTAATACCTAATGTGATACATGTTTGTACTTTCTCAGCGCCTCAATCAGCTGTTCATTGAGTGTAATAAAGAGACTAGTTCTCCCTCACAGTTTAAAAAGATCCTTGAAGAAATGGTGTTAACATAACACACGCATATTTGGCCTGTTGTTCCTAATGCTATTGTGCAGTTGAATAACTTGCCTTTTCTGAATAAATGTTTGGTCTTGGACATGGATTTTGTGAAGTAAATTTCTAAATAAATGCGACTTACAGTCCTATGCGACTTAAAGTCCGGAAAATATGGCAATCAATGCAAAACAGGAGTACTAAAGTGATCAAAAAACTAACTGAACCCAACTAAAAAGTCCATTGGACAGCGAGGGTTCTCACATTCTCAGCACCATTGAAGACAAAGAAAAAAGTAATAATAAAATAAAATAAAAATCACTACTATCAAAATGTGACTTCCCAGGGACATGACCACCCATGCCACATATTCAAAATGAAAAGCCAACAACATAATAAACCAAACATCTCTCGGCTTAGCAGCAGAGTTAAAAGTATCAGCATAATCATACAAACATAAGATAAAATATATGAAAAAACTTCTACTGTATTTAAATTGTGAATTCAATATCAATTCCAATTAATTTTTAATTTCTTTATTTGTCCTCTAGGGGCAATCAATCAATTGATCGATCGATCGATCGATTGATCAATCAATAAATAAATAAATGCCTCTTCTGTGAAGCAGTGAGTCTGGTCTAAGATGGTTTTCAGTGTTAACTTATGATCATTTTGTGATTTCTAGGACTAAAAGTTCTCCTTTGCAGACCAGGAATATACTAAACAACAAGGTGTTTAGTTCAATGGTCCAACATGGAACCTTACTAAGAAATGTACCAACAGACCAACAAACTGACACTGTCATCTCTAGAAAAACTTCACACTCCAATAGCTAAACCTTTTTGAAGATAAAAACTGCCACATCATAAAGTGCACTGTGTTATATTTCTATAAAATGCTGTCATGCTTGTGAATCACACATATTACTGAGAACTGAGTATGTTTCTATTAAATGCAATGAAATGGGAAAATTTCAAATGTGATTTAAAAAAAATAACTCCACATTAAACAAATACAGTACAAGTAACAATGGGTCGTATGAGTTATCAGGCCAGTGAACTGGCCTCCAGTGGCACATTTACTCCAGCACCATGCTGAAAAGAAACTCGCTTTCTAGTAAATTAAGAGGTTAACTGATATTTGTCCCAAAATATCTGTCAAGCCATGGTGTGTTGTGACGCCAAAAAACATCACAACACATCCTGATCTGACACCAAGATAGATGACCACCAACTCTGCTGTGTCAAACGTTTCCCCCCATTCTCTGTGGAGACCCTCCCTTTCCTTTCCAGTTGAGGCCTGTGCTTTAGCGGGGAAATACAGTTGGACAGAGTTTTCCTGAACAAAAGTAGCACTTTTCCTTCCTAAGGTGCACACACTCCGCCCTGGTCATTGTTTAGCCTTCACTAATCAGATTGAATTGTCTATTAAAAACTACTGCTACCACACAGCTAAAAACCCGCCACTTTTGTCTGGATGTGTTAATCCAGCTGCTATTTGGCAAATATTTGAAGTCAAACATTCTCAGACAGTTTGGAGGATTATCTGGACCATGAGAAACTGTGGCATTAGTTTAAATACGCTGACTATTTATTTTATTGAACTTCAATTACTGGACAAAGGTTTGACACCATCTCTGTTTTCCAGCAGCTTCAACAAAAGATTTATTTATTTAATCAAAATTGATTTAATAAAAGACTATCATTGTTCTCAACACATGCACATTATGTATAGCCCATTTTTGCACAAGTAGTTAATGATTACCTCTAGAAAAAAATATTTAAACTTTGTTTGAATGTGTCTAACACAATAACATCTTGACACTTGCTAAAGAAATGAGTCACACTGGCTTTCCTGTGTGCTCTTGGTAACATTTATATCACAACTAAATGGCTATAATCCTCTAATGAGGATACAAAGATCATATAAATCTTGAAGCTTTAGTCTATCATGTCTGAGTTGTTTCTGGGAATTTGAAAGCAGCACAATGGTTGAAATTTAACTATTTGTTAAACTCACTTAGGCTCGCAATTAAATGAGAGATTGATTAGGAAGTCCATAAATGAGCACAAATCAAGTACATCCTGAAAGATAATCAAATGACCTATCTTATCCTGGCTCCAGTGTTGAGTTGATTTCCATCTGCTCTTAAATTGTGATTTAGTTATCAAAATCTGCATTGCATGAAAACTTTATACCTCATTTTTTACATAAAGTCTGTTGGCTTAGACATTATAGAGTTTAGTGAGTTATTAGCTATAAGGCAAACATTCCACAGCTTATCAGTGAAGCTTTGAGACCTCCTCTAACACTCGGATGGGAAAGCAAACTAGCAACACAGACAGAATCTATCTATAGACTGTCACTGAAGTAGTAAGTGCTGCATGATTGATGATTAGCAGTTCACTACAGATATCTGATCACGTGCACAGTGTCACTGAAAGAAAGAAAAACATTACATGCTTTAAAATTTAGTTTTAGTCTATAAAAATGAAGTGTCTCGTTGGTACTGTGTGTATACAGAATAAACAGTGCTCAGTAATTTGCGAGCTTAGGATGCACTACAGAGATTCACCAGTTTATTCCAACACCCTGGAATAAACTTAATTTACACGTGTGCTGGTATGGACCAACATACATTTTTGCATGGTGTAATTTAAATGTACATCCATACATTTTCATTACCACCTGTGCCTGTGTGTGTCTTAATTTTAAAGATCACACAAGCTCTGTACAGTCAAAGCCTGAGGGGAATCAAGGACCCCAGGTTTGGAACCACTGATCTAAGTACTTGCTGAACAATTCCTGATTGCTCCAGAGATGGGTAACATCTGAGGATAGATCACTCTGACTCAGTTATCTCAGTGCAAATGTAAAAGAATATTGAGTGTTGCAACTTTAGATAAAAACATTTGTTATTTTCCTAGATTTGTTCATTAGTGTGTTTTTTCTGTTTGTAATCATCTTAGCGGCTTTCTTTCACCACAAAACACCATAAGTTAATCCACTATGACTTTCATCTCCAGACCTTGAAACTGTGGGAAATTTCCAGCCTCTAACTCTAATGAAAACATTATGTTATGCTACAGTTTGATGTTGCTCACAGACAATGCATCCAAACTAATGCAAAATTCTGAAACTCAACTATAGCCTATAACAGGATCTCTGAAGTGCCACGTGAAGGTGGTATTTTAGGTACAGTGGTTAGACTTGCCAACGAAACCTTGAGTTGCCCCAACCTGTCTCAGTATGAGTTATGGTCATGATGACACAGGATGAGAAGCATAATTGTGGGATTGTTGAGCTGGAGTACAACTGGGCTCCATTCCCGAGCTTCTCTATCTGAATGAGTAAGCCTACATGACATGAAGCAGCTGAGGTTACAAGGTGAAATGACGCCTAAACTCCCTTTTTGCTCAGACTAGATGCGACTGGTTTCGTGCAACCCACCGGCATCCTTGCTTGACTCACAGACTCACAATATCATATAAAACCTCAACAGTCTTTTAACTCACACCAGCAAACGAGATAGAGGTTTTTGTCTTGAAACTAATCAGTAATGACATTTGTCAGGTATCAGTGGTGTAGAAGACTATTCATCCATCTCCCCAAAGACATTATTAGTAGGGAACCTAATCAAGTTATTTCTTACTTTATGCAATACTTACCTTTAACTCAATTTTACTGGTTATTTTAGCATTTCTTCCTTTAGTCAAATTTTACACCTGAACGAAAAGAGAAATAAAATATTTCCTGCTAACATAGACTCAAACTTCTTGCTTCAGTAACCCAAGCACCGTCATAAAACGTTCACGTGGAGTTAAAGTATGTGTCAACCTATCTGTGTGACTTTGAAGATATAATCTGGAGCAGTTAACCTACCTATGCATTTGATGTCGAAGTCCTGTGGAGGTCTCAGCGTCCTTCTTGTCCATGCGTTCCTGAGCACCTGAAGGTGCACCTCGCTCCCCTGGATCAGCAGCACATGCTCATCTATCCACCCGAGAAAGAAAATCTCAGAGAGAGCGTGCGTCAGCGCCTTGTTCCAGAAATGTTGCATGTTCACGGCTTTGAAACTAGCGAAGACCTCGTAACCGGTGCGATGCTCTAACTTTTTTTTGGACAGCACGGTCGGTGATGATGGTGGACGTTCCTCATCTTCTCTGCAAACCTGCGACAACACCAGAGCCAGAGAGTGCGGAGTTATGTGGAGAAACTTCTCCATCCTAGCTGCAGTCACTCAGAGAAAACTGTTGCCTCATCTGTAGCACTTATCTGAGTCCACACAGCTTCCTTATTCAGTCTAAAAACTTGCAGTTGATGTTAACTATTTGTTTTCTTCTGATCCCGAATTAACAGCTTGATGTTATGAATGTGAACACAGGTGCTGTATGCAAAACGGGGAAATCAGCAACCTGATACACCGTCCATAGCAACCACCTCTCCCCAATGGAACTGTCAAAGAGCATGAAGATCTATTTTCAACGACAAAAGAGGCGAGGACTTGTGCTGCGTTCAAGTGCACCTCGCAAAAGTACAAACTTCCACTTCGAAAGGCTAAAAATCTGCATTTTTCTGAGGTTAATCAAACAGATGTTGATGGCATTATCAACGATGCTGAAGTTCGTTAAACAGCAGCAGATGTTCGAACTCATCACTGACATGAACAACATAGATGGCAACAACAGGAACACCTGCATGTTGCAATGCAGATTTTAAAGGGGGCTGATTTAAAGAAAATTCTCCCAGCTTAACCTAAATGTAGTACAAAAAAGTACAACTCCACAAAGTTGGAACACTGTGTAAAGTGTTAAAAAAATAGAATTTAATGGAAAATATTAGATTATCTTGATTTTGATGACAACAATACATCACAAAACAGGGTGATGTTTCAATTGTGTAGCATCCCTTCTCTACTTTCTGTATTCTGGGAAGTGAGGAGACCTTTTTCTGGAGTTATGTTTGAGGAATTCTTTGTAGCTGCTCAACAGTCTGTATTGCTGGATTGCTTGGATCGTTCATTTCACGTCTTGCTGAAATCTGCAAGGCCTTCCCTGAAAGAGACTTTGTCAGGAAAGCCCTAGATGTTGTACTAAAATCTCTATGCACTTTTCAGTAGTGATGGTGTCTTCACAGATGTGTTAGCTGCCCATACTATAGGCCCTGTAACCCCACACCATCAGATTTTGAACAAAAAAATGGATATTCCCTCTCCTTTTTATTCCAAAGGACACAACATCAGTGGCTTCCAAAAACAATTTCAATTTTTAGTTAATCTGACCACAGAATAGTTTTCCACTTTGCCTCTGAGCCAAATGAGCTTTGGCCCAGAGATATTTCCGGATCATATTCACATATGAGTTCTTCAATGCATAATAGAGATTGATCCTGCATTTGTGGATTGCATGGTGAACTGTGTTCACAGATAGTGATTTCTGAAAGTGTTCCTCAGCCAATGTGTAAACCTTTATTAAACCAGATGAGAATGAGGCCATGTGGTGAATCATGCTTGTTTTTAATACCATGCTGCTGAGGACCTGGAGATCATCAGCATCCAGTTTTGGGCTTCGGCCTCATCCCCTGTGCACAGAGATTCCTTTTGTTTCTTTTAATCTTTTGATTATATTATACACTATAGATGGTGGGATTCTAAAAGTCTTTGCAATGTTTTGTTGAAGAACATTTTTCTAAAATTCTGTAACAAATTTAGATGCAGTTTGTCGCAGATTGGTGAACCTCTACCTTTTTCTGCATCTGAGACTACCTTTCTTGTTTTAAACCCAGTCATGTTGCTGACCTGTTGTAACCTAATTAGTTGTGAAATGCTGCTTCAGTTGATTTTGATTTGTGCCATGTACTTTGCTAGCCTTTTGTTGCCCTGATTGCAACTTTTGTTGTAATGTGTTATCATCACATTTAAAAATATTTTCTATGAAATGGTGAAATACCTCAGTTTCAATATATGTTTTTTATGTGCCATTAGGAGGGCAATATGGGTTTCTAAGATTTGCAAATCCTTACATTATGATTTTCTTTTTTTATTTTATACAGCATCCCAACTTTTTTGGAAATGGGGTTGTAATACATATCCATGAAACCTGGTGTTTATCAGCCCATGATCATCATCTCACTCAAAACAATGGTTGAAACAAGGATCGTATTACTCAACTGTATTAGTTAGACAAGCCTTTGTCTAGGTGATGATACTGATATTTAAAATATGTATATTTTGTTTTGTGCATTGTGTTTTGATTAATAAGCCACCTGTTTATAAGTATCTGTTAACTAGCATCAGACTTAAGACAAGATTTGATATATTAGGTGGTATTTAATAAAGGATTGTTGAGTTTTTTTATGTGCCAGTTTCTTGCACTGTATGTACTGATTCTTTTTAGGCAGAATCCATGGTATAAAATAGGCTTGAGAATCATGAGATTCTCCAGGAACCTTTAATGCATTGCTCTATTTTGATGTTTTTCTTTTTATCTCTTTCTGACCTCTGATACCGTCATGCTTTGCTTTTATACCAGTGGTGTTAAGGGTGGATGTCGAGATGTAGCATTTCAATCAAACATTTCTGCTTTTAGAGCATACTCCATCTGGGCTGTTGCGGGTGAAGGCAGGTTTAGGTGAAGTGCATCCATGCTGGTAGTGAAAAAATCAGAGGCTTGGTTTTATTAGGCTGAGCCTCAGGATCTGGTGGACCAGTTCTTGAGACCTTAGGCCATGCCAAATCTGCAGTAATCCTGCCTGTTTACACTCAAGAATGTGCATATAAATAGATCCCTCACTGCCAAACATGTTTGCTTCTCTAGGAGATGCCTACAAGTTCAGAGATTTTCCCAAGGTGCAACCAAAAACTTTGTTTGATGCTGTCGTAAGTTACCAATAAAAGAAAAAAAGAGGCAGAGATGCTTCGTAGCACACAAGTGAAAGCTGTCTTTATTAATTTAAAGAAAAAAAAAAAAAAAAAAAAAAAAAAAACATTCTACCAAGCTCACAATGTAGCTGCTCACAACATACTACAAAAATTCCCAAACGTTGTTCACATCAAACTGTTGTGTTTTCTCAGCTAATGAACATGATTGTCCTACACTGATGTAAACATGCTAAAAACACAGCTAAAGGATACAGATTGTTTCCTGTAAATATTGCGAGTGTTCCATTTATAGAAATGACCACAACCAAGATCGGTGCGTAATCAAACGGACATGTCAAAATACAAAAGTTTAACTCCACAGATTCTTCATCTGTTTTTGTTTGTTTGTGCTTTTCTCCCTTTTAAATAGTTATTGTCATATTATTAAGATAGGACAGTTATTCAAACCAAAAAGTGGTGCATTGCTGCAACTAAAATCTTTTTTCATCCGTTTCAATTTTATAGTAAAAAATTCTTCATGTGACCAAACGCTTCTTAAAAAAAAGGCACATTATAGTAAAACTTGTTGTTTTACAAGACTAACAGCAGCTCAAAAAACAAACAAACAAACAAAAAATCAGGGTATATTTGAAAAAATTGTGAGTTATTGTTTTATGAATTTTTGCTTAAATAAACTAAACCAGAAAAAAAGGTACAGTTGAGATCAACCAGCAATTTATTTTCTACCAGCTTGTCATTTCAGCTATACTTGAATAATGTAATATCAATCGTATGCTATGTTTACTAGCCTTCATTTCTCCCATATGAAGTCAACCTGACAATCTAATTATTAGAAGTTTTATTATTAGAATAATTATTAAAAATTAGAAGTTCAGTTCAGGTACGACAGAATCTCCAGTCAACAGTCAGGCTTTAGCTGTGCACGATGTGAAATTTGTTTCTGTTCAAGATATTCACAGCGATCAACTTAAAGAAGAAATCTACATCAATAAAAATCAAAAGACTAGGAAACTAATTTAATTTTGAGCTTTATAACCAACTCATCACAAGACAGCTCACAGGATGCTTCTGACTTTACTACACATGAATTTTCCAACTGAGTTCACATGTTGTGTTTCTTTAGGCCTCACATAACTCACCAAGTGCTAGTTTAGTTTATGGCTGATTATATTTTGGTTACACAACTTTCATTATCAAATGTAAGGACACAAACAGCAGTGGAGAGACATCGAAGATATGAAAAAATGACATTCCAGAAAAAAGAATAGAAGGGCAACCATGATTATACAATTACAAAAAAGTCCCAGTTATTTACGAAAGTGGCTCCAATATTATTTCCCTGTAATCTGAATAATGTAAACAGCAATGATGTAACCACACTGAGAGCTTGGACTCACATAGTCACAGCTGGCAGATTGTGAAAGCAGAAATTGCTTTAAAATGAACCTTTTAAAGGTTTACGTGTGGGAAAAAATAAAACACAAACATC
The DNA here is from genome assembly GCF_017639745.1 of Melanotaenia boesemani. Taxonomy (NCBI): domain Eukaryota; kingdom Metazoa; phylum Chordata; class Actinopteri; order Atheriniformes; family Melanotaeniidae; genus Melanotaenia; species Melanotaenia boesemani. Next base: position 19,765,404 of record NC_055685.1, read on the forward strand.
TAAAAATGAGAAAAAAAAAACACACACACACACACAACCCACAGTGAAAACCCGATAATGCCAGACCAGTAAAATGACACTGCAACATTACATGACATGTGGTTTACAGAACTTCTCCAAGCCCTTCCTCTGCCAGGCTCAACTTTTCTCATGTAAAGCCAACATTAAGAGAAAAAATACATCTCTTTGGTCAGCATTGACACAATGCAGGGGATTTGTTTCTTTGCATGAAAATCTGGTGAATTAGAGACAGACTCAAACTCTACTGCCACCTTGTGGTTGACTCGCGTCATGATGTGCTGGAGCTCCAATTCTTTTCCATATTTACTGATCATGTCACATAGCGACTGGATGAACCACGATCCAGTCATAGTATTCCTCCATGAGTAATATCCTGTGCATGCATGAGTAATAGAAAATAGGCTTGATTAATTCAAGGTTCAAAAAGAAACGAGTATAGTAAAGAACAGTGTTTGAGTAGTAACCTGGAGCTGTGGAAAAGGCGTAGAGGAAGTCAGCTTCCACGGGGATCTTAGTTGTACCATCGTCTGCGCTGTCTGTTTCAATGCCTGCATCCAGATCAGTGCCTCTGCAAGCCTACTCGCACACAGACAAAATGTAGTTATATGTCACATAATTGAGCAACATTGGTGCAGGTAAACAAATAGAAAAGACGGTGCAATACCTGGATGAAGAAGAGCTTGGGCTTTCCCACCAGTGATTTACAGCGATCACCTCGAAAAAGTGAGGTTAGGTACCTGAGCTCTATTGAGCCATCAGTGCCGAAGAACACGCCCTCATCTCCGTGACTCAGGAGAACGCAGACAAATGAGGCTGAGCGACTGTGATCTTCCTTTGACACTAAAAAACAAGAGATGTATCAATAAAGAAAACTACTTAACCCTGTTTGAAAATAGGTACTGTATGTCCATGTTTCAGAATTAATTTGTGTTTTAGAGTAATGTGAGTTTTTCCATCGTACTTACCAGCAGTTAAAACCTTTTTCATCTGATCCACCGACTGGTCGTTATAAACCTGCACTTTATAGCCCAACTTTGAAAACACTTTCCCTGCATTGCCTGCATCGACGTCTGTGCCGTTTCGTTGGTTCATGCCTTAAAAAAACAAAACAAAAATACTAGTTAATACGGTATGCAATGTCATAAAAGTGTAGTTTCATGTGCAGGATTAAAACTTCATGCAAACCTTCTCCAACCTGCACAAACAGGCCTTGTGCTGCTTTGCATGATTTCTTTGGACTAATGTAAACTTCACCCATTCTCAGCTTAGAAAGAAATCTAATTTAAACAACTATAGGGGTGGAAATAATTAAATTAGTGAATGCTGAATTTCTTTAACCATCACACTGCCATGACTTATTGGGACACTTGACTGGAGACAGGTATCTGTTAATGTTCTGGTACACCCTGTGCTTTTCCCATAATGATAACTATGCTCATTTACGCCATTTAAAAAAACCAATATAACCTGCATTCACCTCAGTTTTTTTAACACTGCTGTAATGACTCGAAAAGTCAACAAATTCAAAGTTCCAATATACCAGACACCAGGGGTTGATACCAGAGAAAGACTGTCAAAATCCAGATAAAATCTAGATGCCATGGACGTCACTAGTCTGTTGTTTACGGTAATATGCTGGAGTCTAACAGAAATAAGTGCTATGCTGAAAAAGCATCTCATTGTACAGTACAATTTCAAATAAACTAGCCAAAAAAGGATTAACCATGGTTGACATATGATTCTCTTTCAACATAAGCACATGTGACTTCTTAATCAAGAGGTCATGTGTACAATTTAAGTCTTGCTAGACAGGTTTTTTAAAAAGCTGACATGTCAATATAAATATTAAAAGTGACTATGAGGGGTCATGAGTCAGATGAGCTACTGACGCTGCAATGATCTGGCAGTTACTGACTTTGTTTCTCACCAAAAACAAGGATGAATACTTCTTATTCTCCCAACTTCCAACATAGTGACTACAACAGAGCTAGTCTCTGAACAATAAACTGAAATGGGAGCCATTTAAATGGTAGCCACAGCAATATCAGCAAAGTGGGCCCCAGGGAACACCTTTACCTCACGGAAGAGTAGATGTGAGATGACTAACCTGCCGTCTTATGTTACACTGAAATAAGAGTCAAGGGCAACTAATGACTGTAATAGTCAAGTGTCTGCCCTAGCTATATACGGTTCATTCAGTTTGTTGTATGTTACAGTAAAATAATAAACAGCAAAGTGGCAAATACAGCAGCAAACAGCTATTCTGCCCTAAAACACAATAAAGTTTAGCTCGAACTAGACTAACAGACTAAATTTATGGTATGTTGTTGATGATTTTGACCTTTTTTTTTTCACGAGAGAAAATTAACATTTTAAAAAATCTGGTAATTATAATGCTGCTCAAACCTGTCAACTCAAATACACATAGAAAAAATGAATATGGGTGTGACACACACAACTGATAAAGAAGCATGACTGCAAGGAGACAAAGAACCCGAGAGGGTTAAGATGTTAACCAACACTTCCTGTCAGAAGTTTTAGAATAAATTAGACTGGAATCAGTAAGCAGATATTTTGTTGAAGTAAAAAAAAAAAAAGTTGGAGTTTCCTCTTGACTTGATGTGACAGGGTATATGCATAGCCACGAGGCTGATCACACAATTTCAACCAAATCTGAGGGAATTAGATCAGTTTACCCAGCCGACTGTCATACAATCTTTTGGTCTGAACCTACCACTAATTACAGACACTATCCCAGTTCATTTCCAAAGAAATTTTTACATCCAACTGAGAGTCAAATGCACCAAAACTGAGGGGCAAAGCAAAAGCCTGCATGCACCAACTTGAAACTAGTACAGAAATACCACATGTATGTCTTGTTTTAGATATAAAGCAATTGCCCACGGATCTTCAGCCCACTTCCTCTTTACTCTGTATAAAAACATTTTAGAAAAGGAACTAGTTTAAAACATAGTTCAAAACAAGTTTTAGAGTAATGTACACAAAGATATTTACCAAGAATCTGTTAATTTAAAAATGTGTTGCTCTTGTAGGTGTTCTTGATTTGATAGAGTAAAAGTTTTTACAACTGAGCAACAGAAACTCTTAGCAAGTTAGTTACGGTTTCATTTACACATAGAAAGACATATCTACTAGTTTTGGTTTCCCACAGAAATTTCTAAAACTTCAGCAGTGCAATATGACTAAACCACATATTCTTTGTAACCACATACATGTTGGACCAGCAATATTTTTTTTTAAAAATATGCAAGAATTGTTTAAACATTACTACAAATGTCAAATATCTGCATGCATGATGAAGCAGTTTTAACTAGGTTAGCATAATGGATAAGAAGGGAGTTTCCTGACGTGTCATTTCAGTTTGCTTCTTGTTGAAAGCAATCTATCTGTGGAAAGAGCAGATGTTTCTGACTAACTTTGTCTTCCATTTCTTCTTCCTATCTTTTGTAAATTTTCAAACCATGGTGTAAACAAAACATCACTTTGTCCAAACTCTGAGTAACTATCAATTTGATTAGTTTTTACTTACTGTTATTAGCACTACAGGCTTGGTTTACAGGGTACACAAAACCCAACAAAAATTATTAATTCTAATAATTTCTGACTGCTGGTGAAAACAAATAAATATTATTAAAAAAATCACCTGTGCTTCTATCAAAGTTCTTGTTGTTAATGATGATGCACTGGCCGATGGAGGGGAAATTGAGACTGTATCTGAAGCTGTGAGAAGAGGGCTTGGCATCAACGTCCATGGGACAAGGGGCAGACAAAGACCCCGCTAACCTGAAAGACAACACACCAAAGCATGGTTCACACCATCAGCAAGCAATGCACAGCAGAGGGTTAAATGACCAAAACAGGGAAAAGCGCTCAAAGGCAAAGATAACCGCTTACAACTCAATGTATATAATAAATAAATAAAGGAAACAGTATGCAGAGTAAAGCACATTTCATTTCACTTGATAAATGGGTAGTCGAAGGATGAATGGTTTTCTCTTGAGGACTTGAAACATGACAAAGCAACAATAATCTGCTTTCTTGGAGTAAAGATCGCTAACTGGCTAAATTAACTCACGGTCGTGTATCGTCCCGCCTCGCATCTGTAGAGTCTCCTCCGGGTCCGTCTGCGGACATGTTTTTTAAACAGATACCTAAATTCTATACGAACAATAAAATTACGGTCTGAGTGATGAACAGTAGCCTGGAAAAAACACGATACACCCAACTGCCGCGTAGCATTAGCTGCTGCGCCCGGTTTATAAACAAAGGTGCTGATGTCATGCGTAGTGGCGTTAGTTTTCTTTGCCTGGGCGTCCCGAGGTGGCGGTAGAGTCGTTAAAGGCTTTAGTATTGCTCAGTTTCAACTCCATACCAATGGGTTTAATAGAATTAATGAAAGATCATAAATTTCAAAATCAGAACTGTAAACCAACTAAATCTTTATAATTAAAAATATATTATAAACAAAACGCATGCCGTGTAAATTATATCTGAAACTCCTATTTTAGTTATATTAATGAGAGCAAAGCTTGACTTATCCCTTTTTAAATTTTGCATTAATAACAGTCAGGTTTCCGTTGAATGTAAGTAATATAAAAATAATACAAAACATATAGCCCACCAATTTATTCATCTCAAAATTTAAGCCTGTTGATACCAAATGCATCTTTTGTAAATATGAACAAGAAAGCATATTTGATCTGATTGCTCATTTAGTTTTAGCTTTTGGAAGAACTTGTAGAACCATGTACAACTTAAAACTGCAGAAGTGTCGAACAATGAGGAAAAATCTGTTACTTTATTTTTATTACAAAAATAAGAATCTATACCCTTATAAAACTATATCTTGTGTTTCACATCCATTAAGTCAAATGCTCTCAACCAATGCTTTTGTTCAAGTCATTCTTTCGTCCATTAAAGGCCGCGGGGAAGCTTTGTCCTAACCCAGCATTTAGCAGGTGAGAGGCAGGGTACACCCTGAACAGTATTTGTATGATTAAAATAGCATTCACCATTCTAAGGTCTTTTGTGTTGGAGAAAATGAATGACACCACACAGAAAAACTTAATATCCATTCATACTTTACTACCTTTATCACCTAGCACAATCCTGACAAAAATAATTGCATTAAAAAGGACAGAAAATGGTTAAATATATGTTCAGATCATGTTTACAGTTACTCAACACAATTAGGGGGCTTTCCAAAAAAACAACCTATCCAAATGACAAAATTAATCGTAAGCCAACATTAAAAGTTGACATACTTTTTTAGACATATGAGATCTTAAATCACTACTGTACTCAAGTGCAACACCTTAAGTTTTTTTTTTTTAAACAAATTTAGAGAAGTTTAAATTTAAAGAAGTTGTTGCGTTGTGTAAAGGGAGTTTCTGCAGTGCAGGGAAACATCACAGGTTGGAACAAAGGGAAGGAAAAACTTTACATAAAACAGTGTCTGAATGATGGAGCCACACAATTAAAACCAAAGACTAAAACAAAAATAAATAAAGATGAATAAATCTTTGAAGACAGACCAGTCAGAAACCATTTGGAAAGAGATGCAGAGACATCTGTCAAATGCTGCATAAAGCAACAGGTGAATGGAACAAGGAACATTGTATGTGGACTGATTAATGCTATTTAAAGGTAGAAAGCTGTCTTAGTTAGTGAAGAGAAATCTCATACAAGGAAACTTAAAGTAAACCACATAGTCAAATAAGAAACTTGAAAGTGCTTATCTGCCTTCTAATTCAATTACATCTCTAATATATTTACACAGAAATAATTATAGCATTATACTTTGTCGTCTTAATATTCAGTGCTCTGCTTTAAGTACACTTAAAGGAAAAATTTACCTTTGGATCTCTGTCAACCATCTAGTCCTTCCTCTCATAACAAATAGTGACAAACACAACGACAAAACTCCATTTCTGCAACATCCTCACATTTCTTTTTTTTTTGCCAGGCACTCTGATTGCTGTCTGGTAAGAATCTATACTTGCAGCACAAAAAGAACATCCTTAAACAAAATTAAAGCTGTAAGAAAACCACAAAGACAAAATACTCTTGAATCATATTTGTCTTCCATGCCAAAAATCATCAAAAATCTGCATACAGCCAATAACCTGGAGCCCATCTCACCCACTTTAAATTTTATGTAAGCCGTTCATGTGAATAGCCTGAATATGTTACTTGAAATATTTGATATTACACAAAAACAAGCACACTTAGACTTTGAGAGTCAGTGTATTTGAGAGAATCAGTGTATTTGTTCACACATTTTGTTGTTAAAAAGGATAAGATTGAGTTTCCTATATTGCATCAATCAGTGTAATTTAATCCAATAAAACTCCTGGACTTAAGATGAGCCAAACCTTAACAGCCAAACTCTTATATGGGAAATCCTGAAGAAAATATCTAAATGACATGGTTGACAATATTTTACTACCCATGGCTGGCAATAGTGCTATTGGTATTTTTCACTGGTTATAAAATAAATTTATTTTTAACCCTCTTTCAGAACTTTAGATTGAATGATAATAAATATATTAACTTAATGAACAAAGAAAATACATTGAAATCAACGTGCTGCACACATAACGCAATTTTAACAGAAAAAAATTTAAATAAAGTTATTCGCAAACTATTAAAAAAAACAAAACAACCCCCCAAAAAAACAAAAACACAACATCAATATTGAATAAAATATGCAGCAGACATTTAAAACTCATACTTTTAAAGATGACATAACCAGACATTACAAAAACAAACCATGATAAACTATTTGCTATCTCTCATGATCAACACATTATTTTTTATTATGGGCTTTGATGAGTTTAGGAAGAGGAAGATTTAAAAATTGATTAGATAAATGCAAACATTTCTAGAAAAAAAAGGCTAATATGTAGATAGAGTACATTTTCAGCGTAAGAATGGATAAGCACCACAAATCACCAGAAATTCAAAGGCAAACTGAATCAAATGTGTTTGTGTCTTTCAGAAATAAATAAGAAAAAAAATTCAAACCTCGAGTATGATTAAACTTTGAGTTGTGGTGGTGCAGTACCCTTAATTCACAGTAAAGAAAATGCATAATGAAAATTTCCAGAATATCCATTTCTAACTCAGAAGTTGGACTACAGAACCCTGAAGCTAGCAGGTGACAAATTTCAGTGTTTGAGAGGCAGTGAGAAAGAGCTCTGAACACCAATCAGAAGCAACGTCTCTACAACGCTACATGAGCATGTAGTCTACTTTGAGAGTGAAGTCCAGATGTTCCTGATCAGGAGAGGGTGATCAGAGCTACAGACACTGAAGCTAGACTGATGTCAGGGCTGAATTCCTTTGACAAAGGGGAGAGCCCTGCTTACCATCTTCTCATTTGCACACGACAATCTGAAACTAATTCTGTTGGGATCAGAAGATGTCAGGGCACACATCCCAGCTCCCTTGTTCCTTCGCCTCCCAGTAGCCCCCTTTGTAGACGTGCAACGTCTCTCCAGATACAGAGTCGTCTACCTTCTCGAACCACAGTGCTTGGTAGCTGTCTGGATGGACACCTGAAAGAGAAGACATCCATTCTTTAGTCAAGAGAAAGCTTTAGAGGGTTAAGTAAGGGTTAAGAGATCATTGACCAATGACAGCATATCATGCTTAAATTAAGCGGATACGCTCTAAAGAAAGCTGACAGAGAGATAAACATGTTAATTGTTACCAGTCGCCTCGTCTGCAGATGCACCTTAAACAAAATGCAGCTTATTCATCAAGTCACCAAAGACATGATGTAATAAACATGATGAAAGTCAGGCTCACAACTACAGCACTGCACTGCTAAAGTAGGCTAGTAATCTACAGATAGTCTCCTATAAATGCATCTAAAAGACACAGGGGACAATGGGCAGCGGGACAAATGTTACTTGCTTTTGGCTGTGGCTCCATAAGGACCTTCCTTGCCTTCCACTATGAGAGAGCAAGTTGTAAAGGATGTAAGGATAGAAATTGGCTGAATTGATAAAAGTTTTTTTTTTCTTGTCTAATCTAGATTTCACTAAATTACTAGAAAATGTGGCATAACTTCTTTGTACTTGTTAAATTATCAGAATACTTGCTTAAGAGTGGGAAGAGTGATGGTCCATAAGGGGCTGGAAAAAGAAAAAGAATGAAGGATGATGTACTGGAAATTAAAACATTATAGAATTATGCAAATATGGCCATTACAAAGAACAGTGACTGAAAATGTAAGGGGCTACTTGCATGCAACAGGTGTGTGAGGGGGAGAGTCCTCTGTGTCAGCTGAGGAAAGCCCAACACCGGAAAAAAAACAAAAACAAAAAAAAAAAAAACCCAAGCAAAATAAAACAAACAAACAAAATATTAAATCCACACCTCATTTCACACACCTTTGCTGTTTACGTTTTAAAAGTGCCATGTGTTGGATCAAACATATTTTCATGTTGGAAGTTCTTCTCAATGCTGATCTACATCAGTCTTTATATAAAAGAGGTTAAATACTTTCTGTTGTCAGCTGAGACATCAACAGTTAAAAGCTGATAAATTTACAAAGAGGGAATCATGAGCGCTGAGTTTAAAAACAGCACAAATCAGCACATGTGAGGTGCTATGAAGCTTATCTGCACCTCATGGATGCACCAAGTCATTTCTTGTTCTTTCCCCAGTAAAAGATGCAACACAATGCACTTTTAAGAGTATTCTTTAAAGGTTTAACCGATCTGATACTTGCTTTCATCGGAAACCTCACTTGCTGTGGTTCCAGTTTCTTGTGCATGAGCTAAATGGAACAAAGATGGATGAAGAGACATTAAAATGTAAGGTTTTAATCAAGAAGATCTAGGGGTGTCAAACTCCGGTCCTCGAGGGCCGGTATCCTGTAGGTTTTCATTGTTTCCCTGATCTAACACACCTGAATAAAATCAAATGGCTCTATCAGCTTCTTGTCAACTTCTTCACAATAACCCATTAATTTCAGTCAGGTGTGTTAGATCAGGGAAACAATGAAAACCTGCAGGATGCCGGCCCTCGAGGACCGGAGTTTGACACCCCTCTAGAAGATATTAAACACAAACATGAAATAGGTCAGTTTTGTTAATAGTCAATACAAAATGTAGATGAAGAGACTACTAGAAGAGTACTTGCTTTTCAAAGGTGAATCATTAATTGAATCCTCTGTGATAGCTTGGGTTTAAGACAGAGACAAACAGATAGAAAAGTGGACAAAAACATGACAAAAACACTGGACAGACACGAGATGAAAAAAAAACAAACTCCTGAATAAAATGTTTCCTACCTTCTTCAGGTGAGCTGGCTGCTTTCACTGCTTCCCTTTCCCTTTCTCGACGGGCGGTACGCTGTTTTTCTTCAAGTCTCTGTTTCTCCGCGTTGGCTTCATCCCACCGACCTTCCTCCATTAGCCGCTGGTCAGGGCGCCGCCGACTGTCTGTAGGCGCCACTCCTTCTTCATGTTCATTAAGTGTCAAGGCAAGTGAGGAGAAGTAGTACATATTCTCTGCTCCCTCTCTGCAAAGTCATCACCATAAAAGATGACAAGCTGAACACTATACTGCATACGAACTGCACTTTCAACTTTATTAATATAATCAATCTTCTGTAAAACAAACACTTACGGTAAAGGGTTCTTTCTCCAGATTTCTTTGGCTTTGAGCGTCTGATAAACAGTCCTCTGTTTGCCTTCAGTGCCATTCTCACCTTTACTGCTCTGCATTATTCTGGAAAATTCCATCTTCTCATCCCATGTTCCTGACAGCACATAATGGGCCTTTCCATCCTTATCTGTCACAACACCTGTTACCTGAGAGAAAAACAAAGCTTTCATTTATGAATTAAATCAAACACAAGATTGTCTCATGGAAGAAAAACTGCAAAAGCAATTTGCAAAGCAATTTTAAAACTACATAAATTTGTACATTGATGCAACTTATTTTTTATTCACTTTAGTTTATTTATGTATATAGTGCTAAGCCACTACAAAAGTCATTGCTGGGCACTTAGAAAAGTTAACAAAGTTGTATTTTGTACTCCACTTTTATTGTCCCTTCATCTTTCAGAGTTTTCTCCTCATGTGCCACTTTTATCTAGCATGCATAGGGCATTCCCTGGATATTCTAAACTGGTCTAAGTGTAGTGACAATGCATGGTTGTCTGTTTCCCTAAATAAACTATATGACCTATTCATGTACCTTACTTCTCACCCTGACTCAGGCTCCAGTTATTACAACTCTGAACAGAATAATTTGCTGAGACGCCACAAATGTTTAGTCTACTAAGCAGATTAGGCTCCTGTGCAAATGTGGAAAAAAATTAATACCACCATTTAGTTTTAATGTTCAAAAACTCACTGAACTCCTTAATTACTTATGATCTTATTGTCCAGAAAGACATATTAAGCTCAGTTCAGCAGGGAATGATTAAACTTTGGCAGATAGCATAGCTCAAGAGTCAACAGGTGGATTTTGAAGTACGGGTCGGGGCAGTGATAGCAGCAATCATGACAAACAAAAAGTGGCACTGAGTATTACGTAGCTGAAGTTTCAGAAAATCAGGCAATACAGATGTATTTTAAACTTTTACTTTAAACTTGAAGTTAATATGAACAATAAACACATGCCGTTCTCTGTCGACATCGTAAACTCACACAATTTTCTTTTTCTCCTGTCATTAAAACAGTTACTTCTTGTTATAACAAAACAAAGCTAAACTGTAAATGGTCTTAGTAACTAAACGATTCATATGCATGTGAGAATTATAATAGCAACTAATCATGAAATAAAGGCAAATCGTATTCTCAGCAAAACACACATATTAAACATTCCTGTTCATTAAGCTATTCACAACATAGAGAATAATGGCAGCAGCCAAGCTACACAAGAATGAGCAAAACACAGATTACTTAAACACAAGGGACTTAAGCCAGGCTTCTTAACATGCATTTCATCATTTCTGTGACTTGAAACTGATATTTTAAAAAGTGAGCCTGTACCAATACATCTTGAACTCAGCAGACATTGCGTAAAAAGCATGAGAAAACAAGGTAACATTTAATTTCATTAAAATACACGGAAAGAGCTCACCTTTCTTGGTACATCTCTGGAGAAGTAACTATAGGGAGCAAACTTGAGATGGCAACGATCTCCTGTTTTGTGGTTCACCACATCTATCTCACCTGACTGACACAGGATAACATAATAAGAAAGTGTTAAAAAACCATAACTGCAGCTGTTTTAAAAGTACCCTGATGCCATCTTAAGTCTTTTCTGTTATTTATTGTGAGACAATAAATAACATTTATTGACATTTCTTACACTTTTTCCCAATAAGTATCAGCTTTACATTTACCTGATCAATCCATAATTTCCCAACAATAATGTTGTGTACGGTTGTGGTAACTTTTTTCCAGGAGTAGTGATTGTTGCTCTTATCAAATAAACACTGGATAGAACCTGATGACAGAGAGGACAAAGGTGTTGTTGACAGGTTTATCCTGCTCAAACAAAACTCATCCCAAATATTCTACAAAGTGAAGTTAAAAATGAGATGGTGTACCGAGAGAGTGTCTGGCTGAAAAACAGGTTTGCAAGCAACAATCACTCATAAATTAGCAGGGAGGACGTGATTATTCTATCAACATGTAGTTATTCAAAGACACAAACACCTACCCAAAGGCATGATAGAGAGATATTTTCCTCTAAACTTGCTGGCTAGTGCAATCTCCTGTCTGAGGGTCCAGCCCTTTTCAGAGAAGGCATGGTGTGCAGCAGCAGGTGGGTGGTGGCTCACCTGAGAAGAGATGAGGGCAGTGAAGAGTTGTAGAACTTAAACTAGGTGAGGCTAAATAGAAACAACCACAGTCTGCAAAAAGTTGTACTGAATGGCTCATGTAGGCTCTTAAATTGTCTGCATACCTGTTCGCAAAGAGATCGGTAACCACACTCTCTGACTCGATCAAGTTCAAAAGTTTCTCCCAGCAGAGGATTAAAGGGTTTTCCTGTGCGGTGGACTGTGGTGGAGTAGGAAGATACAGTAAAAGCTGCCACGTAACACATTTGCTCTAAAGAGTTATGACATTTAGCGGCCTTATCCAGAATTTCATAGTACTCCAGATCTTCAGACAGACGTTGCAGCATCGACAAGGGCTCATTGAAATTTACCTAGAAAACACAAAAGTAAAGAGAAGTTTCAATTACTTAATTAAAATAAATAAAAAAAGATGTCAACAAAGAAGCAGATTTCTTACAGGCATTGGTATCTTTGACAGCTCTTTTCCAATACAGTTCTTCATGATGCTCCACAAATTGAGGTAATAGTTGGGTTTGTCAGGGATACGAGTTCGTCTTTGTCTGACTGGCTCTAGCTCAAGAGGCTGTGGGGACTCCGGATTGGATGCCAAAGACAGTTCATCAAACTAATGAAACAAAACAAGAACATCCAAAATGTTCATGTGGTTTTGGCAGGCTGATATGATCGATGCAACTCAGACTTAATAAATTAACTAATTGTTTACCGATTGATCATCCGTTCCAGTCTCGCTGCTGATTCCGCTGATGTTGCTGCCAGATCTTCTGAAATACGAAGAAATGAAGAAACATGTGAAACAAAACTGAAGAAGGCAAAGTAAAAGAAAAGTTAAATATGAACTCATATATATATATATATATATATATATATATATATATACATACACACACATAAAAGTTAATGACCTGTGATACTTGGGGTCAGCAGGGACAGTAATAAATTCTGCTGGGTCTTCCATTGCATCAAAAAACTCATTGTCATCATCCTCATCACTGGCATCACCTTTTCCTGGAGCACCGCCTAAAATAATAATGATCTGTTGAATAATGAATGACTACAGGGAACGGCTAACTCAGCAGTTCACTGACTGAGGTATGTGTTGTAACATCAGCATCACCAGTAATACCAGCATCCAAACACAGATGTTTAGCCAAGAATAAGAGTCCTACCTTTACTACCTAAAGCAGGATTGCTGAATGAAGGAGGAAGAACTGTAGCTCCTCTGAAAGCTCTCTCCAAGTGGTTGTGCTGTTTAGCTAACTGTTCAAGAGTCTCCTCCAGACGTATCCTCTGCTCTCTTTCAGTCTGTAAGGCCTTCTGCCAACGCTTACTGTGGCTCTGGGCCAGAGAGAGGAAGTCCCTGCATGCCTTTAGGGAACACAAGAGCAACATGTCAGCAAAAACACATTAGAAGTGCTGCTTGCTCTTCTTCGAGAATCCCTACATTGATCATGGCGTTAGAGGTGATTCGGAATAGTGTGGCTCTCTCTGTGACTTGTCTAATCTTCTCCCCCATGTCCCCTCCAACACGCAGGCCCTCCAATTCGGATAAAGACCTGAGTTTGTAGAATTGAAAGAAAAATAAAAAGAAAACAATAAATAAAAAAAAGCAAAACCAACAACTTTCTTTCTTGTGGATAATTTTGTTCAGATAGATATTCAATACCTTTGGAGGGCAGATCCATGTTTGACAATGAGATCATTGCAGGTGGTAAGGTCCTCAACTTTGCTGCTCAGGGTGCGTAATGTGGACTGGATTTCGGAGTTGCGGCAGCCTCCGCCCTGCCCAGGGGCAGGGGAAACTCCAGGACAATCATCACCAGAGTCATCTACAGAGGAGACAGAGAGGATATAAGTAACCACAATCAGACAAACACATATTTGTTTCTGGATATTTCATAAGCGGCAACACCTCTGTGAACTTCAATAATAAGCCCTCTTTAATTTCCAAATCACTTTTGCCTCCCCCTCACCAGATCCAGCCTGCATGTCGACAGCCTTTGCTTTAGCAAGCTCCAGAGCAGTGATCCATCGCTGTCGCTCTACTTCAGAGCTGGCCTTCAAGTGATACGTCTGTGCTCCTCCGTTGGAAATGACAAAATTGCACGAGTCCTCCACAACAATGTTGGCTGTAGCCAAGTTGATGGTACCTCTGCATGTGTGCCCCATCTCTGCCTGGGTCCTGAAGACAGAGTGAAGCATATACTTCAGAATCTTCTCAGATGTATAGTATGTGAAAATTAAAAAAAGAGCAAGGAGAGGTTTAATTTAAATTACCTTTTATTTTGGTATATATATATGTATCTACTTTCATTATTTTGGTTTGAAGGTTGTATAATTACTGTGGACATTTTCCTCTTCAAGGACAGTAAAAACATACTTATCTTTGAGGCTCTTTATAAACATGGGAACAGTTGCATGAGAACTTATGCATCAACACATGCAACAAGTTTAAGAAACAATCTTGTTATGTGTCCTGTGTGTGGTATGGCATTGTTGACCAAGTATGTACATGCCATTAACATCAATGCAACTTGAAATGAGGTACAAGTGCCTTACCTGTAGTAAGACAGCAGTCCATTGCTGAGAACAAACCAGCGCCTCTGGTAACCTTTTATGTAATTAGTCCATTTGAAGAGCCAACCCTTGTATGTGTCACCAGGGGTTGGGGTTGGGGTAGGGGGTTTGAGCTCCGACATTACAACAGCCTGTGGTTTCACTGAGTGAAGTTAGAGCCTGTGGCGTTTATAGAAAATAATTTAGATATATTAACAACTGTAGAATACCTGTTTACCCATAGCAGAATAAAAATGTGCACGTTAACAAATAACCGCAGGGTAAAAGTCGTTAAGCTACTGATATTCCATTTTAAGTGACATTACATTCTCACATAAGTACTAGAAGTAACTGTTTAAATGTGGAGGACGTTAACCAGATTTCGGCTACACTGCCTTGGGAATTAATATTCACCAACTTCTTCCCATGACAACTGTTATTGTTAGAATGTCTACAAGCATAAAGCTATTGCAGAACGACACTCTAATTGGCTCATATAAAGTATAATCTCGATGACAGCCCCCCAGCTTGGATAAGAGTTTAATACAATATCCTTGAATTACGATAAAGTAACTGAGAAGCTTCGACATGACTCAAAATAATCTCTTAAAGTGTCGCTTACTGCCTTTTCCCGACTACTCTTGGAGAAAACACAGCACACTATCAATAACAGTCAGCCACGATTATCTGCTAGGATGGCTTACAAGTGTCAAGTAAACATCACCTAGACATTGGAAGGTAAGTTACGCAGTGGAACGAAACGCCAGCTCCACGTATCAAAGCTACTTAAAACTCTGTCCGCCTTTAAGCTTATTGCTAGCTAAACAACAGGAAGCTTTTTTTTTTTTTTTTTTAAGAAAGCTTACGCGTTATCGTAAGCAATGTAAACTCTTTGAATTGCGCTTTACTGTTTGTTTTATTCATCAGAGGCATTTATTAAAACTCAGCGTTGCGTACTACCGTGCATCACTTACCTGTCAGTGTGCATGTCCTCTAGAAAGAAGCAACGTTAGATTGCTAGTGTTAGCTTTGCTAACTACTTTGCTACAGGTTGTGTACCGGAATAAGGCTCGGGCAATCTCTTAATCGCTCACTTTAGTTCCGTTGACGTCCAGCGACTCATATGAACCATGAGTCCTCAGAAATGTTACTGAACATAAATTACTGGGAATCTTTAGAATTAACATAAGTTTTAGTTTTCTAATCTAATCAAATCTGAATAATTCTAGATTACATGCATATTAAATACCAGTTTTATTTGTTTTGCTCTTTATGTTGAATTCTTCTCTGTTGCTTGTTTTAATCAATTCTCACATTAAAGAAGTTTGCATTTAAAACCCTGGAGCTGCACCTAGTAAAAAATGTTTAAACTTCCAAGTTAAAGAGGATTAAAATAATAATAATAAAATCATTATTCATAGATTGAAATAAGGAAGTGAATAGCTAAATCACTACCAACCACATTGCTACTTTGACATTTAGTTTTTAAAATTGATCAGTGACTATTAGTAGTTACTTTCCCAAAAATATGCTAACATTTAATGTAATTCTATTTTGTTTTTTTTATTTCAAACATGGAATTGATTTCTAGTTGGCAATGTAATAAATTCATATATTTTAAAATCTAATTAAATCGTCACTAAATATGTGATCTCTCACTAATCTTCTGAGCAAAGAGAAAGAATCACCCAGTAAACAGAACATCTCATTTGTAACTTGGGTCACACAGTAACGATTATTTGCAAAGGGTATAATGTTAAGATAATGTTCCTATTACATACAAAAGAATTAAAAAAAAATTACCTACAAAACCCATTGTAGCCCAGTTCCATTGTTGGCATTAATTTGACATTAAATATTTTGTTGATTTGCTGTGTTCACTTTCGAATATCAGAATTATGCCATTTGTAAAGCCATTAGTCAAGTTTTATAAATAAAAAATGAAGTACAATTGGACTTAGTTTTCAACATTATAAAAGTATAAAAAAATGAAACCATTTTTACACCTACACTGATTTTATTGAACAATTCTTTAACACAATGAAACTTGTATCAACTAAGACAGGAAATTTAAGCAATCATCTTAAAATGGGTTTAGACAACTTTATATCTATGCATGTGTTTGTTTCTATATTACACACAGTAATCACTTCCTCGGTACTTATTTAGTGATGGTGTTTGCATTCATACTTTTCCCGCTCCCACTAAGCACAATGTATGGTGTTTTCTGGGATTTCTGTTTCTCTTGAAGCAACGCCACAGTCCCAAGAGGAGTATCGCTGCTGCTCATCTTCTTCAGCAGTGCCTCTTCTTCCAGCTTTTTCATTCTCCTCTCTGTCTTCATCTTTCCAGACCCCTTCCCGTGGAATCGATGTGAAAGCTGTCGAAAAGCTTCTTTTGGAGTGAGTCTCCGCCCAGACTCATCTACATACTCAATCTTGACATCCGGCTTGTATCCATCCTTTTCTTTGAAATCCTGTGTGAAGCCTCTATATTCTTCTCTGCGGCTGTACTTGTCATCAAAGCCCATCTTGTCCTCAATGCAGTAGTTGTCATTGGGCAGAGAACCCTTAGGTGCTTTGACACGAGCTACTTTCTGCATCTGAGTGTCCAGCAGACCTTTATTTTTGCACAGCAGTAGTGCAGCTGCAAGGCCAGAGTTAACAATGGGTTCTTCATCCAAAATGGTGGCAGAAGCGGTGGAAAAATCTGGCTGTTTTTGCTCCTCATCCAGGTTAACTGTGCTCCAGCCAATATTCTCATCCATTTCGGAGTCTGCATCTCCAGCATCATCCTTCTCTTCCTCCTGCTCAAAGTCCATAATATCTTCTTGATCCTCTCTGTTTCCTGACAGTCCATAAGTTGGAATATCGCCCAGAGTTCTGCAAAACTCTGAGGTTGCATTGAAAACAATGTTGTTTTTCTTCTCAGGGTCATTGTCATCATCACCTTTAACCATCCCTTTCACCTGCTCTGCCACCTTCTCCCCAGAGTCTTTGAGAAGCTGCTTTTGCCTCAGTTTTCTCTGCTTCTCCAGCTGTTTTTGGAGCTCCTGCTCTGCCTCATCCTCTTCAATCACAGCTGGATCAAGAGGTGCAAAGTCCTCATCATCACTCATTTCCATTTCTGCCATCCTAATGTCATCAGACATTTGGGGGACTTCATGTGGCCATTTGCCTTCCTCCTCCTCCTGTACTTCTCCATCATCATCACCAGCCTGTTTGCGGCCTCGACCACGTGATCTGGAGCCAAAATCAGAGCTACGCGTGTCATCAACAAGTTCATCCACAATTGTCTGCTTCTCCTTCTTCCTGATTTTCTTCACACGACGTTTTGTCTTTTTAAAGCCCACCATTTCCTGGGGTGTGTAATACTCAGAGGCAATGGCGAGAGCAGGCATTTCCAATGTCTGGGCCTGATTTCGCAGCATTTCTCTCATAGCCTGGAGTTCCTTTTCTCGTTCCCCATCAGCAAATCCCCCTGTGCTCAAACAGAAGCTTTTCTTCTTTTCGCCTTCAATTTCCTCATCATACTTTGACAGAACAGAACGAGGCTTAAACGTAACCATGTCATCCACGCTCTCCTCCTCTTCGTAGGGCTTGTAATCAGGCTTTTTCTTTTTCAACTCCACATTCTTTTCTGCTTTTTCCTTGTCCACAAGTCCTACATTTACAAGCACATCTTCCTCCTCTTCAAGCACACCTTTGTCTTGTAGGGTCAGGATAACAGTTGAGCCCTCACTGAAAGATTCCACTTTGTGCTGCACTTTGAGACCCTTTAGGTCCCGGGATGTATATGAATCCTGTTTACTTTGAGCAAACTCCTCCTCCACAAGACTGCTGACACCAAATTCTTGGTCCATCTCCTCCAAAAGTTTGGCTCTCTTCTCTGCCATTTCTTTTTCTTTTGACAGCTTTCTGCTTTTTTCAACCCAAGCAGCTGTGTCATCAAGCCAGTCATCGTCAGCTAGAGTTTTGATTTTTCCTAGTTTTTGGTTGAGAAGGCGCTTTTCTTTCGCAGCTGCAAGTTTCTCTCTCACATCTTTCTGCTGCTGGATGAGAACAGGATTGATAGTCTCGGCCACCATTGGGTCCTCTTTGGTCCCAAGCTCCTTCTTGTTCTCATTTAATTCCAGGGGCTTCAGACCCAGCTTAGCCCTAAGTTTGTTTGTTTCCTCGATGCTGAGAGATGCATCTCCGCTTGAACTCTGAGGTTGACCTTCTGTAATGCTTTCCTCGTATCCAGTATCTACTTTCTCCTTCTTCACTCGTGGCTCGTCGCTGCTTCTTTCGCCTTTGCCGCGGCTCTCCCGTCTAGTTTTTTCCCTGGACCTGGAGCGTTTTCGCTTATCTTTATCCCGTGTCGCATCTCGATCTGAAGCATCGCGGTCCTTGTGGCGATGTTTCTTATGTTCGCGACGGCGCTCCTCGGTGTCCTTGTCGCGACTCTTTTCCTTATGTTTCTTGGAAGAGCCCATTTTCTTTCTGATTCTTCTTTTACTGTTTTGTTTACAACAATGTTAATTTAAAGAAAAAGCAGAGGAAAAAAATCCAAACGGCGTACTTGCTGACACAGTCTCTATGAGCTAATGGAGAATTGTAGTTAGCTTTTCTCTTGCTAACTAGCTAATTAGCTTTGGATGCTAAGTTGTTGCCAACGACATAACTCACTCATTTCGAAAAAAAATCTGTTCTTCCCATCGAAATCAAGCATCAGTTGAGGACAAGTACAATCTTGAAAGTACTACGTCGATGTTCTTTTTCCCACTTTACAATTATAACCCCACGTTCTTCGAAGCTCGACAGTCCAACGAACGAAGAGTGAACGACAAATACTTCATTTCCTGAAAATACACTTCCGGTGGTCAAACAATAGCTGGTACCTCATGTGTACTGCCATCTGATGTGTGGATGTGTAAATGTCAGGCTAATATCACTTTCCATGGTTCCTGGGTTTTGGGAGCGAAAGCACGCGGTTCGAAGTAAAATGTCTTTTATCGGACGCAGAAAGACATTGTAAAACATATACATAAACGCAAGAGATTCTCTACGGCGACGTTTGTCTGGGGTTCTGAGTGGTAACGTCAACGTTCCCTTTCTTAAATCGTAAGCTAGCTATCTTAGCAAGAGCAGTTAAATATTATGAATAAAGCCACCATAAAACTGGCTGCGTTTGTTTCTAACTTGGCTTAGTATTGTAGGTATGCAAACATTAACTAAACAATGTAACTAGCTTAATTTCAGCTTGAAGTTATGCTTTGCAAACGTCATAGGAGATGCTTGTGTTTCAACTTTTGCTGAGACATTTTAAGTTGACTCAATTGAGACGCTGGTAGCAAGCTAGGTGGTATTAGCCTACTAAAATCGGAAGACTCGACAACTTTAATGACTCGTTAGCGTCACGATTTATTTCATTAGAAGGGAACGGTTAATGTTTGACAGCGGGCTAGGTGATATTAAGCGGTTGGGTTATTTTGTGTTGTCATGGCGATTGCAGGGCGGAAATAGGTCACAAATGTTTTGCTAACAAACTTCACTAAGAAACAAGCCTTGTGCATTGGCATTAACCTTTGTAAGAGCCAACAATTAGTAAGATAATAGTCGTCTCTTGTTCAGCAACAGCAGACACTGTTGTGCTGTATTCTTTTCGTTTGTTTGCTTGTTTTTGCCAAGAGCTCGCGCAAAGTTTATACTCTGTGGAAGAAACATTTTACATCTTTCCCCGGGAATCCAAGCGGGCCACACAAAACCCACACAGTAGCTAAGGCTAACGGACAGGTAACAGAAAAAAACAACAAAAACAAACAAAAGTGCGGGTACACGATGGGTCAAATTTGCCGATGCGTTCAGACTAGTCGTTAATGGGACAGTTTGTCATTTGAGGTTAATAAAAATAACCTTTTAACGTTGGCTGTTAACGGAAAAAACGCAACCGTTAACCAACGGCAACCTATATGTTCTTATTGAAAGCTAATTTGTCTTGCCTATTAGCCAATTTCACGAGATTAATTAAATGTCAAATTTACTTTTTTTGCCATAACTTTAGGTTAATGCTGCTTGAAAACCCACATTTCCTTGAAATGTTTTTTGATCAATGTAAGCCTTCCTTCGTTGTAATGGACATTAGTTGGAACATTTTGAGTGGCCATTACATTTTGGTTATACTTGACATGTACAAATGGGTTTTTCACCCCGTTTTTTGTGTTTGATAACCTGCATGCTTTGTTATTATGAATTCCAGAAAGCTGTGCTAAGACATGGCAACTGGAGGCACTCCGTTTGATGACGGTGCAGAGGAGCTGCACAACTGGGCTGCAACCAATGGTAGTTTGGAAGATAGGCTCAACAACATGGTAAGAGTCTAGCTTAGGCATGTGATTCTTAGTTTAATTTACACAGATTGCTACACCAAATAGGTCATGCATCTTTTCCATTTTATATACAGCCAATATCCCCAGAATTTAAAGCTAGCATGCACACATTGCTCAATCACAATTTATTGCTGCCATCACATCTCTCTGACATGTACTTTCTGTTCCCACAGAATAAATGTCCTTAACAGTTAATTGTGCTAATGTTTCTGTTTCGGATTAAGAACTGGGGGGTACAGCAAAAGAAAGCAAACCGGTCTTCAGAGAAGAACAAGAAAAAGCTGTCTGCTGCGGTGGTGGACAGTCGTTTGATGAATGACATTTCGCCAGAGTCCACCCCTGGGGCTGGCCGCAGAAGAGCTCGAACTCCTCATTCCTACCCTCACATCAAATACACCACCCAAATGTCTGTCCCAGACCAGGCTGAGCTAGACAAACTCCGTCAGAGAATACATTTTACAGACCTGGATGAGGTAAATTGGTGTTTTTTGATTTTTCTTTTTTTTTTTTTAAATTTTGGTCATGGTCTTGTTAAGCGGTGTCTTAGGAATACTCAAACAGATAAGTTGGGATTTTTGACTAGCTCTGTATTTAGATTTTTATTTCTCCCCAAGAAACTGTTGTGTTAGTACAGTGCTCTGTTAAAGATCCGACTGAAAAGTTTCTAACCAGTTTCTGTTCTTAATGGATGTTAAATATAGTTTTAAAGGCACTGCCACCACTGCTATCAATCAGTCTTCGTGCTAATGAATGGCTCTCCTGCTTATTGAACTTGGTTTAAAACAAATCCCTTCTCAGATATTACTGGTGCAAGGATCAACTGAGAAATTGCATGAAAGTACAGACATGCCAAACACTTGTCGTCAGATGACTTCATAAGTCTTAACTTGTCCATATGAGTGATTCAACTTAAACAATAGGCACTTCTTGGTTAGAGCACTCACACTGACTAGGTTGTTTACAGTAGTAAATGAAGCAGCAGTGACAACATGAAGCTGACAACTGAATTAACATGTTGCAGACAAGCACTTCTGTCATTTTTTATTTTTCTAAAACAAGCAACACTTCACATCAATGTAGCCATGTGCAGTGAAGAAACTTGGGACTAACAGATGATCATGACTTAAGAGATCATTCTATGTTATATTAATGAACACTAAGAACACTTTTTGTTTTAATCTACATGGTCTTCCTCATTCCCTCACTTCATTACATTCTGTTGCCCCCTTCTGTGCTGGTGAGCCATGTCTTGTTCAGGCACAGGTTGTGTGTCCTGTCGGAAGTCTTCTCTGCAGTGTTGTTCAGATGCTGTTGATGCGAGGACACTCAATAGGGGACCTTCCTGTTGACACTGGTTCTTGATATACCCATCAGTGTGTAATTTTTATGCATGATGGTTTTAACAGTATAATGAAAACACCATGTTAAATAAGGAGAAGAAAATTTCCTTTAGCGAGAAGACCTTGTTACACAGGAATAATGCTGTTGAGAGGATTTTATATCAGTAGCTGTTGTCACAAAGCAGTAAAAGTAATTTATGTAGACTAAACAGAGGCAGCTTTGTGCCACATGCTCTACTCTGTGGTTACCTCATTTGCTGGCTTACAGGCACATCAACATCCCCCATTCTATGTCTGTACTAAAATGCAGGACACTGATGCACAAGGAAGGGGTGTCAGTCACGCAGGCTGTGTCATGAGGATGCAATTGCAAACTAACTCACAACTGCATACCTGTAACAGTTATCCAGATGAGATTATCTGTATTTGCCGTGTCTTGGGCACAAGAATTTAATGAAGTGTGTGTGTTTTTTTTTTTTTTTGTTTTTTTTTAAACATCCACCTTTTCATATGATTAAGTAAACTGCAGATGACAGAAAAAACTGGACAAGCATAAATCTGAACATGCATGCTACTAACAGTTAAAAAAACTGCCAAAAGTTAAATGATGATTGGTTTGAACTTTTTTATATCTTCTTTTTCAGAGGAGCATTGGCAGTGACTCCCAGGGACGTGTCACAGCTGCCAACAACCAGCGCCAGTTAGCTGGAGAAAACAAGAAGCCCTACAACTTTGTGCCTCTGCATGTAAATACTAACAAGAGCAAGGAGCTGCTCCAGCCCTCTGCATCTGCCCCAACAACCCCAGCAATCTCCAAGGAACTTAAGAAGCAGAGTCCAGGACTCAGGGAAATGGTAACCTCTGTGGTCGCTGCAAAAGAATCTCCAAGGCTTGGTCGTGGTGAAACTGAGAGAGGGCTCCTAACAGAGAAAGAATGTGGACAAGGAGAGCCCACATTAGACAGCAGCCAGGTGATGTTTTATGCTTATCAAGATCATAGCCAGCTGTTTAATTACCACTTGTTCTTTTGGGGATTACAGTGACAAATTATAAGGTGGTGAGGATATTTGTCAACACTAAATGGTGCTAATGTATTAAATACAGAAGATACTTTTTTTGTTAAAGATTTGACTATTTTGTGATGTTATAGCAAAGGTCCTGATTATCAGGTTAATTATGGCATATTTGATTGATACAGGCTGATAAATATGAAGCCTCTATTCATAGCTGCTGTACATGTGGCATTATCTGTGCATCATCACACTCCAGAATACTTGAAAACCAAAACTAGGATGAAAGTGAGGGAGAGTCGGTGCAGCTGAAACTAGGCTGTATTTAGGGCAATTTATAAATATGCCACCCTTGGTGCCCAGTGAATTCTGAGCCCAACCCCGTTTCTGCCCTTGTGTAGCCTAGTCTGAGCCATCAGTACAGATGCTCACTTACCTTTTGTTATGTCTTCCCCTGTCTTCTCTTTATGTTTCTACTCAAACTCAAACCCACACCCATACACCACCCCCCTTTCTTTGTTCGGTCTCAGGTGGTGAGCAAACTGGTACAAATTCGGGACTACATCAGTAAGGCCAGCTCCATGAGGGATGATCTGGTGGAAAAGAATGATGTGCCTGCCAACGTGGAGCGTCTTTCTCATCTTATTGAACACCTCAAGGAGCAGGAGAAGTCCTATTTACGGTTCTTGCAGAAAATGCTTGTAAGTGTGTTTCTTTTTCTCTTAGTTTTGTCAGGTTAAAGCTATATCATTTCAAGAAGATGTGTCCTGTATGAATGATGTGTCTTGGTTCATTTATAGATGAAACAGAACTTGTCTAAGTCGTTTTCTGACAGCCTGCCATGCATGCATTAAAAATGCATTACATTGCTATTTTGCTCTGTGACCTGAAACACGGCATCATTTACATGTAGGTCTGAATGATACGGGGGAAAAAAATCTAATTGCAATTTTTTTGTCCAATATTGCAATTGCGATTTAGATTTGTGATTTAATCTTTAAATTTCAGCTTCTGCTCATTGTCCAAGCAGCAATATATTTTCTATGTAAGATGGAGGATTATCACACAACATTAAAATATGAACTGCTCTGAATTCTAACAAGGACGCAAAGTTGATAAATGAACGGCTTACCAACTGCAAGATGCAACTTGTGGCCAAAACACTGAAGTCTGAAGATCACGTTTTCTTTAGAACGGGTTTATACTTTATCCTTGTAGTAAAAACAAAACAGTCTGATGTTATTTATGTTATTTACATCACATTTCTTATGATATCTGTGCTGCACACAACAGTGTTTCACCTTGATGCCACACAGACACGAGCCTGAACACTCAAGATTCAAGATTCAAACAACTTTATTTATCCCTGTATGGATAATGTCAATTCAGTTTACAGTCTACCAGACAGGTAACATAAAGAACAATCACAAACTTAAACATTCAGGCACTTTGTAAATGGCAATCAACATTCATATAAGGCCAAAAAAAGAAGCAAATGCACAGGTCGCCATGGAGAATGCATTTCGGACAATATATGACTTCAACCACCTGAAAAACAGACAGAAATCCATTTTTTAAACTCTCCCAGGGAGGTGAAGATGGAAACAACTGTGTTATGCTGAGAACTTCATGTCCATCATGGAAGTGAGCAAGCTGAATCAACCGTCAGTGTGATCATTTCTGAGTCCTATTACATTTTCTGTCCTCTGTTTTTTTGTCAGCAATTCAGTCATTAATGAAAAATTAGTCTGTGATGAGGTTTGAAGGCATGACTTCCCAGCTAAGTACAACATGGCGTTTAATTTAAACATGTAACCTACCTCATCTTAAGATGTTAAACCCCCTCATCGGGAAAAGTTTGATGAAGCCCATCCGTGAACATGAGGAAGAAGAGTAACTCACTCTTTCTCTGCAGTTTTGCACAGTCTGTCCTCTCTTTGCTGCGGCTGCTTCCTCTCCCCCTACCTCTCACCGGCTCTGAGAGGGAGGAATAATCGAATGTGGGGAAAGAAACACAAAGCAAATCTGATGTGAACATATTTAAGGCTCAGATAGAGCAGAATCACAGCCGAACACATTTTTTAACTGTCAACAAAGGACCCTGCTATCGCACTAAAAAGACAACAGTAAATAGGTCTGGAGCGAGAGGATTTGTAAAACCAGGGATGTTCCAGGTGTGAAACTTGGCTCAGGCGTCATTTAACATGAAACTTAATTGTGCAAGTTGCTAATCACAATTTCTTTTTTGCAATTTCGATTGAAACACTAATAAATGTTCAGCTCTATGTACATGTTATCAATTCCAGACATGACACACCATTTTTCTACATTGTGCAACAGTTTCTTGTGACACAATGCAGTTTCCCCAATTTTATTTAAGCATTTTATATATTTATAATATATAATGTATATTTACTCTTCTAATTCTTACATATTTTAGCAGGTGATGCATTCAGAGGTCTTCACCTCTTTCTTTAGATAAACAGTTGATGGGGAACAGATTGTTAGTTGTACGCTGTGGTTCTCATCTTTTTTTGTGTGATTGGCTGTTCTTTCAACAATTTCACAGGCACGGGAGAGTGATGAGGCTGATGTGGGGACCCTGGACTCTGCAGTTGGCTCAGGTTCACTGGCAGAGAGCACTTCTCTCAACGTTGAGCTGCAGTCTTCAGATGTTTCAAATGCAGCAGTGAGTGTCTTTGTTGCAGCCTGTTTGCATGAAACATGCCACTTTCCCTAATGCTTTAATATGCTAAACATGTGCACTGGGTGGGCAGTGTTTAACTAATAGCATGTGGAAATGCAACAAAGATACCAACCAAGATGTCCCTTTGTTGTAGTAGTGGTAGTCTTGCTTTCTATTAGTACTGATCAAGCGTTTCTGCCTGCAACAGTGATTTAATGCTGACACAGATGTTGACTGAATCAGTGTTTGTACTGATAATATGGGTGTGAATTTTGTAGGGTGAAAGACCAGAAGTTGCGCGTGCTGACCAGAGGGAAGAATTGGAGAATCTGCGCAAGCAGCATGAGCTGCTGAAGAAGATGCTAGAGCAGCAGGAGCAGCTCAGGGCCCTGCAAGGTCGACAGGAAGCTCTAATGGCCATGCAGCACAGTGCAGAGCAGGCACTCGCTGTGATTGAAGACACTGGTAAGATAAACTTCCTAAATTCTGAAGGCACGGCAGCTTTTAATTTGCTGTGGCGGTGTGCCACGATCATTTACATGTGTGGAAACCCTGGACTAGCGTTGAGGAAAGCCACTGAAATTACTGAGTCGAACTATTCATTACTTTTCTTTTAGACAGAGACTCAGCAATGCCAGCTATTTAACATTAAATTGACTGACCTTTGCAAAATTATATTAATGTGTTAGCATTTTCAGTCAAACATGTTCAGTTTCCACCATATTAAGTTAAATATTATGATTAACACAAGCAAATGTTTTAACTTTTGTTGTCATGTTCAGTTGTCACAGAAACCACCGGCAGTGTTTCTGGCCTGAGCATCACATCTGAACTAAATGATGAGTTAAATGAATTGATTCAGCGGTTCCACAACCAGCTACGTGACTCTCAGGTACAGTAGAAACAACATGTGGGCTGCCATATTCTCCATGGTTCAAAAGATTATATCATCTAGACAATTTTAAAATTGTAATCCACAGTGCTGGTATGAACAGCCTTAATCTGTCACTCATTTGTTAAGATATGTCAACTCTTAAAAAAATCTCACCAACAGACTAAAGCAGTGCCAGATAACCGGCGCCAGGCACAGAGTCTTTCCCTCTCCAGAGAGGTGTGTTGGTCAAGGCCTCCCCAGGCTGTTGGACCACCTCAACACAGGCCACTTCTTCACTCTGCCTCTGGACCCCACACTGGTCTAGACACTGGAGGGACAGCTGCAAGTGCCAAACTCACCAAACTACAAGAACTCCAAGACAAAAAACAAACCATGGACAAGATCCTACAAGAGTTGCATTCGCTCAGAGACCAGACACTAAACAATAACTCATGTGAGGGTATTTTCAACCTCCCTTTTTTAACCATTTTTTGGGCTTTTATCCTCACAAAGTGTAACTGAATTTACACTAATAGCATGTAAATCCCTTCAGGTCGTGGCTTGTCAGCACAGTGCAGTCCAAGAATGGAAGGATCTTTAGATTGTCCATCTGCTCTCTGCTCTAATGGGGCCTTGGCTTCCACCTCCTTTCAGCCTTCACTCGTACAACAACAGGACAGCTCCAACTCTGCTGACAAGCTGCGGTAAATGCAAAAACACACATTTAGCTCAAAGCAGTAGGCTAGTCAAATATCAACAGCAGGTTGTTGTATAGTGAGGGTGGTGTAGTATTACCAAACAAAGAAAGCTTCTAAAAGGCCTCCTACTGACATGTTTTAGCCTCTGTGTACTCGAACAAGACTCTCAGCCTCCATAGTTATAAGGGGTGTTTTTCTGTATGACTGTATACTGACTCTTTTTTTTTTTTTTACAAGAGCAAACTGAGAAGATGCTGTTCTATCTTGTGCCTCAACCTTTTAAATAAGTGAAACCCACATAGATTGTTTTTTCACATAATCCTACAGGAAGCTAAAGGAGGTCCACAAGCGCCTGAATGAGTTGCGGGAATTGGTTCAGTACTATGAGCAGACTTCTGATATGATGGTGGATGCAGTCAATGAAAATGTAAAAGAGGGAGATGATGATGAGGAGGAAGATGAGACAGAGGATGGATCTATGTTTGAGACCATGTTTGACTCTGAGCAGGAGAATCGCCAGCCTGTTACTAACATCAGGTAAATGAATTGCTTAAATCAAGAAAAAAATATTGAAAGAATATCTGGGTAAAAATGGGTAAATGAACACTAAAATACAATTAGTTTGTTCTTGACAGTGACTTTAATTTAATTTATGGCTGTAAACATAAGGCATCTTTTATTTAATTAATTCTTAAGTTCTGTTCTGTAATTCCATTGCTTGCATGGATCTCTTTAGAAACCCACAGAGGTTAGGGAACTGGGCGGACTTGAACAGCCTGACAAACAGATGCAGTGTCAGAAGCAGTACAACCAACAACCGGGATGGGAGACTCAACACTGAGTGTGAGATCAACAACCGGGCGGCAGCTAACCTCTGCAGTTTCAACATCACCACAGCCATAGGTTCGCTCATGTGCAAATTTACACTGACTACCATTAATCTTGGCGTTAATATTACTCCTGTGTATTTGTAGTGTAGCATTATTATACTTTATTTTAAGACAATTTTAATACAATAAAAATTGACCAACATGAAATAGATTCATAAAAGTTTGAAAGTTCCATAATATAGGAAACTAATAGCACTACGTGGCCTTGATGCTTTTTTCAGTGTTCTTCAATTAGCTATGTTGTTTCACACTTTAGAATGCCACGTTGTATCATGATTGAAAACCTTCTTAGCCTCATAATTTCTACTGATGGAAAAGTGCTTTGATTTCAGGAGGAAGGAACTAATGATTTAACATACAGTCTGATGACATTCTAACTTTTCTCTCATGTAGAATGCCAGTACAACAGGGATATCCCATATAATCAGGTGAAGGATGAAGATGAGGATGAAGATTGTATGGATAATGACGAAGGGGCACAGGCTGTGGCCCAGGAGAGTGCATCAGAGTCTAGTCGGAGGAGCAGCCTTGGGAATGATGCAGGTTATGCACCGAAGGTTCGTCGCCAGACAGCAAAGCAAAAACTCTGGCAGCTTCAGGAACTGGTGGCCATGGTACAGGTGGGCAGACAACAGGATGCAGCAGTTCTTAAAAGTCCTTCTACCATTAAAGTCAACGTTTCAGCTTTGGTAAAATGTCCATACGTTGTTTTTGTTTTTCTCTTCTTTTTTTGTCTGTAAAATTGTCAAACAATTTTACACACATTTTTTTTTATTTACTTTTTAAATCTATAGAGCACTACCGACAGTATCAGAAAGATTAGGTCAAACAGCCTGTGAAGTTCTACATGGAAGATTGGAGTAACTAATACTGACTACATTCAGGAACTCATTTTTTCTTTGTAGAACTTAGAGTCTCTCTGGCCTTGCCTTTCTCAGACTCCAGGTGACATTCTGCAGAATCAAACCAAGTATCCCCAGCCACAGAACTGATGGTTCATTTTATATTTTTTTCTCATGTCTTGTAAAATGATAAATGGACTGTACTTATATAGCACATTTCCAGTCATGTTGCTTACTCAAAGTGCTTTACACCAGGGGTTCCCAACCTATCTTCCTTGGGGGCTCCCTTCATGCAAATACTAAAAAGCCATGGACCCCCTGCCCCACCTGGCAACGTGGGGTTCAGTGTCTTCCCCAAGGACAATTCGGCATAGAGTCAGGGGAAGCCTGACTCCGACTATCCAGTTGGTGGACAACTGCTCTTCCTTCTGAACTACAGCCGCCGACATTTACTACACAGATTGTAGTACATGAAAAACATTTTATAGACGTGAACAAAATTGCAAACTTTTTTTATTTTTTTTTTTATTGGAAGGGAATTTTAGTAAATGTAGAATCCAGAAGGTGTCTGTCTCTTTACATTAATTGACACATTATTCTGGCAAAGAAACCCTAACACAGTCTGTCTGTATCCAGAGTGATGACACAGATGTAACAACAGCAAATGAGGATGATGCATTACACCAACAGCCAAATAATACCAGAGGTCCTCTGCCTGGAACGTTGGGGACTGGATCTAAACAGAGTCCTAGAGACCTTGCACTCTCCAGCAAGGCCAGGTGTGGTATACTAAAACATCTTTTAAAAATTGGTTTTGTACTCTGTTTTTCCATCCTAATTTGTTCTCATGTGTCTGTATTCTGATTTAATTTGCACTACATCAAAGCTGCTCTGCTCTTTTAACAGAGAGAAACTTTATGAGGAGAAGCTGCGCCAGCAGAAGCAGGAGCTGAAGCAACTTCATGAAGAACGCCAGAGACTCATTGAAATCCAAGGCAAGATCCAGGACCTGCAGTGGGCTTGCCCTGACCTACAGGTAATGCAGAGTCCTGCATTCCCTTCATACATTTACATCAGTAAATTTTTGGTGACCAACAAAACATTTGTTGTTTTATCTGTTTAACAAATGATAGTAATTTTATAGTTGTATAATAAATATGGACTGGCCTTGCAAACACTCAGCTTCATGGGTTTAACTTTAAATTGAAAAGTTTTAGGATAAAATTTTCCTGAGGCTTTTATTTATTCTAAATTGGATTCTTAGGGTAGTTTATTGGGCTCATATATTAAAGGGGGTAAATTGACATAGTTACAGTTTTTATGCTTTGAAGAATTTATTCACCCAAATGGAGGACTTGGGACAGAACAAATTTTGAACTGCCTTAAAATGAATTTTAAACAGTACAGGGAGATTATTGGTATTTGTGTGAAGTCATAACTGTTTATTTTTGAGTAAAGTATTATAGGTCTGTTTTTAAATTAATTTTTTCCTCTGGTGTCCAAGCAGTCATCTGTATCCAGCACAGCAAGTCAACAAGGTTTGCTGAGGAAGGTTCCAGTCGCAGCTTCCACACCTGCTACTCTCCAGGCTTCTTCACCCTCTGGACCCAAAACCAATTTAGCTGTGCTCAAACCTACTGCTCCAGAGGCAGCCATTTCTTCAGTCACTGACAATGAGGTAACAGATTCCAACTTTCTCGTCAGTACACCCTCTAATGCTGAAATCATCTTTTGTCACAAACAAGCACTACACTTTACTAACAGACCAGGAGCGTTTACCATGCCCTCTCTTCTTGTGCTGCCAACAGCTTTGGTCAGAAATGCGTCGCCGACAGATTTTGCGGGAAGATCTACGACAGCGCAGAAAGCATCTAGAGTCGTTGATGGCTGAACACCAGAGGCGTAGTGGCCTCAGTGACTCGCCCTGCCAGATTGAAGATGAAGAAGACAATGTTACACCTTCACAGCCTGTCAGTAGGGATGAAAGGTAGAAGACATGTTGCTCAATGGGTCTGTGATCAAAGTCCAACTGGGGAATCTTTAGAATTTGTAGCTGCTTCACATGATATACTGCTCCTCTGTTTTCATATTTGGGTGACATTACAGTATTATTTCTACATTAATAATGAACTATTGTTCCAATGGCAAATTATTTTTCTACTGATATTTTAATTTTTAATTAGAACAATGGCTACTTGGGGTTCCAGTCCCTGCCACCTTGATGACAATGATGATAATGATGAAGAAGAGGAGGATGAGTACCACTCAGAGATAGCTGCAGAGGAGGAAGACGAGCCAGAACAATGTACGGAAAGCAGCTCTGATGAAGACATCCATCTCTATTCAACAAGCATGAACCAGCGCTCCTTCAGTAACAGGAAGAATCAAGGAAGGTCAGACCACATGACGTAGGAGAGGTTGTTACCTTAGAGCTCTGTATCTGTTGTCCGTTAATTCATATATTTATCTTTTTTTTTTTTTTTTTTTTTGCTTGTGTTTTTATCTCCAGCAATCTGAAGCCTCCCACAGCCTTTTCAGGTGAGAGTGATGGGCATCTTCATAATAAAACTAAGGCAAAGCAGCCTTTCAGAAGTTTGAACCAGTCTGGAAGCCAGCGTGGAGGTATACGTCGACAGGAGAACCTGCGCTGGGCCTCTGAACTCTCCTTGACTGAGGGTTCATGTCACTGGCAGGAACAAGTCAGCCACCTGCAGAGGCAGCTGGACTTCAGTACAAGCATGTGTCAGACACTTCTTCAAGACCAGCAGGTTAGCACACTTAGCAAATGCTTGCACAGACACTGTTCAGACCTGGTGTTAACAAGTTTTCTTGATGATACAGTTGCAGTTGGACTGTGCTAAATACAGGTGCACGGAAGATCCATTTAAATTTGATCACTCAGGCCACACTCAGGTGGTCAGACAGACTTGTGATTACATTTTCATAACAGTGCAAACACTGGGCCGTATTGAAGGACCAACTACCAGTCTGATGTGACTCCAAGCAACCAGCAGATTTTCAAGTGGGATGTATTCTCACTCCTCAGGTTTTTGTACAGACCAGTTCACTTGCAATCAGATGATAGGACACTTGATGGCACTGGATTTGAACAGGATCTGCTTGACCTTCACAGTAGCCCTCTATCTAGTTTTGGTTTTGTCCTTTTTTGTCTGATCAGTAAGGATATATTTTGTGTTTATTTTCACAGACACTATCATACATGCTGCAAACTCTGCTGACGGGTCAGTTCAGCTTGTTACCAAACAACCTGTCATCACCACAGGTCCATCTTGTCATGCATCAGCTAAACCAGTGCTATACCCAGCTGGCTTGGCAGCAAAACAATGTACAAAGGTGAAAGCAGTAGCTTAAATATTAGAATTAAGTTGAAGCAGATGTTGCACGTTTTTAAAATTTGCAATCTTGCAATTCAACGCTTTTTCTTTCAGACTAAAACAGGTCCTGAATGACCTCATTCGCCAGCAGCAGCAGCAGCAGCAGCAGCAGCAGCCTTCCTCTTCAGCTGCAGGATGGCAGACACAGAAGCAGGGCTCAGCACAGGAATCCAGCTCCGGCCCCTCAGCTTCCCCTGGAGTCTTCCCTTTCTCCTCTACCATGCATCCTCCAGCTAACAACATGCCTTCTTCTGCCTTGTCCCCATTCCCTCCCAGTATGATATGTATTCTTTGTAGCTCTTTGATTTACATTACTGTTTTTATTAGTTTGTTACTCAAACTTCAAATGCACAGAGATAACTTAACTGTGCAGAAGTGAATTGTCTTCAGACTTCCATTACGTGATTGCTTTTTATTGAGCATTAACTCAATACCTGAAGCAATTTTTTTCTTTCTTTTTCCTCTCTTAAGGCTTTAACTTATATCCAACCTTCCCTGCTTCCTCGGTTGACTTTCATCAAGGTGATGTAGGTCCAGCTACTCCTGAACACCAGAAGCTGCAGTTGGACCCCAACACTTCCATTAAAACAGAATATATGAATTTCCCTCCACCACTGCAGCGTTCTCCTCTTAACACTACTACAGAAAGGGGGTATGTCATTTTTGACTGAGAATATATTTGTATTGTTTGTTGAACAATGTTATTTATGCCGTTATTTTCCACTTTACTCCATTAGACTGACTGGCCGACTGAACACTTCCTACACAAACAATATAACACGGCATAACATATCTAAATCAGAGCTGCAGGAATCTCCTCCTTCTTCTCCCACTTTTGCCAAATGCCACTCACAACAGCAAGACTTTGACAAGGAATCACAGGAAAGCTTCAGCAGTATGCCCGATCCTGTTGATCCCACCACAGTCACAAAGACTTTTAAGGCTGGACG
Organism: Melanotaenia boesemani; assembly: GCF_017639745.1. NCBI lineage: Eukaryota > Metazoa > Chordata > Actinopteri > Atheriniformes > Melanotaeniidae > Melanotaenia > Melanotaenia boesemani. The sequence goes on from NC_055685.1 coordinate 19,798,886, forward strand.
CAAGGCCTCTGCACAAGCCAACCTGGCCTCTCGGAGCAAAACTCCCAAGAACCGCCGCAGAAGAAACAAAGGCCAAAGCAAGAATTCTGAAAGTATGACAACTCAGTCAACTCCAGGCTGACAGTTCATTTTAGAATTTCAGTTCAGTAGTTATTTCATTGGGTTTTCGTTGTGTTACTTTTGGTGTCTTTATGCATGTTATCAAACTTGTAATTAACAGAAATTGTACTGCTGATTATCCTCTCATTTTTCTTCTCAGGCCATGAGAGTGACAGCGTTGGTAGCACTCGCCCATCTCATCATAGGGATCAGAATCAAAGCCTGTTGGACAAGCTGACTCAAGAAAAACTAGACAGCAAGGCTAAGCTTGGAAACAAACGAAATGATCTCTTCTCTGGTATGGCTTAAACTACCTGTAACCAAAGTTATATAAACATAGTTTCCATTCCTCATTTTGTATGTTGTTTGTTTTGTTTTTTACTTTGTACACATTTACAGTCAACATTTCATGTCTCCTGTTCATTATCCTCATGATTTTACATTTTGTTCTTTACCCCATCCTTATCTTTTTTGATAATTTGCTTTTCTTTGCACATTTACCATGACCATTGGTTCATTTTTAATTTTTACTCACAGCTTATGCTTGGAGAACACCTTTCCTCTCTAACAGAATTGCATGCACAGAAGCACCAGGTAAAGTCACATGCACATTTTAACATTGTTTTGTTCTTACCTCACCTAACCATCATGCATGACCTTTAACTAACTAAACCCAAACCAAGACTTCCAAATGTGTGTGCACCTGGAGTTTGGATCTGAAAATGTATATTTTACATTGAGGGGAAAAAGTGAACCTTAATATCATTTTGTAAAATCTTGACATTGTAGATGCAAGCAGTGACTTCTCACTATTCGAAGCTCTGAGGGAGACCATTTACTCTGAGGTGGCTACTTTAATATCTCAGAATGAGTCACGACCCCACTTCCTCATTGAGCTTTTCCATGAACTGCAACTACTCAACACAGACTACTTACGCCAACGGGCACTCTATTCTCTGCAGGTAAGCTTACACAGAAACTCTAGTGATGGACTTAAATTTGAATCTAACTCAAATGTATTTTAATCATGGTTGAAATTATAAGCTGGGATAATTTCTTGATTTTCATTGTCCCTAAAGAGAGTGGTGGGTAAGTCCGGGTTGAAATACAGGCAGTGATTCAGACATTAATACAGTTGTTTTGACCATTTTAAAACTTTACATTTAATAAGTCCTATTTGAGTTGATTATTTAGTTTAAATCACGTTTGATTTTAGATTTGGAATTCATTGCATCATTTGGTGCAGATGGTTGTAATTGATCTGCTTTTCTAGAGAAGTCTATTGTGCATCTTTAATGGTGTCAAAATCAAAATTATTTGGCTCTGAAAATCAGCGGAGAGAATTTCCTTGTATACTTCAGACCACAGTTTATAAAACGTTCATCCTGTGATTCTTACAGGACATAGTGACCAGCCACCTGACGGCGAGGAACTCTGCTGAGGACCAGCTGCCCTCTCTTGGTCCTGTAGTGTGGGCTGGAGGCTCTCAGTCTGAGTTCACTCCCAGCCAGAGTCTGACTACCAGCGATGAAGTAAGCTTTCTACCCTGCTTGCCATTTTCCCAATTTTCTTAACTGATTTTCTTTTTTCTTGATTTGTGTCTCCTTAATCTGTTCTAAAATCTTATTCCCATGGCTTTGATGCCCTTTCTTTTCTACAAATTAAATACATCTTTGAACTGAGTTTCTTTTGACCTTGCCTCTTGTCATCTCTCCTTGTACTGTCATCCTTCCACTTTTCTTTATTTTCTGATTTTAATTTTCACTGCCCTTCTTCGTTGCCTTTAAATTTAATTTGACAGCAAAGCTTCAAAAGCCTTTTCTATAAAGAATGACCCTCATCTGTCCATGTCTCTCTTGCTAGATTAGACATGTGTTCTTTGTTCTACTCCAAGGTCCCCAGAGTTGCACTAATTGGGAACCAGGTCTTTTGTCTGTCTAAATATTGCCTTTGTTGAAGAATGACGAGTGAAATGTCTAATTTTTCAGGTTAGAAAAATGGCTGTAGAAGACATTTTTGCATTGTTTAATATATGTGTTACATCCCTTGCTCTCTGGATAATTGTGGTAGTTTTATTAGTGATTGAAAAGTGGATCTGTGTTGAATAATCTATTCTCTAACAATTAGGTAATCAGGGGTTAACATAAGGCATAAATTGCATGTGTTTAGACTTGTAAAATGATTTCTTTTTCAGGAGGTGGTAGAGAAGAATTTGAGACATGCACAGGACACATCAAAGAGGAGGCATGATGCAGAATCTGTGGATAATGACAGCAACATGTCAACTTCTTCCAACCTGGAACCTTTTGCTAATGATGACTTGGGTATAGTTATGCATGTGTTCATCTTTTGACTCTAAAAAGAAATCTGTTTGTCTACACCCTTGTGTGCAGCTGAAATGCTTTGCTTACGGCCTTGAACTGCAGAAAATTATATACCTTCTTCCATCTTTTCTCAGCAAGGCTTCTCAAGTTGTATTTTAGTTAACCAAGTAGTTTACACCTTACATGGCCAAAATAAAGCTTACTACTGTTGAATAGTAAACCTAAATGTGATGGATTAAGAGTGAGGCTGGTTTCCTTTCTTTGGTCTTGTGGTGTAAACCTGGTTGCAAATACATACATATCTCATAAACTTATAACATTCTCTCGCTTTATTGATTTCAAACTTCTGATATTCTTTGTGTGTCTCTTCTTGTTTTCCTTTCTATGCGACCCTGACAGGAAACACAGTGATTCATTTAGACAAAGCTTTGGCAAGGATTAGGGAGTATGAACGCATGAAGCTTAAAGCTGAATTTAACCCCTGCAACACCAACGCTGCAGATGCAGGCAGTTCTGAAGGATCACATGCTGAACGTACTTCTGCTAACCCTGCTGAGCCGGTGGAAGGTACCAATCACATGAGGCTGTCTGTGTGCAGATGTGTAACAGCGCAGTTGTGATTTTTTTATTATTTTAGATGTTGTAAATTGGTGAGTTCATTTCTTATTAGATTGTTGTTTGTGTGTTTGTAGCAGGTGCAACTGGTGATGTGCACTGCCCTCAGATTGACACCCAGCAGCTTGATCGTCAAATCAAAGCTATTATGACGGAAGTAATTCCCTTCCTTAAGGTAGGATAACTAACAGAGAGCTGTAGACTTAACTTTGCACCATCAGAGGTTCTGTTCGAATTAAAGTATTGATTTTATGTGCCTGTCTTGACCTGATAAAAAATAGTATGCAAAGTGATTTTATCCCGTAGGTTTAATTTACTGTGAATGCAGTGGTTCGCAATCAAATGTCAAAGTGTAGTTTTCTTGTTTTGTTTTGTTTGTTTTGATGGACTGACAGTACTTTGTTGATCCCAAACTGGGACATCAATCAAATTAGATCCAGTACTTAAATAAAGTTACTGAAGAATTATTTGGTGCCATTACTGGTCATTATCAGAAATATGCCTCTGAGTGGAATCACCTTGTTCATCTTTGTTTTTAACAGGAGAACATGGATGAGGTTTGTTCCCATCAGTTGCTGACGTCTGTGCGGCGCATGGTTCTTAATCTCACCCAACAAAATGATGAGAGTAAGGAGTTTGTCCGCTTTTTCCACAGACAGCTGGGAGGCATACTGCAGGTAGGATCAGTGCTAAGCACCTCAAATGCAGCCCATACAAGACAAATAAGATTGATTTAAAAAGGTCCATCTGACTTTCCATCTTTTTATTTTTTGGTCCAGGACACTCTTAGTAAATTTGTTGGCCGTACTCTAAAGGACTGTGGTGAGGATCTCTTGGTTGAGATTTCAGAGATCCTTTTCAATGAACTGGCCTTCTTTAAGCTCATGCAGGATTTGGACAACTGCAGCAGCACTGCTTTGGCAGCTAAGCACAAAAATAAGAAAAAGGCTGAAGAACCCAGTAAAGTCAAAAACACTGTTCATGTAAGTTATTTTCTGAATTTTTCTTCTTTTTTTACATATTAGATTGTAGTAGACTAATCTGACCTTTGTTTTAATCTTTTCTTCTCTTTATAAGAACGCAGTAGGTGGTACAGAAAAATCTGTTTCTCCAGCATATGTTGATGAAGACAAAGTAGGTCACTTAAATACTGACGTAGAAATGATTCACACTACTTAAAACACCAATGATGTGTGCCATGGTAATGTATCTTATTTTATCCAGGACCAAGATGAGGCAGAGCAAGAAAAAATGTCTTCTGTCTCGGAGCTTTACCTACACACAGAGATGAAGAACAACAGAAGCCGCGAAGCTTCAGAGGATGAGGATGAGGATGAAGGAAATGGGCTTGTAGTTCCAATGTCTATCAGTAAGTGTGATGGGGTGCTGTTTTGCACAAATTATGTTGAATAATGATTTTTTTTGGGGGGGGGGATGTTCCCATTGTACAAAGTTTGAAAAATGGAGTAAAGAAAAATTATAATTAAAATTTTTCAAAAGTTTTTACTTTCCAGTATCTTCCCTACAAACCTTGAGTCTAGACAGGATGTATAAAAACCCTTTTCTGCTCAGAATATAAATTTGACTTCTGAATCTTTCACCAAGTCCTCAGTTTGCTGCTGTCAAAATGCTACACAGGTAAATAATCATCTGGAACTTGAGCCTCAACTTACAAGGGTGAACGATATCTGCAAGTTAAGATCAAATTCAGTCTGAATAGTGCAAAAGAAAAAGGCAAAACGTGCTTAAATTGTCACAGCTTCTTCAGTTATTAAATGCTCATAGATTATGGTAATTTACACAAATATTATGGCACTTTGACCCTTATCTACATCTTTCTTGTTCATTACTTTTCAGGTCTTTCCAAAGCAGAGACTCAGGCCCTGACGAACTATGGCAGTGGAGAGGATGAAAATGATGAAGAGGAAATGGAGGAGTTTGAAGCTGGACCAGTAGATGTTCAAACATCTTTGCAGGCTTCTAGTGATGTGCAAGTGGAGCAGGTCAGTGCTACAGTCAGCTATGGAACTATATATCAGCGATTTCCTTTCAACGATTTCTTTGTTGTCTGATCCATATGGTTGTGCTGCATTTTAGGGAACACCCAGCAATGAAATCCAGGAGATAAAACCTGAACAGAAGAGTTCAGAGAGTGATAATGGTGAGGCCAACTTGATGCATTTAGTTTTAACCTAAATGCATAAAAGAATTTGAAAACTTCTTTATATTCTCAGTTATTAATCTTTGTTTTTCAGAAATAAGTAAATCTGTTGGGACTGGGGATTCCACAGTGGAGGAAGATACTGTGGTAGAGTGCCAGAGCCCAGAGAGAGAGAGTAAAGCTGGGGCAGCTGCTGTCACTGAGGGAGACTCTGCAATCTGCCAGGGTCAGGATGTCCCCAAGGAGTCAACAACCAGTAGTAGTCCTAACACAGACTCACCTGTCCTCATCAGTGTTGATGTGAGTCAGCTGCAGATGGTAGCTTCGCAGGACATTGTCAGGATGTTGGTGCTCATTCATTCTTTGATGTGTGATCGGTCTCAAACCTTGTTATTGCTGCTGTTCTTATTTTCTGAATGCAGGAGATGGGCTCGGGTAACACAAGCCAAAAGTCAGATGAGGAAGACTTTGTCAAGGTGGATGACTTACCACTGCAGCTTTCAGTCATGTGTGAGGTGTGTGAAGAGTTAAAAATTAATTCTTCTTTTTCTAATGAATTACTGCTTTGCCAGAAGGAAAAAGCTCAAACTCATTGCAGATATTCAGAAGAAGACCAGTTATAACATGTTGGCAAAAAGGTGTGTTTCACTGAATGTTCTGTAATATTAGGAGGAACTTCAGAAAAGAATAGTAGAGGAGCAGCAGAATAACAACCTCTCTGAGGAGATCCTCAATGGAAACACTGAACTGCTGACTGGACTGGTGGGAAATGCTCAAGCACTGAAGGAACCAGGTACCGATGACCATCTTTGTTACCGTTTTTATTGCCGCCTTAAATCTATACAGCCTGAGTATCTAGTTTATCTGTATGTAAAGAGTGAAACCAGAGTAAATTTTAATTTTCTTCTTCCTTCTTTTTCAGAAACCATTGGTGCTCAGAATGTGTAAAAGACTTACACAGATGTCTCATTGCGGTTTTAGTAACACAGTACTTAAACATTATATCTGACCTGGATGATTGTTGATTCCTTATCTGATACTTTAAAGGAGCAAAGTTACATATTGGTAGCTGTGACAGTGAGATACACATAAATCAAACTCCTACAACACTTAGTTTTATTTCTGAATGTTTAATGTGATTTTTTATCTTTAGGGATGGGGGCGCTTTTGCTGCTGATTAACAGTTTGAATTTTTGTTGTGCTAAAATCCCTGTTTAGACCTGCCTTAGTCTTTTTCTTGGTTCTGGGATCAGTTTGACATGTTTCTCTATGTTTTTTGTCTCTGCCGGGCCTTACAGCTGTGCAGCTCGTCTTTTCTGCACTTGATTCCTTAAAAGTTTAGTCATAGCTGCTCATTGTTTTTCCATCTAAGTTCAGAAACTTTTATCCCTTAAAACACAAATTTCTACTGTTCTGTTTTTAATGGTTATCCCTGTATGAGTTGAATTTAAATAAAATCTTGATTACTGTAATCAGCTTTAATTCATTACTTTATTACTGCTAGTGTTTTTTGTGATAACAAAAGAAAAACACGCACATTCCCACCTAGTTTGATTTAATGCTTGTGTCTTTTATATGTTTATGCCAGAATCCGAACTGGAAGATAATCAAAATGGTATTTTGACAGACCAGAATGGCCAGAGGTGACTATGCCTGGCTAATGAGCTTGACCAATCAGAGCACAAGTTAAAACATCAAATTTGGGAATACTTTTATTAATCATTAAAAAAGGAAATGGTCAGTATCAATTCATTCGTTAGTATCAGTAAGTAAAAATGGACAGAAAGCCTTAATCTGCATATTAACTTTGATAAAACATCAATATCTTACATTTACTGAACTATCGCTTAACAAGTGTTGGATTTTCTTGCAAATATAATTACAGTAAATAAACAGTAGAAACATTTACAGGTTTGATTCACTTTGGTGTTAATTTCCCTCATAACAAAGTAATTTGGTGTTCTCAAAGTGTTTGCAGTCTGAACAACCAATGACAGTGTTTTAATCAGTGAAGCTTTTCTCTGTGCACATAAACATATTCAAACTAATCAAGACTCAGTGTTAGGAGGATCACCAGGGCATGCACGGGTTCGGGCAGTCCCGGATGTACGATTCCAATTTGCCTTTGGACACTTGCATCAGAGTTGTATATGTGGTCAGCTGGAGAGACATTAAAAATATTTACAACAACATAATGAATCTAACTTTCTTCTATTGGAGAAGTGCAATCTGTAACGAAGTGGCTCACCTTGTTTAAAACTGGTTTGGTCGAGAGCATATCGTACAGTGTGCTGAGTGAAATGTTCTGAAAAAGAAGGGACAAATAAAGTTGTGGTTCTTTGATAAAATGGGAAATTCACTTGTCAGATTTGGACTTCAAAACTAAAACGTCAAGACTTGCAGAACAGAGTTTTATTCAGAGAACTAGGCCAGTTCAGGTCTGGACTGTCATCACTACTCACACTCTGTGCAGTCTGATTCATGCACTTCATGGCAGGAGTCCTGCGATCATCCAGGAAAAAAGGCTCCTTCCAGTGGTCGTAGTTTGTCTCCAGGACATACCACCGGCCTTGCTTCAGGTCAATTCTGAAATTCAAGGTCAATGAAAATCTCTATGTGATCTTTGGTCACACAAAGCAACATATTGTGAAACAGTTAAAATCAGGTGATCTGAAACGGAAGATGTCAGCTGCTGGTTGAGCAAGTATGTCACGACATGAAACACGTCATTAGAGACTTGTGATCAACTTTTTTTTTTTTAGTATCACTTTCATTTGGATGGTGATGAATCGTACAGACTTAAAGGCAAAGTTCACAGAACTCCTGCATCCTTGTTCAAGAATTCAAAATTTCTGGATTGTTGACAATATTACATCACAAAGCTAAGCTTTAGTACTTACTCCAAGATATCAATACTGAGCACCCTGGACCTGGTGATGATGCAGCCCTGCCCAGTTTGGTTTCCTCCAAGAATGAAGTAGGCTGGGGCAAGTAGCTTGGTCTGAGCCAGCTGACTTTTGGCTTCCTCATAGCTAGCAAAAAAAAAAGATCTCACTGTTAGCATTTAGTTTCTATTCACCTTTTTAATTCAATCTCAATGGTTAACACTTCACAAAATAAAAGTCTTGTTTCCCCTAAATCCTGAAGGACTTACAAACATTAAACGTGTTTTTTTACACAATAAGAAATCAGCCTTTTCATGCATTTAATTTCTTGAAAAGTGGTTAAATGCAATATACAGGATAAGATGGAATTTACTACATGTGTCGCTGTTCTGGATAAAAAGATGTTTGGTCTTGCTCCTGTGCTGTTTCTCATCAGCAAGTTATTTTTAATTATTAAGGAAGGGTACCTGTTTGCATGTTCTAGGACAGATCGAGTGAGAAAGCTCATCCACATCGCATCTCTTTGTCCCAAAATCCACTCCAGGATTCCTGCATGCAAACAGATTAGAACAGTGGCATGGATTCACAAACACAAATCATCTATATTTTAACTGAAAGCTGAGAAAGAAAATGTTAACTCACCAATGTATCCTCCATCAAGGCTGAAGCGCTCGTTCATAGTCAGAGTGAAGATGTTCTTTAAGAGAGAATAAAATAATTTAAGTCTTTATTAAATCCAAAAGGTAGTAAGCTCACAACTCCACAATTTTGTCCTCCTTCAATGGTTTTTCATGTTGAGTATGATAATAAATGCCTTACAGGTTTGATGCCTGTGAGCATGCCAACATATCCAGCAAAGTTTGTAGACTTAAAGACCGTCTGATTGTTTCTCTTGAAGTCGAGGTTGACCACTAGAGGCTTCAGCTTCTCACTGATGGTCCATGACTTGTTTTTCACATCCCAGCTGCAAAGAAACACAAGTTTTTATAACCATTTGTGTTGAGGCTTTGCTTAAAAATGTTTTAAATCATAGAAACATTCTTACCCCATAAATAATCCAAAATCTAAATTTCTGCCATGAAAGAGGTTACCTGGAAGGGAACAAAGCCCCAAAGCATTTCAGTATTTCTAACAGGTTTTATTTTAATGTCAGTGGTTCTTGACAAAAATGGATCCCATCAACTTACCTTTGTCATCTTCTGCAACAACTGACGTGCAAACAGTGAACACCTCGTAGAAGATGTTAAACAGGACAACTTCACCTAAATTATAAGAAAGGGAAAAAATGGACAGAAGTCAGTGAGGCGTTTTTTTTCAACTGGAGAAATATTATTATTATTATTATTATTATTATTATTATTATTTACCTAGAGGAACCCCTGAATCAGCTGCAATTCCTTTTATTTCATCACCAAACGGACTTGGTAGTGAGTCAACCATTAAAGGCTACAGAACATAAAACACATTGCAATCTTAAAACCTTTTGTGACACTACAAATATAGCCTTTAAAATCACTGGAGAAACAGCTGACACTCACCAGTGTGATGTCCACCAGCTCTATCAGCTTACCACTGGGAACAAATGCATCTGCCAAGTCTCTGATCGCTTGAATCATGCTGACCAGCTGAAAACAAGAAGAACATAACAGAAATTTAAGACGGACTTGAAAGATGTGATTTTTAATTATTTCTCAACGCACTTACATAACTTTTTTTGTCAGCGATCACAGGCGTCCATCTCTTGATGGGTGGTAAGTCCAGATCCACTGTGTACCAACTGACAGGACCTTTGAACCTGTTTCAAAACAACAAGCTGTAAAAACAATACTGATGTTTGCTGATGTGAAAGATGACATCCCATTCATAACATTATCATTTGTTGGAATGAACTGACTTGAGTTCTTAAATATTAACTAAGCTAATTTAATTTGACTAGTAAATCATTTTGATGTAGAAATAATATGTCAACTGGTAGGTGAGTGGGAAATAATGTGTTTGAAAAGATTAAAATTTTAGAATAAATTATTAATAGGTAAATAAAACAAATATAAATAAAAAATCCACAATAAAAAAGCCATTTATTTTGAACTTATAAAACTGACTGAAACGTTACTATTAAGACAGCACATGCTTATAAGTATCACTTATAAGTATCATAAGTCACCAAATTCTCCACACTGCGTCTTCAGTGGAAAATGCAGATAAAGCAAGATATGAGGCCAAAGGTAAAGATAAATAGATCCTAAACTTTCCCAAACCTTTGAAACTCTGTGCGCCAAGTATGAGAGTATGAAATGTTGGCTGTTGTGTTGAGAGCCAACAGGCTAGAGGAAGTTATTAGCATGATTAACTAATTTTTAAAATCTTTTAAAGTTTACTCCAATACAAAATCATTCATATCCCCAAAATATATAGCCTACATCTTCAGATTGCACTGTCTGCGAGCAGATAAAGGCTAATTAGCATCAACTTCTTAAGAGAAATTTAAGAGATATTTTGCATTACTGGTTAACAAATAACTTAACTGATTAACTTAACACGGTCTACTCAGTTTTAACACTGAAGACAATAGAAGACAATAATTAGATAACAGAAGGCATTCAGCTGGCTTGCAGAATATTAACGATCACTCATTGAGAAACGTCTGCGTATTTTCTTTCTTCTCCTTTCATTTATATATTTCAGCTACAGCACAGGAAAAACACTTAACAGCCCCTGTCGATGGAAGTAATAGAAACATAATTCACGACCAAGTAACTGCATGTATTGAAGTTAGAAACTGACATTTACGAGAAGCACTTGAAGGCGGCAGAATACGGTTATGAAGCAAATGTGTTACAAAACATGAGTGACTCAGGTGACTGGACGCGCAGGCTATGTAGGATTTTAAAATGATTTCTGACACTTACGTTGGTCCATTTGGTGGATACATGCCTGTCCGACATTCTTCTGTGTACTGTAAATAAATAAAAAAAATAGAGCTTTAAATAACAGCGTATGACACTTCTGGTTAAAACATCAATAACAAAAACCATCCGTTCAACTCGGTACCGTGAGGTGACAGTTTAGCCCAAACAGTGTTTTGATGTGAGTGAGGAGAAATGTTGCTCACCGGTGGTACAAACTGTGTCGATGTGACGGTCAGCAAAGCAGCTAAAATGAGACAATCTAGGTACCCCATTTTGGAAGACTGCACTCAAACCACTGCTGGACAGGCTTGGTCAGTTTATTTTCATATTAACTAAATTACGGAAGTTGCTTCTGTTTACCTCGTGACGCTGAGCTGACCTACTTTGCACGAGGGGAAATAGCAGGCTTTAAAACGCATTTAGCAGCAATATAAATATATATAAAGTTACATGCTGCTTTGATTACATAAAAACACGTAGTCTAATTTCTACTTTTTGCCTCCAAAGCCACGCTGTTAGCAAAAGAGAAAATAAAGAAAGAAAAAGACTCAGTCATATCAACCACCCCTCAAAGACACACTAGTGGTTTGCTCCATACGGAACCAAAAGTAAACGTCGAAACCACTCGTGGTTGATAGCGTTTTGTTATACTTGCTTTTTGTATTTAAACTGTTCCTGAATATATTTGTTAACCACAATTTTTTACTCAATGGTTATCTTTACACGTGGTGTTATATCAGGTAAACGGTACTCTGTACACTTTCTGGTCACTGCATTGGCAGATTATTAAATTAACACAAACAGACCCCCTTCAATCCCTTCAGCAGAGCATGACTGCAAGGCAAAAAAAGACACTATCCCTTTCACACTGAGCATTGTAGTTTTTACCTCTGAAATATTTACTGATTAGTAAAATTAACTGAATTTTAATGACTCTGCTGTAGTTGTATTTATTAATTCGAGATTGAATTGGCAATGATGTAAAATGTAAACACCACAGGTCACAATTTATTATGCATTTTGTCCTTGCAGTTATTCTGCATTGTTTTATACTTGTTTGCATGTCTGTATAGCAAATTACTATATTAGTGTTTTTTTTTTTATTCTTGTGATCTTTAAGATATCCTTCTGGTTGCTCATAAATTCCCATTAGTGCTTGAATATATACAAAATGTACTTACCAATAGTAGTATTTTTTTAGTAGCATTAAGTGAATGAGAAACATTAAGTTAGATAAAAAAGTGTGGACATGGTTAAAACCTCACAGCATACATATGGATAATTTAACATGATAAATGACGCAATTGATGCTCTCTCGATTTAAAAATCAACTACGTGTGTAAAACCACTATCTTGGGGAGTCATCCATCGATGATTCACTTGTATATTTAAATGTATCCAGACCCCTCTGGTAAACTCAGTCAAAACCTGTTTCACTGTGTTAAAAGCAAATACTTTGGTTTTTGTCTTATTTCTCCCCCAAAAAGATTAAATACAACACTTTAATATGTGAAATGTGTTGCATAAATAGACTTGCGGTGTCTTCCTGGGACATGTTTTAGGAAAAGTCATTGTCCAACCAACAGTGAATAATTTATCTATTTGCCAAAGGGGGTAATAAGACCTAATGGAGGGTAAACCTTGCTTTGTTTCAGCTTCCCACACTTGTGTAGGTGAATTAACCCCATGTGTCTGACAACCCAGTTCGTCATGTAAATCAGTGCAAAACAGTTTAAAGTCAAACATATTTAATCACAGTGAAAACAAATCATACACACTGAACTCTCACCACAGAGTAGTTACAGGTTAGTCTGTAGCCGACTGTTCTGTGAACACCACCCACTCAGCTAGAATGTATTTAACATCTTAGCTCAGTTAACACACTTCACAATGTTAGAGGTATTCCAAACACAAATCCTGCAACTCAGATGTTTCCAATTATTTCAGAGTTAATTATTTATACTAAAAAGGTCACTGGGTCATCTCCTGACAACAACACATGCACACAAGGGTGTGTGCTGTCAAAAAAACAAAGCCACAAAACTGATTTAACCACAGCTGGTTTATTAAAAAGATCAAAATTATAATAGAAAAAAAAAACTTATCAAATACCACATCAAATGGCTCCATCTACAAGACATTTACAAGACATGGCATCCATCCAGTCTTCATTTGCAGTACCTGTCTGCTTTCATTTTGCTTCTCCTGGAGAAAAAAAAGACATTTAGTCAGCAATACAGACAGAAAAATACTGATACTTTATTTCCCTTCACATATACATGAATCATGTCCATATAAATCATGTCAACATATCAAAACAGGTCATTTGGATTTTCTAGATTTAAAATATCACTAGGAAAAAAAAGTAAAAAGCGCTCTCAGTGTAGTGTGAATGCTTAATTACACCTGAACATAAAATAAAACATGAATTTGTTTTTGGAAACTTTTTCATTCTATAAGCTTTTTTGAGCAAAAGGAAATTAAGTTAGTAGAAAGCAAAACAATGACTTTAAAAGAAGTCGTCTGGTTGGTGGATTAGTTTTCAGTCACTGACTTTTGCATTTGGTCTTGTTTCCATTTCAGAACGACCCTAGTGTTTTAGATTTTACTGAGAACATCAGCTAGTGGCCACATCACTTACTTTTTCACTCAGGGATCATTATTAAAATAATAATGAAAAAGTTATATTTTAAACTGCAAACATGCATAATTTCTGGTGTAAAGTAGGAAATTCGAACAGATTCTATAGGAATAGATTTTTTTAGGATCTGGTCTAACTACATTTTTAGGCACTTGTTTGCTGGGTTTATGTTTCAGAATTGGAGGTTAACTGTGTAAAGTGACCATACTATTCACAATGCCACCATTTTACTGGCTTTATATCATAAAGAATGTGGCAAAATCTCTCTAAAGGCTTTTTTAAATTTAGAAAATCTACAATGAATGTTTGACAGTGAGCACGTAATACATTTATTCCTTCTAAGACGAGCTGAGGTGGATACAGTGAATATGATCTTTGGTGTTTGTCTACTTGCTAGCATAATTACACAAAAACTAACAAGTTGAAGCAAGACTATAGGAAGAACCCATAAAAGTTTTTGTTTTTATACCTGTCAAGCAAAGCTTCATGAAATTTTCCATCCATTCTGGCTTTCTTTAGGGTAGAACTGTCTCCCTCATTAACTCTGAGGCGCCGATCCTGAAAACTCTGAAATTTCTTCCTGTAAAATAGACATTAACATTAATAAGACCTAAACAAAAATGAGTAGGCAAAAGACTATCTGACTCACATACACTCAAAATATAGAGAAACGTATAATTTCTGAGAATTACACTCACTGGCCACTTTATTAGGTACATTTTCAATTGTACTGACTTAATTCATTTAGGCATGTAGACATAGCAGATGACTTGGTAAAGCTCATACCGAGCATCAGAATGGGCAAGAGAAGTCATTTAAGTTGCTCTGAATATGGTTGTTGGTCTGAGTATTTCAGAAACTGCTGATTCAGTGGGATTTTCATGTGCAACCACCTCTAGGATTTATAGAGAATGGTCAGAGAAAAGAAAAATATCCAGTGAGCGGCAGTTGTCTAGACAAAAATGCATTGTCAGAGGAGAATGGGCTGACTGGTTTCAAATGATAGAAAGGCAACAGTAAATCAAATAACCACTGGTTCCAACCAAGGTATGCAGAATAGCATCTCTGAGCACACAACACATAAAACCTTGTAGCAGGTGGGCTGCAGCAGCTGAAGACCACACCAGTTTAAACTGGACAATAGAAAATGGAAGAACGTTCCCTGATCTGATGAGTCTCAATTTCAGCTGCAACATTAAGATGGTCAGAATTTGCTGGAAACAACATGAAAGCATGGATCCATCCCGCCTTGTATCATCAGTTCAGGCTGGTGATGTAATGCTGTGGGGGATATTTTCATGGCACACTTAGTACCAACTGAGCATAGTTTAAACACCACCCTATAATGCACCACATCACAAAGCTTAAACAATCCCAAACTGGTTTTCTGAACAAGATGGTGAGTTCACTGTATTTGGATAACCTCCTTATGCACAAGCTCTCTATCCAATAGAGCATCTTTGAGTTGTAGCTGACAAATCTGCAGCAACTGTATGATGCAATCACATCAATATGGAACAAAATCTATGAGGAATATTTCCAACTTCTTGTAGAATCTTGCCAATCAATGTAGTTCTAAAGACAAAAGGAGGTCCAATCTGGTATTAGGTGGACCTAATAAAGTGGCAAAAAAAATCTTCTGAAGCTATCTTAGGAATACATGTAAGCATCTTCCACAAAAGTGCAACAAACAAGTGGGCTGTCAGAAACTTTTGATATTTAGTTTCCCTTTACTCAGCCGGTGTTTTATGATTCCCAGAATGCACTCTATCCTGAAAGGCATTTCAGAAGCTAAACACTACATCAACACACAGGCTCAAGGGCAGCTATTATCAACATGTCAGTATGATGAGTCCATTTCCCCAGTATTCATTTAAAACAAATAATAGAGTGGGAAAACAAGTCAAAGCATGGCAAGCAAAACACTGTTTCAGACATACTGCCTGGAACTTAATAGGCCACAGACAGGCTGTATATAAAACACTTGCAGCATAGGAGGATGAAATGTGATGTAGCCTGCTTTCTCATCACACTCTAACAACAGATCATCAATTGCACCTTTGAGGCGTGGGATTGATGAGGCAGATGCTTAAAGTGCGTGATCTTGTTCAAGCATGCGATTTTGCTGTCAAAACCTCGCCGCTGCAGACTGACAGTACAAGAATAATGGGAAGGAAATCACTTTTTGTCCCCCCTCAATCTGAATAAAACGCTTTAGCTTTCATTTTAAAAGGAGGCTGCAAGGAGTCAAAGTGCAGTGAAACACAGGCATCATTATTGATGGAATCTGAGGGAAGCTTTTAAGATATAACATTATCATTTTGCTACATTCCTGAGAAGGCAGAGGGACATCCTGATGCAGACAAATCCTATTTGAAAGCACATCAATTACATTTTGTGGGGAAAATATTTTTTTGGGCAAAGAACAACTTAATCTGAGCAAACAAAAATACATTTCCGTGTTTGCTCCCATCTGTGTAGATCAGGGGTGTCCAGCTCTTGGCCTTAAGGCCGCAGTCCTGCAAGTTTTAGATGTCTTCCCGATCCAACACACCTGATTCAAATAAATGGCTCTTCTCAACAGCTTGTTGCCCAATCATGTTGACCCGTTAATCTGACTCAGATGTGCTACAGCAGGAAACTTTTAAGACCTGCAGGACAGTGGCCCTCAAGGACCGACTTTGGACACCAAAAAAAGTCCAAAATGATTTTGGACTTTATTTATTTATTTTAAAGTTTTAAACTCTTGAAATGAGGCAGAGCGCTTGTGACGTCTCTCCAATTGCAGGTCTCACTCTGTACAGCAACTGTGTGCTAAGTACTCGCATCATATAAAAAAAGACACTTCATCTTGTAAAGTCTTGTCTTTAGAGCTTTTATTATTTACTTATTTTCATTAGAAAGAGAACCTGTAAATATGGTTTAGGTATCTATAACAAGTCATAGAAGTATCACAGATTATGTTGTATAAATATTGTATGATGATTTGCCGCAAACCTGTGTAGAGGTGTTTATGTGATACCTGAGAAGGTAATTAAAATTAAACCTAATGGGAAAGTGTGTCCAAACTTTTAACTGGTACTGTATTTGTATGAAAAACCTCCACATGCAAAATAGCAGGTCTCTGTAAAAATACAGCAGAGTAAAAGCTTTTTTTAATTTCCCTTTGAAGTTCCTTTCATTTTCAGAAGTGAAACAAAATAAAGGAAAAAGATTAGCATTTTTATTATATTCTGCCCTGTAACAATTCTGCAACCTCCCATTATCTATCTAATGACATCTTTTTAATATTTCAGGTCAACATGGACGTTTCAGGGGGATATGCTTCTGATGTTGTAGTTACATTTAAATACAGTTGTCATTGTATTCAACATGTATGTCAATAAATTATAACTGCAACTCCTCTGTAGACTGATTCAATTAAAATGTTTCCTTAAAAAGAATCTACTGGCTCTTAATCTTAATAAATGCAACACAAAAACTCTTGTGAACTTAGTAGACAAAAGACAGTCAAAGCACAATATAATGTTATATCCAGAAAGGACATTAACAAAAATTTGGGCTTCCTGTTTGTTACTTACACATAATTGACCTCACAGGATTTCACGTTTCCTCTGTCTTCTTCAGCAATGTCATCTTTATGTTTGACCTCTCGCTCCATGTTTGCCCGGATCTGTTCACCATTTAGGGGAGATAAATGCACAAAGAAACAGAAGTTGCACATTAAATAACACCTCGAACTCCCTTGTTACAAACACGTGTGGTCACAAACATTCTCGCCACTTCCTTAAAAACCAGTCAACTTCCTACAGAAACTGAATGCTTAAAATCAAAGAATTAATATACAACTTTGGAGAGGAAGACAATTTACACATCACCTTCAGCATCTCTTCATCCCCCGCTGTCTTGCTCTTGGCCACAATGTCCCCATTGTCACTATAGGAGATGAAACAGCTATTTCCTGCCAAGAGAGCCATTTTTCCCTGAGGCAGGACAGAAACAAAAACACAAAAGGCAGCAAATAAAACCAAACTGCAACAGAATAGGTTTTTGTGACAGACATAAAAGTTTGCCTGAAACTTTTATAAAAGAGCCTCCACTTTGCAAATGAATAGTCCGAAGAAAACATGAAGGCAAGGCGTGCTTACAAGTGTTAAGTTGGACACCTTCTGCCATGAAGAAAAAGTCTGAATGTAATTCAAGCATATTACCATGACGACCATTCCCCTAGACCATAATGCCATACTGGTAAATAAGGTCTTCTCTGCTCAGACTTTAGCAAGTTATTTTCTTATTTTATATTCAGTTTATTATTATTTTTTTTACCATCTGTGACTCTATCAACAACCACGATTTTACGATTATCATGATTATTTTGCGTTACCTAAATTCCCAACATTATAAACGTGGAAAATCACATGAACACTCCTTATAGGTCTTTAAGATTTAATTGGGACAGTCAAGATTAATGTGTTAATGCAAAGATTAATCTGTGAGATCAATGCATTATTTATTTTTTCCTCTTTTTCACATTGCTTATGCCATAGTAAAAATCTGAATTTGGCATTATCATGACAAGAGAAGGTACCTTCTCAGACTGGTAAACAGAATCCACCAAAAACCACCTAATCCTCCTTATTTATGAAGATCCTGACAGGTTTCCAGCCTTACATTTAGAGGAGGATGAGCCATTTGCTATATCAATTAACTTTGTTTTTATTCTGTGCTGTGATCTGCCATTATGGTTCAGACATGATCTTTTATGGAAAGTGATGATACATTTACTTAAAGACACGATTAATTGGGAAATGATGTAATCGTGATATCGCTACATGCAGTAAGATTTTACTTGTATCTAGATACTGTATATGGCATCAAGCTTTATTAAAAAATGTTTTAGAAAAATAACATTCCTGCAAATAATTATTGAGCTGGTGGTCTACATAGATAAAGAACAGAAAGACTTAAAGATCTACTCACATCCTGGAAGACTGGCTCCCATTGTTCCCTTGAACCAATGGCATCAGAGCGTCCCACCACCAAACCCTCAGAGTTGATCCCCAAGTACTTCCCATATCCAGATTTCAAAGCGATCCTACAACAACAACAACAAAAAACTACTAAATTAATTTCTATTTGCTTTCCAATGAGAACGTTTGTCTTGATAAAGGTTCAGTAACTTGTAGGGGTGATTCTGGGACCAATCGCTGTAACTACAGCATGATAAATAGCTCTGGAACAGGCAGCACATCTTCAAGGACTGATTATTAGTTGGTCAAATATTTTTGTTGATCTACAGAATAAAAACACATTCTTTATATAAATTCAGAAACATGGTAATAAATCTACTGGTGATAGAAATAAAATATACAGTTGATAAATGTGTGTGCTCACCGTGTGTCTGAGACCTTGACGGCAGTAAACTGCTCTGGTGGGTCGGGTCCCTCATTATCTGAAACGTAGTAAATCATTTTTACCTTTGAAAGACTTCACATTCATTAGCTCTGCTTAGATTACTGATTTTATCCTCATTCTTTTGGAGGGAGAAGTAGTTGTGTTGAATTAGAATGCTCCTACACAAGTTTACCCTCAAGAGATGACTCATTTTACTCATGAATGCTAACCATCAATAACACAGACCCTCTGGGTACACAGAGCTGTGCTGATCCAGACTGAGTTCAGCATCTAGACATTTATGATAAAATACGAAAAAACTGTTGTTTTGGATCTAAATGCTTCATCTGATATTGGGACCCCCTGATGTCCACATGATTTATGACCTGCCTGCGATTAAACACCTTTCTGCCATCAAAGTAAAGCTTTTACGAGTGTGTATTCTATCACAGAGACATCATGCTGAGTGTGAGACATCAACAGCACAAGTTTTGATGATGCAAAGGTAAAATTTGGTACAAAATCACTGAGTACCCTCTAAATATGTCAGACTGCTCTGACCTGAAAGTGAGTGTGGAAAGTTTTGCAGCTTTCAAAAAGACTAAAATCCACAGTTTGGGGTCTGTGGAGAGAGAGGGGGGGAGTAAAAAGGGAGGAAAGAGGAGAAAATCTCTAATCTACCTTTCCATACTGCTAGCTTGAGTCCTCTTTCATCTCTTAGAAATGGGTTTATGTGGATGCAGAAGATGAAAGCCCACTAAGGGAATTGGATGTTTCTATCTCCCAGCCATATTCAATGGTTCTGACTAAACATGGGCTGAATTGATTGTTAGTAGTGTCTCTTTCAGAGTCGACTGTTTCAATAAGCACCACACTGTCGGAAGTGCCTGAAGGCAGAAGTAAGTTAAAAATTCCGACTAAGCTCTGGCCTCCTCTTCAACTCAGCCGCTGTTCAGCCTGTCTGTTGGATGTCTGAATTTACAACTTGTGGACTGAAGGTAAAACCTACCATCTTTCCTAAAATAAATGCAGTCTTAACTTGGTATAAATTGAAGTTTAACGTTGGGTAACTGTGGAATGAGTCTGTGCTGTTGCAGACTTTCCAGTTGTGAGTGCAGATAACGTGAAAGAATACAACAAATACTTACATTAAGTTGCTTCAATATTGCAGAGCTACTTCAGTGCTTTCTTGTTTTCTCTTTATTCTTCTACATTAACTCTCGATTTATTTTGACAACTGTTACAAAGTGAGTTTCCTGTGAGTATTAATAAACTTAATTTGATTCTTGTTCAGGCTGTTATTTTCATATTTAGCTTTTTTATTTCTGGTTTAGGTTTTGTTTAAATAAATAAAATATTGTGTAAATTATTGTGGTGCTGTTCTTCTAAGCTTATAATACATCTTTAAAACCTTTTAAAGACCAAGTGATTTTCATCATGACCAGAGTATTAACTTGATCACATTTTCCTTATCTTACCTTTGTGTGGTGCACCAAGTGTGAAGAGCCCAGTATCCAGAGCATGAATGTATGAGTTGTTCTGCATCTCTATGGCAACTGTTCCTGTAATTTCTCCAAAGACTTTGACAGACCACCAGCCATCTAGTAAGCAGAAAAACCAAAGTCAGGGTTACAATAATCCTTGGCATTACTCACTAGACTGGAAATTCAGAATAACTGCCTTTTACAGTATTTCTAAGGAATATTCAGAATGTTAATACTTTTTGTTAATACAGTTAATACTGTTGGCATTTTCTATAACTTATCAATTTTTATCAAACCTATTGATTTCAGCCTTTTACATTCAAAGCAGTAACAACATTGTAAAGATATTTTGAGATCTTGTACCACACTGGCCATCCCAGTTGTTACAATTTAAAAGCATATTGGTTGTTTACCGGACTGCTATAAAGTCTGATAATACTAGAATTCTGACACAATGTCTGCCGTTTGACTAAAACATAATCAAGATACAGGCAATACAGAATATATATTCCAGTATGTTCTGCCTAGAGTCAACCAGTGGTGGCTAATAATCTCATAAACTGCATTTTAATACAACCAAATTCCTAACAAAGCCCTTTTTAATCATAGATTTTCTTCCTCTATTTCTATCGAAGGTGCTATGAGGTGAAAAGCAAGGTAAACCCAGGATAAGCTGCCAGTACTTCAGAAATACAGGTATGTTAAATTCAAATACCAATAATGTCAGGTCCTTCCCCTTCATCACCAGCTTTTCTCTTCTTATCTTTGTGTTTCTTCTTTTTCCTTTGGAGAAAAAAAATAAAAATGTTTTTACCTTGTGATCAGATGATTGCATACTTAAACTGGAGGTAGACTAGAATCACACACTCATAGCCAGACTCAAAGACTGGCAAGTTAAAACAAAATCTCTAAATTAAAGTAAATAACATTTAAAAAATTCTAATGGGAATGATATTTTGGGACACAAGGTTTGGAGCATTTAGAGGGAGTGAGCGTGACTACTTTCATTTTTAATCAAGGCTGCTTTTTTGTGCTAAGATATGGCAAAATAATACACCAATTTTTGTCTTCTAGTAGAACATTATTACAGTGCATACTTGCATTGTGCACCAGATAGACATTCAAGAAGATAAATAATACAGTTTTACAAAACTGAGAAGTGTAAACTTTGTCGTAACTATATTTATAGCCAGCCTCCGTGAGGTATGTTAAAGCTAACAGTATAGCTACTCTTTACTGGACAAATCAAATTAAGACCGGAGTATCCTGGCAGTTAAATAAAGGTGTTGGTGAATGCTGGCACATTGGTACTGCGCTGAAAAACAACCGCTTGATCCTGAAACTTGTGTGTGTATATATACACACACACTTGAATATATATAGTGTAAAGTTCTTGTATATGTCTTCCTAGCATCAATGTTTTAGCCTCGACTAGCCCTTAAGCTAAAGCAAGAAGAAAACCAGACAAGTACTTACAAATTACAGTGCAGCTAACGTGCTTTAATTCCATAAATAAAGATAATATCTTACCCTTTATTAAGGCCTTTCAAAACCAGTTTGGTTGATTTTACGTGAGAATATTCAGCCATTTCTTCTCCTATCGTTAGCAGCTAAGTCGACAAGTCAACGCAGGGTCCGCTCCTTTACGGGCGAAAACTGTGTGAGAAGTAATAACAAGCGGGGTTGAAGAGCTTGCCGCGCTAATGGAGGGGAACGCATTTTGTGGTGAAAAGAGGGTTTTAACGAAACAAAGGAGGCATGGATTTTTTGGAGCAAAGTTGACAATAAAAGTAAAACAAGTTTAATAATGAAGTGATAGTTTCCATCGAAATGAACAATCCGTGGGAACAGAACGGGTCATCCGGTCGACCGCCAGGTTTAAATGGAGTGGAAACCCCGCTAGCTGCTTGGTCGCCTGGGCAATAAATGGAACTGACCCACTGACTACGTCAAAGTACGGAAGTCGCGGAGGCCCCTTCAAACTACGTGAACAGCATTCGTCCAGAAATATAGTATTCTACAGACCACTGGTTTGTCAAATTAACTACCTCCAAATGGAAGAAACTGAAAAAAGAACAAAAGTAAATAAATAAATAACACATACAGCAGTACACTACGTCGTTCAAATATTTGCACATCCATGAAAAGGACCCATACCATTGTTCTTAGTTTAGGTTTTTTGCTTGTTTATAAATATTAATATGACTACTGCATTAAATGATGTTGTGATTGCAGTGACAGAAACTATGTTGGATTTTACAGCAGATGATAAATTAGTGTGCAAAGTAGCCTACATGAGCTTTGCATTTGTTCTATAAAAACTACAGGAACTGAGCATGCACTTCTGATTTTCTTACACTCTATGGTCCAAAAACACCACTAATGGTAACTTATAATTTAATCAATTTTTTAAATGGGCAATGCTAAACTCGAATATTAATAATGTAATAGTAATTTTGCAACAAAGACTGTCACATAAAAATTTACTGTTGTAATCTTTTTATGCTCTCTCTCTCTCTCTCTCTATTATCAAAGCAGCAGTTTGTCTGTAGAAAATTGGACTGGTGTGTGTGTGTGTGTTTGTGCTTTATCTGTATGAGTGTGTGAGAAAAATTGATTAGGTGTGTGTTTTTAATTTGGTTAGATTGTGTGCTTGGGTGTGTGGAGGCTCATCTTTAATTTTTTTATTTGATTTTTGATTATTGCAGTTGTTATTTTAAGCATTCTGTGCTGCTCTGCTGTATAAGAAATGTGCTGTATATAT